>NW_023425399.1:77296911-77864411 GCF_014108415.1 Molossus molossus | reverse complement strand
ATAAAATTGAGAGGGGACAATTGGGAAAAATTTATATACGCGCTATTGTTTTTCTTTTTAGATTGATAGTTAAAATAAACAATGAATATATTTTAAGGCTCGGGTCGGTCAGATCTTAACGTAGTCAACTCTGCAGGGCTTGTTAACTACAAAACTAAAAATCTGTGAGGTATGGCTTACGGAACAGAACAGAACCTAAATGATAAGTAACTTGTTCTGTGATGGAAATGTTCCAGTCACAGAGATAACTGACTTTGTTTTATTTTCTACCAGGAGCCACATCCAACCCTAAACCCATATCCAAGTTTGATATGGATTTTATTGGTCTTATGTCAAATAACAGGCTGATCCGATGGCCAAGTCCTATTAAGCTTGCTTTACAGTCTCTGTTATAGAAAACATTTTTTTTAATCCTCACCAAAGGATATGTTTTTGTTCATTTGAGAGAGAGAGAAAAAACAAAAACAAAACAAAACATTGATTAGTTGCCTCCCGTACACACCCTGACTAGGGATCAAACCTGAAACCTAGGTATGTGCCCTGACTGGGAATCGAACCTACAACCCTTTTGCTGTATGGGACGACACTCCAACAAACCAAGCCACCTGGCCAGGACTATAGAAAACATTTTAAAATTTATTGACATGCACAAAAAGTCTGTTGAACGAACAACTGATTCACAGACTGATGGGTGAATGAGTGAACTTAGATGATGAAATTGACAGTGTTTTTATGTGTTGTAGAAATAGAGGTCTAGTGATATATATATATATATATAATCAGTTCTTTAGAAACATTGCCTTTTGAATTACCGTAGAATCCCACATCTCCATACATTATACGAGTATATTTGAAATCACACTTTGCTTTTATGTCCTTCATTTATTCTTCTTAACTTTATTTTTTTTTTTATCTTTAATTTGATTGAAGCTTTTTTTTTTCAAGTCTTCATTTGAAAGAATTTTAGAATGATAGTTATCCCCGCATACAAATGTATGGCCTTTGTCCCGTCAGTTGTAACTTCATGAAGCTACTATTTGTAACATTGAGCATTTGGTTTCAAACTGGAGCACATACTGATTGTTCTCTCCATGAGCACTTTGCAGAGGAAGAAAAATTGGTTCAGACGAGCTTAAGGATGACGCCCTCGATAGAGTTTCCCTTGAGAAAGCATGATTCACAGAGATCTAACTTTGCTTACATTGACTGTCCTGCCCCAGATTGAGAAGTTTGGAAATCCCAGAGAAGACAGCTCCCATGTGTCTGGGAACAACTGCTTACCATGTTGTAACCCGCCATCCTGGTCAACAAAGTGGCTGGGGAATTTTAGAAGTCAACCTGCTGGTATGTCTTCCAGGCTACAAATCGGGACATTAGTAGCAAAAGGGTTGCAGTGCTCTATTAATCTGAAAAGACCGAACAAATCAGATTTTTCAGTGCTTCACCGGCGCTCTGTACATTATTCAGCCCTGTCCCGCATTAACTCACGTTACCAGCATGGCTTTTCAAAGTCATTACTTCAGGTGTGCAAAATATACCTGCAGTCATCCATTTATTCCAGAGACTCTGTGGTTTTGTATGTTTCAAATCAGTTCACTCTCTTCAGTTGGATTTTAAGTAAAATGAAATCAGGTCGTTTACATCTGTCTTCTCCAAAGTATCATTTTAGACTGTGAGCAGTGGGAAGAATGGAAGAAACACACCATTTTATTTATAATCAGTCTTTATCCACACAGTATTAGCCATTTCACCACACACCATGAACCTTGAAAGTAGCTGCCAAAAACCATTCCTCTCCATTGTGTCCATAAATAGTGACAGTTTCTTTTTCCGGACCCCCACACCAGCTGTCACACTCGATTTCCATGAGATTTTTCTATCCATACTTCCCCAATAACTTCAATTGCCTGAGAATGGTTTAAAATCCTCTGCATTGAAGGGAAAGTGTCCCAAACCAAACTGTGTGTGTGTGCAGAAAATTATTTCCATCAGGTGAACAGAGGGAGAAGGAGACAAAGGAGTGGACACACTGTGATACCTCCAATGCGAGGGGCTCCCGTCACAAGCTTTCATAATGAGTATATTGCATATGACCATGAGTTATCATGACTGTGACCTGCCTCAGGAGGTCCCATGCCACATCTGTATTAACAACTGCATCTGCTTCAGGGTAACCTTATTAGCTCGCCACAGCTGAGCCAGGGGCCTCAGGAGGTATTACACCAGGTCCCCAGAGAGGCCCGGGACTTCTGCTCTCCCTAAATTCAGCTTGGTGCCCAAAATTTCACATCAGGACCTGCTGAATTTTATTTTGAATTTTCTGCTGTAGTCACTCTAGCAGAAAACAACACACATACGCACACTCTCCTAAAAATTGGCAACCTCCCCAAATGCCATCTCTAATTCCCATTATGGCATGCAGCTTGTTTGTTTCATATAAAAAGCAGTGGAAATATCAAAAGAATTCTCACCTTGGTTTCTGTTTTTCTTCTCACTATGGGAATATACAAAGTGCTGTAAAAAACACAAAACCGGAGGAATACATATGTGTGAACTTATCTATGGAAATTTTACTTCCAAACCTGACAATGATAAAAGTAGATAAAATCCATCTGAATGGAATGTTGTGATAAGGAATTCTGGGGTGTGTGTGTGTGTGTGTGTGTGGTGTGTACATATGGTTATTTTATACACACATACACTTGCATATAAGTAAGCTTTTACTCTTGCAACTAAATTCTTTTTTTATTACCTTTTTTTGCATTTATCTTTAGATAGAGCAGGAAGGATAGGGAGGAGAGAGAGAGAAACATCGATGTGAGAGACACATTGACTGGTTGCCACCAACACAACCCCAACTGGGGCTGGGAACAAACTGCAACTGAGGTACGCGCCCCTAGCAGGAACTGAACCCGGGACTCTCTGGTCTGCAGGCCAACACTCTAACCCGTGAGCCAAACTGGCCAGGGTACAACTGAATTCTTAAACAGAACTTTTCCTCACTTAATTCAATGTAATCAGCATGGAACTCAGCAAAATGCGCAGCAGTCATTCATTCATTCATTCATTCATTCACCCTCTGGACAGTAAAAGTGACAGAGAAGCATTAATTTAACTGAGAATAGATCTAGGTCAACATTCTAAAAGCGACATTCCCACAGTGCACTGGTGCCTACTTTTTATGCTCATAAAAGGTACTTTTCCCACACCTCTCTGATGGGCAAAAGCCTGCCCAATTTCATTTTTGTTAGTTCTGCATTTAATGTTGCCCTGCCAGCAAACATGGATAAATAACACCACTCAAATAACACTTAGATGGTTCATTCCTATTGTGTTGAACAGAATTCCACCGTGAACCATACGAGTGTCCCCGAGGGTGGATTGTCTGGTTTCCTCTGCAACCCCTGCCCCCGCCCCGTCTCTAGTCCTCCCTGAGAATTTCCTTAAGCATTTTCTGATATAGTTACAAATGAACAACCACTCATTTTGTTTTGCTACTTTTTATGCTATTCTGTTTGTAGAATACCTTGGTTTGAGATGAGAATTTTAATAAATTATCTCATTTAATCCTCCTAATATAATCCAGTTATACTATTATCCTGGTTCCACAGTGAGGAGGCTGAGGGAGGCCGAGTCACTCGTCCAAAGCCACACAGCTAGTCCGAAGCCCTTCTTAGCTAGACATCGATGTGAAGTGTCTCATTGCATGCATTGAAGTGGCCACTGTTTTAAGACCTTTTATTCTCTTCAGTCCCTATCAAAGCTCACAGCTTGTTTTCTCTCCCAAGTAATTCCCATGTGGACCACACTGCTCTGAGTTTTACACTGACCGGCTGAATCAGTGCACACCTAACTTGAATACAACCCCTTCTCCTCCACAGATGGGAGAAGTATTTCGTCATCAATTGCACAACCCTACAAAGTCCTTTTTAGTTCTGTGGTTTCTTTTTTTCTTCTTCAGTGTCAATCATTTGTCCTCTATAGAAAACAATGCCCCTGCTTTACACATTTCCTCATTTATATTCTTTCCTCAACCAGGAATAGGAGGAAATGCTGTATGTCTATCATTAGATCACGTTTTTCTTTCTCCCTTGCCCCCAGGCTATGCCTGGATTCTAGGGTTTTCCCAATTTGGGGCAATATAGCAAATAAATGTGCTCCGAGGGAAATAAACAAAAAAATGTCATGGAAGAAACTGTTTAGCTCACTTTGTAGAAGATACCCTGCCATGCCAAGTGAGCTCAGTTTAATTGATAATGATCAGCTTCTCAGTTACCTTTAACCATTTTCTTGTAACCGTACCCCAAAGCAGCCACAGCAGCAGCATCACTTTACATTTCAGTTTAAAGGAAGCTCTGGTGAGCAGGGGTGACCTAGCAGACCACTCCTGATGGGCAGACTGTGGAACGCAAAGTCTGCCTTCCGCCAAGTTTGATGTTCTTATTCATCTCTTAGGTCTATTCATCTCTTAGGTTTGCTACTTCTTTCTTTTATTTTTCTGTTTGGTGTTTTCTTCTCTTCCTGACTTTTCTCATTTCCTTTCCCTGTTTCTTCCCTATGTTTTTTAGCCTCTTTAATTGTATTATGGAGCTTCCACTTTTAGTGTTTTAGTGGTTTCTTACTTAATAGTGTCCTCTTTCCCTCCCAAGATTCCTTTTCTAATGATCAGGGAATAATGATATAGAAAAACTGTTCCTATTTTTTCTTTGAATATCTGTATTTTTTCTGATTATTGCCAATTTGGGAAATGCAGAAAAGTATAAAAAAATGAATTACTTACAGTCCCAAGTCTAAGAGCCAAATGATTACATTTTGGTATAAATTCTGCGAGTTTTCTTTTATTTACACAAATATATTTACATACATGTGCATATACTTTAAACATATATGTGACCTTACTATACAATATGTTAATGTTTTCTACTTTTCTTAATACTCCATAATGCACATATTCCCATGTCATTAAATATTCTTCAAATATATCAAATATATATATTAACATTTATTGAGTGCTTATTATTTTTCAGTGCTGTTCTAAATAAATATATTAATTCATTTAAGTAAACTACAGCTATTCTATGAAATAGGTAGTGCTATTATTTCCATTTTATGTTTGGAGAAATTGAGACACTAAAAAATGAATTAACTTGCCACAAAGCTAATAGTTGGCAGGATTAGAACTGAGCAGTTTGAGGTCCAGAAACCGTGTTCTAAACTGCTGAGAAGCACTGACTTTTTATATGCTTTAATGATTACAAAATAGCCCTCCCTGTACTTGTGCTCATCTTTATGTAAGCAATGCAGGTGGACATTCTGCAGAGTCTAAAGTGAGCATTTTAAATTGCTACCAATATGTTGCTCTTCCATACAGCATTGTAATGGACATTGTCCTCCATAAAACTGTATTGTTATTTCTGGTTATCTCCTTAGGATAAATTCTTATGAGTAACAAAGTATGAGAACATTCTTAATGGTCTTCATATGAATTTTCAGATTTCTAGTCACAAAGACGTACCGATACACGTCTTTTCCTTCAGTGTATACGAACACCCATTTTCTCATGCCCTTGACCACAGTGAACAATAGACTTTTTGCAAATGGAGTTTTTTAATTTTAAAAACCTCCGTCAGATATGTACCAACAATACCTCATTTTAATTTTCATTTTTTTATTACTAGTGCGCTTGATTGTCTTCATCTTTTATACACCATGTCTATTTGGTATTTTAGAAATAGCTTATTTATGTCTTGTGCCCATTAAAATTAGTGTTTGTAATTTTTTTGTTGACTTAAGGCAATGAGATATTTGACCTTCAATATATTATTTTTTTACTTTTTGTCTTTTTAATAGTGTTTAATATAGATATATTTCTAGTTCTTAGCTATTTTGAAATACAACCTGTACATTTTAAACTGTGCTATAAATAAAGGGCACTAGCCTTAGCAAATTATAGCAGTCAGTAGGTGAAGAAAGTACTCTCGCCTACAATGTGGACACAGACAAGATTTAAGTCAAGACCTACATGGATTAAGCCAAGTCCAGTCTTTTCATTTAGCTTCTTAGATTTAAAAAAATATTTCCTGTACATGTCTGTATGCACATGTGTGGATTTTGCATCTCTGCTTTAACGAGGAAGATGAGCGTGAGGAAATGTTTCTTTTTTTTCATAAGGCTATCTGTATATATTTTTTAAAATTTTTTATTTATTACTTTGTTTTTGTTACAAATGTTTCTCATTTTCCCCCATTGACACCCCCCCATCCCCAGCTTTGTTATCTATGTCCATTGGTCATGCATACATGCATGCAAGTTCTGTGGTTTATCTCTTCCCCTGGAACCCCCCCTCCTCTGAGGCTTGTCAGCCTGTACCCCACCTCCATGTCTCTGGGTTAATTTTGTTCAGCAGTTTGTTTAGTTCATTATATTTCACAAATAAGTGAGATTGTGTGATATTTGTCTTTCTCTGCTTGGCTTATTTCACTTAGCCAGGTCCTTCCATGCCATCTCAAAGGATGTTTCTTCTTAAATGGAGAACACTGGCCTGTAGATTTTCATGCAGCGGAATCCCCACAACAGAATGCACACACATCACGGAAAGATCACGGTACTGCTTGTTGACGGAACTGGAATCTCAGTCCAGCACCGCCATTCTAACCAAAACAGTTTAAGCACATCCATTTCTTCTTATTTTCTAAAAGAGGTTTTGTACTACGACACAGTCTGTAAGGACTTTTTCAGCTTAATCTTCTCTGAGTTTTCCTCTTAAATACATGTCCTGGTTAGCCCTGGCAGGTTTGGCTGAGCGGTTAGAGTGTTGGCTCGAGGACCAGAGAGTCGAGGGTTCAATTGCGGCCAAGGACATGTACCTCGGTTGCTGTTTGGTCCCCGGTTGAGGTTGTGCGGTAGGCAATCGGTCATGTGTCTTTCTCGCATCAGTGTTTTCTCTCTCTCTCTCTCTCTCTCTCTCTCTCTCTCTTCCCCTCCCCCCCCCCACTCTATCTGAAGATAAAAAATGGAAAAAAGTATGTTTGGGTGAGGATATAAAAAGAAATACATGTCCTTTTTAAAGACACATCTTGTCTCACCTTCCCTATACCTGTCAATCCTAACCCATCGATGATCAGTCTTGGGTTATTTACAAGTGTTTCATATAAGTAAATATTAAATATTTTCTCCCATTAAGTTTCAAAGTATTAGAGACCAGGTAAATTTCCTTCTCTCACTATTTGGGATGACATTGATAGCCTTGTTTATAATAGAATTTGTTGATTGATTAATTGATTGATTGATTGATTAAAACTTCTGAAGCCCACCTTTGCCTAGTTTGCCCTTTGTACCTTACATCTCCCTTATGGTTCTTTAGAACCCTCACCCTTTCCTTGGCATCAGGTCCCACCAGGATTTGGGGTATGGCTCGGATATACACCTATTTCTGGGTGTCTCTGGGGGAAAAACCTTTGCCCACCTTTCTTGTCCATTGACCAAGCCAATAGTCAATTAATGAAGAAACAGCAGAAGCAACTTTTGAACTTGTGTAGAGATTAGCAGCTTTAGGTCACAGCATGTTTCTAATTTAATAATTGTTTTAATAGTTTTAGAAATACAGCCTTTTGAGGAAAAGGTCATTTTACTTTAGGACTTTTTCCTAAATGGCTTGAACCAAAATGAAATCAACAATTCTTGCAATCCAGGATACCTTCACTTTGCTAATGGGAGTTTCCTGTTAGGGCAGAGCGAGTTCACATTTGGAAGATGCTCACTGTTTTGCAGGGACAACAGAACACAACTAGGCGTTTTCTCGATGTTTCTTTCCTCTTGTCCCTGTTTCTATGACTCCTTTTCTCTTTGCCCAGCCCTGATTTCTTGGAACCATTGACATTAGAACTGGAAAAGCTCAGGATTATATAAGAGAGTTAAAGTGTCTGCTTCTTCTGTTGTGTTCTATTATGATTGGTGAGACTTTGTCACTTCCTTTAGAACGGTGCAGAGGCGTGTTGGGGAGAAGGAGAAGCAGAATGGCTTATGGGACAAAGGGGAAACAGTGCAATCCTGCTAAAGCCTTTGAAGTGATAGACAATCCATCTGCCTGTTTGAGTCAGAGGCTGAATCCCTTTTTAAAATGCATCAAATGTTTGAGTGTGAAGTTCGGGCCTGACAGCGTCTGTGATTCTCTGTGGAGACATCTGCACCGCAGCTTCCCAGACGCTGTGTGGATTCACACCGGAAGGGTTTGATCCAAAGGCTTAGCCCCGAGTGGGACCATGCAGAGTTGAAGTAGACATGTCGTATCAGCAAGGACCTATGAAATCTCAGCAGCCTGGCCCCATAAAATCAGAGTGGGAAGAGCTTTAGGCTTTTAATTCCAACCCGAAGCCATGTTGTCAAGCTTCTCATTGTCCTGGATACCAGAAGATAAGAGGAAAGGGGGCAGGAACAAGCAGACTTCCCCGTGACTTCATAAATCCTGCCCATGATGGGATGTGTATGGACAGTATAAGAAGTAAATTTTTAACTTCAAAGTATAGACTTTTAGCCCAGCCAGTGTAGTTCAGTGGTTGAGCATTGAACCATGCACCAAGAGGTCGCTGGTTCGATTCCTGGTCAGGGCACGTGCCCCAAGTTGTGGATTCAATCCCCAATAGGGGCTGTGCAGGAGGTAGCCAATTGATGTTTCTCTCTCATCGATGTTTCTATCCCTCCCTCTCCCTTCCTCTCTGAAATCAATAAAAATGTATTTTTTTTAAAGTACAGACTTTTATTAGAGAATTATGGCAATATGATTTCCTTTTATATGACCAAGTGCATTACTTAAAATATTAGTGTAGATTACATGCACCTTGAAATTTTAGCTGACCACCATTCTCCACATTGACAGCATTAAAATATTCTTAGTAACATCACTACATGCACCAAAATGTGTTTACTGTTAAAAACAGTCATCAGCACTTTAAAAAAAATTAACATTTAAAACTGTAAGCACATCTGATCTGAGCTGACTGCTTTACCATTTGTATGAAATTATTTTTACAAGATCGCCTAGTTTCTGTTGTAAGATAGATACCTACCCATTTTTCAGTGTTTGGGGGTATTCTGGTCAGATTTCAGTAAGAGTAACTTCCAGCATAGTTGTCCCAAGGGCTTGTAGAAGAGGAATAACCTGTAACGTTTCATTGTAACCTTATCTCTAGTAATTACTCTATTTTCAGTAATGTCAACAAAGTATTGAAATAGTCAAGGGCTACATTTAAGAGTAGAAAAAAAGAGTCTGAATTCATTCCTCATGAAATTTAATGTAGATCTTAAACCTAGGTGCAAACCTTTGAGATGAATTTAGGCAAATAGAGCAGTTCTGTTAAAGGGCATTCTTCCACCCATCATAATACAAGAAAATCATAGTTTTCCAGGCTCTCATTAGTATCAGACATAGAACTTTTATAAAAAGTTAAATTGTCTCTAGTAGCAAAAACACCCCCTGGTAATCAGTTAGGCACTTAGGAAGGGGCAGTAAGTTTGGGGGATCACTAGAGTACAATTTTCTAAATTGCCTTTGAAGTGCATTAAATAAATGTGTAAACATAGGACTCTGTGATCTTCCACATGGATGGTGTTTTAAAAAATGTGTAGAAAGATTCCACAACATGGATTCATAAAAATAGTGCTTTTGAATCATTTCTCGCTAATAGTTTGGGAGATCTCTGTCATCAAGAGTGCAAGATATGCTGACCCTTATCCCATAAGAAAGAACTATGTTAAGTCTTTTGTTTGTAAAGGTCTTTTCTTGTTTGTGCAACATGAGTCCCTAAGTGAAATCCTCTCTAAGTGTACATGACAGTCTTAGCTTATTGGGGGGGGGGGGGGGGGGGGGTTGCTTTTCTAGTATTTAAACCTACATCCTGGACTAGTTTTATCATCTGTGTACAATGAAAGCTAGCTCGGACTTCTTTCTAGTCTTTTGCATGAACAGAAAGCTCTGATCAAATGTCACACATGCCTGCCTTGACTCTCTCCTACCCCATTGCCCACCAAGGCCTTAAGGAGGTGCAGGGGGGAAGTAGGAAGAACCTATAAAAGTTTAGTCCAGCCCTGGCCAGTTTGGCTCAGCGGTTAGAGCGTCGGCCTGTGGTACAGAGAGACCCGGGTTCGGTTCCCGCTAAGGGCACGTACCTCGGTTGCAGTTTGTCCCCGGCCCTGGTTGGTCGTGCGGGTGGCAACCACTCGATGTGTCCCTTCACATCGATGTTTCTCTCTCTCTCTCTCCCTCCCACTCTGTCTGAACAAAAAAATGCAAAAATGTCCTCAGGTGAGGATAAAAAAAAAAAAAAGTTTAGTCCAGCCTATCAGCTCAACACCTAAAGACTCACTACTTCCCCAAAGAGCCTGGTCCATTGTTTAAAGCTCTACTTAGCCCTGGCCAGTTTGGCTCAGCAGTTAGAGCATCGGCCTGCGGTCCAGAGAGACCACTAAGGGTACATACCTCGGTTGCAGTTTGTCCCCGGCCCTGGTTGGGTCGTGCACCCTGATTGGGTCGTGTGTCCCTTTTACATCGATGTTTCTCTCTCTCTCTCTTCCTCTCTCTCCCTCCCACTCTATCTGAACAAAAAATGGAAAAAATGTCCTCCGGTGAGGATAAAAAAAAAAGCTCTATTTAAAGAGTGAGCCACTCAGTCACTCATTTATTTACTCAACAAAGTAAATAACATGTTGAGTAAAGGGGATAGCAAATAAATAGGATTCAAAGATCCATAGAATATTACCTTTCCTCAAGGAAATATTAAGAAGTAGACGTAATTGAAATGTAATAAATCACAAGGTATTACGAAAAGACAGAAGGGCCTGCATCAACATGCCTGAGAGAGAGACAAGGAAGGCTCTATCAAAGAGGAGATGTCTGAGCAGAATCTTGAATGATGAGTACAGGTTCCCCCAGGAAGACCAGGGAAGAAGGATATTCAGTCAGAGAAGAGTGTGTCTGAAAGACTAAGGGAGATACTAGATCATCAAACACCCTGTTTCTAAGGCAAGGAAGATGAGTTTTATTTTGAAGACAGTGGATAGGTTTCCAAGACATTTGAACCCAGGGACAACCTAATAAGGCCTTGAGCAAGCTAAAGTGTGGGTTTAAAGGGGTGAGAGACCACATGCAAGGGGAAGAATAAAGAGCCCAGGAGATTTGATGAGGCCCAGAACTAAGACTGTGGCTGTGGAAATGGAGAAGCAATGGAACTCAGACATATTTAGGAATTATGACTTGGTAGATGTGGGAGGTGAAAGAGAAATAGGAGTCTCAGGATGCTCTGAGTCTATCTCTGAAATTTCCATCCACTAGTTCACATGGAAAAAAAATCAAATTCCTCTTCTACCATAAAGTCCTCATATATTTTATTGTAGCTGACTTGCCTCTTTTTTTGATTCTCCTCCAAGATCAACATCCACTAGTTCCTTCAAACTCTGCTCATATGTCATGGTTTCCAAACCATCATCACCTCTCCTCTGTTTGTCCTCTAGCCTGTGCTCATTTGTTCATTATCTGGTCCATGCCAGGGACTCTGTCACTGATTAGGGATGCAAAGATATGCTGAGTACATCTCAGATTGCTCATGGTCAGTAGGTAGAAGGCAAAAATCAATAATCTCATGCTCACTGTTACAATATTTTAATGGAATTGTCTGCAGAGGAATGGGTCTCAGCATTTTCTCTGCCCAGAACATAGCTGATATCTGTGATTTACACTATCAGTTACCATGACTCAACCCAGGTGGCACAGAGTGTCATGGGTACCGTTGACTCATCTCTCATCATAAATTATCACCGCCCATGTGAGCACCCAGGACTGGGACATATCTTCCCTTCCTAACTTCTTGAGAATCAGCCAGGTAAAGGATGCTATGGGAGTAACATACAAAAGGTATAGAGTTGTCAGTGGGAATGATGCTTTATGGGAATTTAGTTAGTGATGTGTAAATGGAACATTGGGGTGGGAGAGTTGGCATGCTGAGTGATGTACCAAGAGAGAAGACAAGCTATTCTACCTATTCCAGCACTTGGTCTAGTATAAACATGAGCCAATATAGAAGCCTATATCATCCATAAAAGGTAGACTTCTTTTGATAAAATTATTGCCTTCCTAGATATTTTATAATAGCAATTATGAGTTAGGAAAGAGTAAGAACCTTCTATTGGCTTGACATCTGGTTATCAAAGCAGATTTACAAGTTTTACCATGTAATCCTCTCAGTGTTTCTATGAGGGAAAAAATCATACCATACCCACCCCACTACACACCGGGATTGAAAGATCTTTCTCTTTGGCTGGTCCAACTACTGCACCTTGGAGGTGACATGGTAGGCCCAGTCCCCTCCTGCAGCTACATGGAGGTCTTCCCCCTCTCTTACTGGTTCAGCAGCCATGTGAACCAATACTTGTGCCTTGTAGTTCACCCTGTTTCCCAGGGGCAAGAAAATAGACCACATTTGGCTACATAGAAACTTTTCACCTATCTCTAGAATATAACTGGTTTAATGATTTGATGAAGAAAGAAGAAGAATTCTTTCAAATTAGAAAGATGTAATAGATGCAGTTGTTTAATGCTGTAGGGTCATTTATGTCAGCACTCTGAAAAGGGGCATAGCAGAAGCTGGCATTTATATAAATAATAGATTTGTTACTTTATTTATAGCACCAAGCTGTTAGATTTACTGAGGAGGAGTAGTCTTAAATAATTTTATCTTTTATGCGTCTGTGATGCTAAACATTGAAATACGGTGTCCTCTCAACCTCTCCTTGAGCCCTAATTTATGTCAAAGTAAAAAAGATGTTTTTTAATTTGCATGGTCTTAAAAATAATCCTTCACTGACCAAAATGCATAACTCACAGAAAACAATGATCTCACAGTTTCAGAGCACATATAGCTTCTTTTGATAGTACAGGTTCGAGGTATCTGGGAAAAACCTGAATATTTTGCTGAAGGGGTTTTTAATTTCTCATAAAGACATTTTCATTGACCTACTCTGTTTCCAGAATATTTTCATTTAAAAGAAAATAAGGAAGGAAAGGGTGGAGCGGAAATGGCAGGAGGGAGGGAAAAGAAAAGAAGAGAAAAGAAATTTCATTTCTTTGAAAGATCCATAGGCCTCAATGAACATAAAACAGATGGCAGACATGAATGAGTTGTGACCAAAAACTTTGAACTTTATTCCAGTTCCAGACCACAGGAATATCCATCCCCTGGCGAGCCTCATATCTGTACTCAATCAGGATAACTAAGAAGGACATAAATAAGTCCCGTGCAAATAATTATTTGTGCCTCACATTCATATATGCCCGCCTAATTGAATCGAGTGTTTAATCCCAGGATTCATTATCTGTTTCCCTATTTAAGTCTTTTTTCCCATTTATATTTAGCACCCAGCTGTCCCCTCCTCCAAATGGTCAACTGTAGTCCCGTAAAAGTCTTGAGATTGGCCTCCTGAACCCCTAGCTTTGTGCAACAATTTTCTCAGTAGGGGGCAGCTGGATCTCGGTGTGTCCCTGCCTCTGGCTTAGAGTCCTTAAAGCCAGCATGCTGCATGGAGATGGGGAGATGGAACTCAGCCCCTCCCAGCAGGTGTGCCAGGTAGAGCCCCAGTGCGCAGCTCAAGTCAGGACAGGGCACCACTACCTTTTGTAGTAGTCAGAATAAAGCAATGAAAAGATCAGTTAAAATGCTTGCTGGAAGTTATTGATAGAAAAGTTCTTTCTGCACGAAAGATTATAAACAGTGTTATCTGAAGATGGATTTGTTTTAATTTGGCATTGATGTATTTGATACCTGGTAGGATCAAAGGAAACAGAATCAAAGAGAGAAATACAAGCAGCCCTGCTTTTCGGTATATAGGCCTCTTTCATAGATATAAAATCTCGGGACTGGAGTGCTCAAATTTATTTGTACTGATGTTTGTTTAAAGATCAATATTAAATAAATTGGTCTGGAAGCTATAGTCATAAAGCAGCTGTCGAACTAATGTAATCCCACAATGCCATTTTGTCTACTGCATGAAACCTGGTTAACTGTGTACTTCTAATAACATGTGGAAATCCATTGAAAAAGAAAATAGCTGAACTGGATTTTCTGAACTTGGACTAAATTGCAGTTGAATGGGAGAGAAATGTATACATATATTTGGTCCTTCCCAGGATGATTATTGCTGTTTATCGGCCATGTATCAAGGGTTCATATAACCTACAACTTTCTTATACAATATATAAAAATGCCTCCTTAGACTGTGTTATTACACCTTAGTATAAAAGATAGATCTCGAGCCCTGGCCGGTTTGGCTCAGCGGTTGGAGCATCGGCCTGTGGTACAGAGAGACCCGGGTTCGGTTCCCGCTAAGGGCACGTACCTCGGTTGCAGTTTGTCCCCGGCCCTGGTTGGTTGTGCGGGTGGCAGCCCCTCGATGCGTCCCTTCACATCGATGTTTCTCTCTCTCTCTCTCTTCCTCTCTCTCCCTCCTGCTCTATCTGAACAAAAAAAAAAAAAAAGGAAAAATGTCCTCGGGTGAGGATTAACAAAAAAAAAAAAAAAAAAAAAAGATAGATCTCGAGACCCGTGTTTTCACTCGTTTTGTTCATTGTTGATGTTATTGCTGTTTTGCTCTTGTTGGCGGCATTTGTTTGTTGGTTTTGATCATTGTCTTTGCAGTTGTCTTGTTAACAGTGCACTGGTATGTACGCGGGCCTTTAAAAATCTCAAATTTTAGAATATTTGCCCTGCTGTATAATCTGTAAAGATTCAGAAGGAGAAAAGACAAAGCAGAAAGAATTATGGTCATGTATCCCAAGCATACGATGCCTGTGTAATCCTACGCCACTGGCACACATTTACAAACCGTACAGCTTTGTTTCGTTGTGACCTACAAACACGTAAGATGTGTCTCGTGCTATCAGGAGTATAGAATCTGATCGTGAGCTGGCGACAAAACATGTATATAAAGGGATGGTCACAATGGAATGTAACATGGATAAAAAGTCCTATGTGAAGGATAAATTCCAGAGACACTAAGGAACAGCACTGCATCACACCACTGAGTCGGCAAAGAGGAGCGAGGACGGCCCTGCGCCTTGATCTACGGAAGTGTTTTGGTCAGGGAAAGGAGACAGAGGAATGGCAGGGTACCACGTTTATGAGATCTTAAAGGGGTATCAGTTATGGTCAGGCTGGCCAAGTAGCAAGGGTTATAGGAGTGAAAATTAGTTGTTTCATAAAGGTGTTTTTATAAATCCAGACGATAGAGTGACTGATAGTCTTTTTTACAGACACCAAAATCATGGCATAAAATATTGCCATATGTCATGTATTTCTCTTTCTAAATCCATTCCAGTCTCTATAGTGCTCCCTACCCAATTTCTTTAATCTGAACACGTTTTATATCTCCTGGCCCCAAAGGAATCCTAAAAGGACATTTTCATAAGTGACTTAGTTGGCAATTATGAGAATTAAGCAAAATTTTTGATGTCTGAAAATTGTTTATGACTCATCACTAGCTTGGGAGAGTTGGAGAACATGGTAATTAGGGAAATGGGCACGAAGAGTCAGATGAATGAGTGTAAATCCAAGCCTCTCCATTTGCTAGCTGTGTGATCTGTGGCAGGTTACTGATCCTTTCAAAGACAGTCTCCTAATCCAGAAAATGGGAATAAGTAGTAGCTAACTGATAGGCTTCTTTTAAGCAGGGCTGGTGAAGGGGGTGGCATTTACCACCATAAGTTGTACACATTTAAAGCTTTATAAATGATAACTATTATAAGCATCTTTCTTTCTAAAAGTTTGCCATGTTGTCATATCTTAAAATGTCAGAAGGAGTTTCATTTCCACTTTCTACTTCTGCCCATGGTAGCCAACATTAGGTGAACTATACAGCTGTCAGAAGAACTGTAGAGTTTTCCTAAGGAGATTAAACTTTAGAAAGGAATAAAACAGACCGTGTTATTAATTGGTAAAAGTTAAATTGAACCTATGGGGAAGCTAGAATTCACAATGCTATTTGTGTTTCTGGAAGTTCTGAGAGTGAATTTTAAATCGTTGTAAATGTAGGATAGTATTTACTCTTTTTAACTTTTAACCAGGAAAATGAAAAATTAAAAAATTAAACCAGGATATTCTTAAACTTTTTGCCCCTTTTCAAAAAGAAATTCTTGAGCATTACAGTATTGGAAATATGGAGTTGTCCTTTGGGCCATTTATGTTCACTGACTGGTTCAAGCTCAAGTCAAGTGGAATGTGTCCCTTAAGCACTCCTGCTATTCAAAATATGGGTGAAGTAACATCTAATACCAGGTGGAAGAGGATTAGTTTGGGGGCATTTTGCTGCTATTGTTTAGCCATAAACTTTGCCCACTATCTAGGGTTTAAACATGTACATTGATAATACCAAAGTTCTCTTCTCCGTTTTGAAAAGTCTTAACCCTCAGGAATGCGGGGCTCTCATTATTTCAATAATATGGATGTAAATATTTTGGGGAATTCACAGATGCCCATAAAAGGGGGGAGATGTGGCAAAGTGAGGCTGATACTTGTAAAGGAGAGCTGTTTTTTTATGGTTAAGAGAAAGCATAATGGACAGTGGCCAAAGGAGCCCTGTGTGATACTGAAGCTTCAGTCTGGTGACAAAAGTCAAGGTTAGCTTCGAGCACAGTGTGGAAAGCTATGTCCACAACCAGGGACACGGAGATTGGCTTTTTCAGCATGAAAGGATGCGATCTTGGAGGAGTTCCACAGACAGTCTGCAGCCAGCAGAGCTCCTGCACGCGGGTGCACTTACTTACATATGTGGGTCACACAAAGGGGAGAATGGAGCTCTTTGTTCCATGTCTGTGGGTAACTGAGTTTTGTATGATATAAATGGGGACTCGGCACTGCAGTGGATCTTTTTCCTGGACAGTGTGTAGGGACAATAGATCTCTAGCCTTTATCTTAAGGAGAGTTCTAAAATGACTCTTTCCCCTGTGTTTTCGCGTTAATCAAAGGCTAACTTTAAAACCTGAAGATGTTTTCATTTGAATAGCTTCAATAAATATCCACTTTTCTCAATTTCAAGTGTTTCAGCTTTGCCTTCTTTGATTTTTTTTTTTTTATTTCTTTCTCGCTGCAACCCTGAATCATGGATAGCTAGGTGGCAAAGAGTTGCATTTCTTACCTGGGCTTCTTCTATCACTCCAGAATGTTTTAAATAGCCAAAAGTGATTTTAGTTAGCATCTAGATGTAACAGCTTTAAAGATCCAGCTATGTGTATCCAGTTTATATATTTCTACTTTCCTTAATAAAGATGTAAAACTTAAAATTGTGGCTGATTGTACTGAATTATTACTCTAAGATAGATTCATCAAATCTCCCAGCTGTATAAGACAGGGCTTACTAATGAAGTTCCCTATCAAAAAGAAAAGCCTAATTTTGATTTGGCTTAGGTAATGAACTTCTTTTTCCTGGTGTGATTATCTGCATGGGGTGGCTAAAAGAGTAGCAAGAGAGAGTGCGCTCACAGAAGCATTATGCAAAATGTCTTTTGTCTCTTTTTGCTGGGATATATTAAATTTTCAATGTAGTCTATGTAATATAAAATTATGATAATGACTTTTGGCCCACTGTGAAGGCAGCTTGCTGGTCCTGAGCATGTGTGTCTGGCTTGAGCACTAGGATACACTGTGGGAGTTGCCTTTTCTATTAACAAACCTCTAGATACCTAATGATGAATTTTCTTTCACCAAATGTTCTCCTTTTGTCTAAAATACAAGCATTTTCTAAATTGCTTTTGAGAAAAACAAGAGAGGCAGAGAGGTCTATGGTACTAACAAGGGATATTGAAACAAAGCAAGGGATTCAGTTAGCATCCTTGTTGTAATTATAAACCAACCAAAAGGTTGTTTCATGTGCTAGGGAAAATATTTACCATCGTATTGGTATAACTGATTGCATCACTTAGTAAAAGGACAAATTGAACAACTGCCTCATAAAATATTTCTGTTCTTTCCAGTCATGAGAAATTTGATGGTTGAATTTATTATAGGTAGTTGTAGCAACTCCAGTATCTATTGGTCCTTCCCATTTGGAGCAACAAAAAAAAAAATGTTTCTTCCTTTTTAAATTTGTAAATAGTACAAATTCATAAAATAATAGAAATTTTAGTTTTTGTTATTTAGCATATTGACACAAAATATCTTAAAACTTTTTGAAGACATTTTTATAAACCATGTATTTCATGTTACTTTTCATTTTAAAACAAGGGTCCTTATACATAATAATGAAGGTTACTCTTGAAATAGTCATCATTAAAGGCTATTAACCTATTCTGAACAACCCCATCCTTGCTCAGAACTTTGATTTTAATTGTTCTCAGAGCCACAAGACACACAAGAAAATTCATCTCATCACCGTCTAGTCATACTTCATTTTTTCTTGATTTTTTCATTTCTTTATTCCTGAAGGCTAAAATATATTCCAAAAACACAGGGCTGTTGCTTCTTGGTAGTTATGACTGACCTCATCTTTTATTATCAACTTGATAAATACATTTTTGCTTAAGATTTCACAGTTATAGGAAAATTGCTGTGGTGTCACAAAGCATGGATTTCACATTTGCTAGAAAACTAGCTTTGGGGGAAATCCACTCTTGAATGCTATGTTGGAAGTGCTGACAAGGAGGACCCTAAGTGTAGAAAATATGGTACAGAATACATGTTGACACTAAATGTATCATTTCAAACTTTTGTGAGACATCGATGCTTATTGAGTTCTCTAGTTATGTTAGTGTGTGTCAGGGGAAGGCCAATACCAAATATATTTGCACACTATTGATAACAATGTGGACTTCTCTAGCAGGTGAGATTTTTGATTGTATGCAGATTAATAACGTTGGAACTGGATTGCCATAACTTATTAAACTAGATCATTAGCATTGCTTTTAAAAACCAACCTAAAGAACACATGTGAAATAGGAATTTCTTAAGTTACTGGTGAATTCTATTTGTGGAACTAATAGAAACTATTGCAAAATAGTGGTAATAGATGCCTCTGCTACTTTTCTTAGATGCTAAAAAGAAGTAATAATCTGTAAAAGAAAAACTGCTGTAAAGTATCTGTGCAAATCTAGAAAACAACGCAGATATCCATGCGTTGGTTAAAATGGATGGCAGCTTTGTAATCAATTGCCTTTAGTTTCTTTCTCCCTTCTGGGACTTGCTGTCTCAAGGTTCCAGTCTAAGACTTGGAAGCCACATCTATTCCATGAAAGTACTGCTCTCCTTGTCTTCAAAAAAAACAAGTCCCCAGAACTCATGTAGTAGGCAGTGAGGAAAACAAGGTTAAGAATTAGGTTGTGTGGTAGTTAGCCATTACTCCATTGAAGGCTGCCAATAACGAGGCAAGTTCCAATGACCTTCTTTCAATAAGTTTTACTTGGGGATGAGAAGTATTTTCTGAATTTGGATAATGCAGTGGCAACTGCTTGATCTTTTTTTTTTTTAATTTTTTTAATTAATTTAAAAAATCAGTAGTGTTGTGTCTGAATGACCCTGGTGAGTTGCCTGTGCTTGGTAATAGCCAGAGATAGATAAGAGGACTTGAAAGATCTAGGAAATTAGGCTGGTAGAGTCCGAACGGTGTCAGTCCGGTTTATTTGATGAGGTGCTGTGTCTGTCACTGCTCCACTCCTATAGCCAAAGAGAGAGAGAGATCTTTTTGGTCCAAGCGATTCTTCCATATGTTCTCTTTTCGATGTGATGGGGGAGGAGGATGGAAGCAGCCCTTTAGGAAAAACGTTTAGTGTTTTAAGCAACACAAGATGATGTTTGCCTAGTAGAAAGACAGTTCTTGGCAGCAAATTTCTATGTTTTTGCCCTTAATTCTGTGTCTGTGTTTTATCAGCTAAACCAGACAGGCACAAATGAGCAAAAACTTCCTAGCACATGGAATGTTGGAAAGTTAGACTCTCACCTACAGTCAGTCGTGATGTTGTTTTAGAGAGGGTCATGGCGCTATAATTGGAAAACTGGGGCTTATTTTATTTATATTCATTACAGCATATTGCTGAAAAATCTGAGAACAGAGTAATCATTTACAGATAGCAAGGAAGGCAAGAAAGGCTTTCAATTAAACGCACCCTAACCTGTGGCCAATAAACACTCTCCCAGAAGCAGACCAGAAAATCCCAAGTCAGATGACCAGCAAACTCGGAGCCTCTGCAGACTACAAAGAGTGTAAATCCTGAGTAGAGGTACACACAGGGTTCAATCTCTGCCAAAGGGCAGTAAGTCATTTGCTTCGTCGAGTCTTGCCAAATTGAAGGCTTTTCTTTAGTCGAGGAGCCAGTAAGGGGACCCCAGGACAGAATTTCAGTTTTCTGTGCCCTAAGGAAAAATGGCCCCCAGGGGACTTCCTAACTTTGAAGGAATATTTCATTTCCTAAGGTCTTGCAAAGCACATGAGATGCTGTGCTATTAAAAGGCATTGCATTTTCTAGCTCCGTTTGGCAAGCCCCACAATGTCTTTTGTGCTCTTCAAACATAAACACCAAACTTTTTTTCTTAAAACCTTTATGTGATACAAACATGTAATTTTTCACTTACTAGTCAGAGTGTGCTGAGAAAGAAATTCTTCGACTCCAATCAAAACATTTGTCCCAAGAAGCCTAGGCTGCCAGTTCAATATAACGTTGTGGTCGCCAAGAGTTCGTACCCATTTAATTGCTGGAAGCACATGTAATTGTCAAGCTTTCAATTTTCTTTTCGTTTGATGTGCTTCTTGAGAGGAATCGGGTCAAAGCAAAGTTCAGCTTATTGGGTTCCTTTGAAGATTTTGCAGAGAAGCAAGAGGGCCTTTGCATTTGATTTAGTTCATCTCACTGCGTAAACATCTGAATTTCTGCTTTTTCTCACTTAGCTTCACTCTGAAGTAATAATTGAGACTGTTTTAAAGCGGAAGGTTTTACTTCTGCCACATCCATGTGTGTGTATCCAGGGGTGTTTTCTTCTACGAATTTTGGTGTCATCCAGTAGTCTAGAACTTTGTTTGCTCTACTAAAATGTCCTTCGGAATATAGCAGGACCGATAAAAAGGCCCTCCCCACGTCTGTTTCCTTGTTGGGAGCTATATCTTAAAGGCATCAGTTGTCATTCTTATCAAAATGGGTGACCTGCTCCCCTCCACCTCCCCATGTGTTGAAAAATGTAGCCGTTATTATCCCCCCCAGTTTTATGCATCTTCCAGATGATTTAACTGAACTGGTGCTATGGAGGATATGCTGACTGGCACTTTTCCCATGCTTAATGTGTTAACAAAAGCCAATGGTGTCAGTTTTAACAGTTTTAGTTAAATTCCCATGACACTCTTAACAAACGCTGAAACCTCTGCCACGTCTTACCCTGACAGATTCCCTGCCGTCATTGCACACTTAAAATAAATGTCATCCCCAATCAAAAAGTTCACATTTTCTCTGACAATATAATTTGTTACTTTGTTCCTGCTTTATCTCTTTCTTTGGCACAACTATCTCAGCCGAGAGATGTTCCTTCGTGTTGGCTGCTGTCCTTTTTGTTCTTCCAAGTAGCAGGGTGGGATCAGGAAGGGAAACTAAGAAGAGGCTGCCTTTTCATTTCATTCAGGAACAGAGAGAAATTTGGAACTTTTGATTTGATGAAGCAAATAAGATGTAAATTCTGAAATGGTACCCTAGTCTCATTTCACCCCAAGACCGGGTTTTACCCAGTGGTGGGAAAGAAAAGACACATGGTGACAAGGAATAAACTTGGACTCTGGAATGAACCTGGGCTAGAGTATTGGCTCTGTGTGTAATGAGCAGGTCATCTAACAGTCCGGCTTCAGTTGCCTCAACCGAAAAAGGGGTGTGTGAAGACCAAATGCAGTAAGGTCTGTAACGACGGCACTCAGAAGATGGCAGTTCCGCCCTGGCCGGTTTGGCTCAGCGGTTAGAGCCTCTGCCTGCAGTCCCGAGAGACCCGGGTTCGGTTCCCGCTAAGGGCATGTACCTCGGTTGCAGTTTGTCCCCGGCCCTGGTTGGTCGTGCGGGTGGCAGCCACTCGATGTGTCCCTTTCACATCAATGTTTCCCTCTCTCTCTCTCTCTCTTCCTCTCTCTGCCTCCCACTCTGTCTGTACAAAAAATGGAAAAATGTCCTCGGATGAGGATAAAAAAAAAAAAAGAAAGAAGATGGCAGTTCCTCTTCCAGTTGCCATGCCTTTCCCAAAGTTTGTAGACTGTAAGACTCAGTGGTTTCATGTGACAGCGTCCCTGCATTGAATTTTTGTGCATAGATAGGTTTTTGCCAGACTCCTTTGCTCTTAAGGACTTCTGGTTGCATTTCTTGCTTGGGGGAGACACATGGAACCCAAACAGTCACATGGATTCCTCCTGCGAGAGAAGAGAGGTTGACTCCTGTGTTCAGAAATATATCTTAAGAGCCAAAACTGCTGGGCTGGTGTGGCTCAGTGGATTGAGCATCATCCCGTGGACTGAGAGGTCCCGTTCAATTCCCGGTCAGGGCACGTGCCGGGTTGCAAGCGTGATCCCCAGGAGGGGGTGTGCAGGAGGCAGCTGATCAATGTTTCTGTCTCTCTCTAAAAAAAAAAAAAAAAAATCAGTGAAAACATATTTAAAAGAAAAACACCAAAACCCAACCATCTTGAACACTGTAGTTTCTTGCTCGATTCAAAAGGGCTCTCTGTTGGTGCCCTTTGGCTTGGTAGATGACCGGGCAGTGTGGGGTAGTAGATAGTGTGCTCCAGGAGGAGCCAGCAGGCCAGTGTCACCAACTTGCTGTGTAGACAGGAGGTCAAGTGTAGACAGGAGGTCTTTACTCAACCTCAGTTCCTCAGTTTCTTGTTATGTTAAATCAAGGCATTGTTATTATAATTTCAAAAGTATGAAAGCTCTTTCACACACAACTATTATTTTTGATCAAACATTTTCTTTTCATTAGCTGAAAGACAGTCCACAGACTTCTGAGCTCATGCTTTATCTGTACAATCAGCTCTTTTATTCCTGCTTTTCCAGTGCTCTGCCCTCCCCACCCCCACCCTCTACTCTTTCCCAGAGAATAAGAGAGGTGGCTTTCACAGCAGCTGGTTAATTTCCCTGGTTTCACACTACTGTTTAATGATCCGTTTCTCCTGTGCCACCTCTCTCATCTACTGAAAGATAGGTACAAATTGTACCTATAAAAATTAGAATATGACTCAGGGTTATCTTTATTTTTTTCAGATTTTGAATCTCTCTAATGTTTATTTTCCTTCGCAAATTCTTTGGAAGGTGTTGAGGTCTCTGACACCCTACGTCTGTAGATGCTGAGAGAGTAGATGCCTTCAATGAGCTTGTTTTCAGAGCAGAGGAGGTGAATCGCCCTGAGATGTCCTCTGGAGCTGGACCGTCAGGTGAACCTCGTGAGAAAGGCTGGGAGGCTAGTCCGTTGGCCTCCCGAAAGCCGTGGCACCGTTCTGGGCCTGAGTCTAGCAGAGGGGCCTCCACCAGAGGGTGAGGATGTCTGTGCGGAAGTCCTTAAAAGGAAAGGCCAGAGACATCGATCATTGGTGAGATGGAATCACTAGAGGAAGTGAAAGGAAAATCCTAAACAGCCCCATTAATGGAGAAGGCTTTCTTTTTTAAATCCTCACCGAGGATATGTTTTTTGTTTGTTTTGTTTTGTTTTTAATTGTTTTTGTATTTAGAGAGAGAGAGAGAGACACTGGTTACCTGCTATAGGCGCCCCGCCGGAGATGTGCCCTGACCTGGAATGGAACCTGCAACCTGTTGGTCTACTGGAGGAGGCTCCAACCGAGGCACTCGGCCAGGGCGAGGGGGATTTTTTAAATGATGTTAATGAAATGTGCTGAATAAAGAACACTGGGTTGGACTCAGATGTCCTCAGGATCAACCCTGACTTGGCCACTTACAACAACCACGTGGCAAGTCTTACCCTCTCCAGGGCTCAACTCAGTCTTTGCCCCAGTTCTCCACCAGTGCGGTTGAGGCTTACGGCTGGGGTGTGTGTGCATGCACGTGCGGACTGTCTGTCAGTCCGTCTGCCTGTCTGTAAGGGGGTGGGAAACAGGACAGGAAGAACAGGGGGGTGGACTTGCTTTTCTGCTGGCATTTCCCCTGAGCCAGGCAGAACAGCCAGTTGCAATGAAATCTGCGAGCCCACTCTTCATACCTGGGGTTGTCTGCTTAGTGTAAGGTCTAAATGTGTAATACAAATGAATTGGCCTGACCGGCAGGACAAATCCTGCTAATGCAGTTAGGAACTGTCAGAGGAATCCTCCAAAGAAACAGAAACAAAGCTTGCAGGGCAGCCGGACTCCAAGCGTTCCGATTCTAACCAAGGGGAAACCTTTGCCCGAGGTAGCACTGGGGGGCAGGGTTTAACGGAGCCTTTTGCATCACTTACAGCTGCTGGACTGTTTTTTTTGTTTTTGGTGTGTTTTAAAAGGAAGGCTACTTGCCCACACTCACACACCGCCATTCTTTAACACTGCTTTGGCAGTGAGGATGTTTTCGAGAACACTTATACATTTGGACTGTTTTAGCAAGACACAGCCTTTCAATTAAATTTAAGAGGCACCAGGAAAGGAGCGATTATTTTTATCAATGCAATCAGGTTTGAACTGGACTGTGGTGTGGGGAGACTTACCCTGGGCATCAGAGGACGATAGTGAAGAGGCTTCTGGGAGGTCAGAGGTCACAGCAGTTGGTCCCAGGCCTCCTTCCCTAATTTTCTCCAAGGTCATTGGCATCCTCCCGCCCCCGCCACCCAGTCCCACAGCCACATTCCTAGACTTCCCTGCACGCACATGTGGTGTTCTGTTTGCTTTCACAGTTAGACTTGGTATTGGGACTTTCTACTTGAAATTTCACATTGTGCGGTGCTCTACCGCTGCAGAGAGTAGTGTTTCAACATAACCTGATAGATATCAAATGTTTCTTTTTCCTTTTTATTGTTAGACCTAAAATCAAGGGATCTTGGGTCCAGCCCCCACACCTCTGTAGTCAGAGAAGAAACACCATAACTAATGGTTAAGGCGCAGATTCTAGAGTCAAAACTGCCTGGACCCGCATCCTGACTCTGCCCTTCTCAGGTGCGGCGGTGGGTGACTCACTCGCCCTCTCTAAGCCTGAGCTTCTCCTTAGATGAAAATAGCCGTGATAATTGATGGTGATAATAATAATAATACCGCAGAGAGCGTCTAGGAGAGTAAAATAAAACAATGTGTGCAAAGAGGTTAAAGTGGTGCCTGACAGTCGTTACCCAGCCAATGCTGGATTTCGTGTAGTTGTTACATTGTTAATACTCAGCCTCTCTGACTCTTTGTTTTCTTACCGGAAAAAGGAAAGTTTGAACATTCCTGCATCTCCAAAGTTTATTAAATAATCGATGCAAAATATTGACTGTATGGACGTATTTTAAATAAATTGATATGAACATAATTTTAACAGATCACTCTGTCCTTTCTGCATTTACTGCATAGAAATGAGAATTTTCTTTCTAAGGAAACTGAATGTATATCCAGAAAGAGAAAATACTGGGAACTCTACAACTGTTTTCTTAGTCATTAAGAAATTTATGGTTCATTTCTTTAAAAAGAAAAAAATCTTGTTTATTTATGTGAAAGAAAAAAAGGAAAATTTCTGTCTGTCTACTTTAATTTTCTCTGATTTTTGGTTGAGTAGCAATAATATATTTTATCTTGTATAATCTTTCAAAACCCTTCACATTTTTAACAAGATCCTACAGCTGTTTATATGTTATACTGAAATATAATATTGACTAAGCTGACATATATATTAAAAAGCAACCAAGGAGTAAAGGGTATTGTTTTGGTATATAAATCAAAAATAATGCAGCAACTGGTCTTTCAGTGATTAAAGCTGCCTTTCCCTTTAATAACTCTCCTAAGAAACAGGAAATGTAATTTCCCTACACCTTTCCTGGGGCTCTCCAATCAGCTAGTTCCTCTGGGGGTTTTCTACTGTATATTCCTTCATCAACATGGAGTCCCCCAAGGGGCCCACACACACTCTGTTAAAATTAGCTGTGTTCCACATTAGTGACAGGAGCTGAGTATTCCTCAGAGGGGTACACAGTTGTATGGTGCTGCTTCCTGTTTGAGCAAAATCATATCTTTAATTGCAGAGAATTTTTTTCATTACCTGTTAATTGATAAATCATGCTTGCTCCTGCTGCTGTAGCTTGTGTAGCAAACCTGATCGTGAGGCAGTCTCTGGCCCCAGCCCCCATTGTCCTTCCACCCCAGACAAAAAGGATAAGAAGCATCATGGCCAGAGAAACAAGCAGATTGGATCCCTGAGCAGTAGCCTCAAGGAGTTGCGTAAAGACAAAAACACACACACACACAAACAAACAAAAAATGTATATATAATAAAATAAAATAAGCCATTCAAAATGCTTCTCTTTCCTATGCCCCTCCTTTTGTCATTCTTGCCCTTTTATTCGTGTTTCTAATCTGAGTAGCGAGAGGCCACTGTCTTGGGAAGAACAGTAAAAATCCTGAGTATAGTGAAATAATTTAGCTGATAATTCCCCACTGTATAATTTTCTACGCTTCCTGCTAGCTGACCTTGTGGGCTCCTGTCAGGTTGCTAAGGGAAATCCAGCAGGACTCCAGCTCTGTTCCTTTACTTTTAAGAAGTATTACAGGATAGAGTGGTGTGTTTGTGGCAGCTTAGTTATGGGACTGCACGTTTGGTGTTTCAGATAACACTAAGCACCCCCTCCCCACCACTCGCTTGGATCTCCCCCCACCTCCCTTTCAGTGATAGATGTAAGATGGAGAAATTGCCCGCAAACTGTTGAGCTAGAATTGTGAGCTTGATGGATGTCATCAAAATGTGGCTTGATCCCTTGGGGCGTGGCCGGGGGAGGAGGCTGGCCAAGCTGATGACATCTAATGGAATGCGGAGCCTTTTATCTGGGGGATGTCAATCTTGGTGCAGATCTGGTTGAGTGAAAACCTGCAACCACTGCTCTGAAGGCTGTTTGCAGAGTTAGAAGGCAACCAGCCCCACTCCCTTCCTGTCTGAAGTCCTCTTCCCATATCCCCAGTCTTTCTGGGCTGAGTCCCATGCAGTTGGGAAGGCAGAGGAAGCAGATGGGGATATTGTCTTTATCATGATGTTCACAGACCAGGCAAAAGTTACTCTGCTCATTATGAATGGGACGTAATACACCATTGATTTGTGTCCAAGTAATTCCCAGGTAATTATAGGCCATCGATCTAACTAAGCAGGAGCTATGGCGGTTGTGTTCTGCAAACCTCATGTTGCCTCACACCTGGCAACTGCAGCGCCATTGCATTTAAAGACGTAGAACAGTTTCTTCCTTAAGCTTCCTTTGGCCACAGGGATAGGTGGAGACCACGCTGTTTCCAGAAGTCTTTGAAGAAACATGCTGGACACCAACTGCAGTCTATCTTCAAGCCTCTTCTGTCAAGTGACCTCAGATGATATACACAAGGTAAGGCAGCAGCTTCCTGTTTGTGGCTGCTGCTTATAGGCTGCCAACAACAGGACAGGAATTGCATCAGCTGGCTGGCTTTGTGTCTCAGCTGTCACCAAAGGAGTGCAGTAATATTCCTGATTAAATGTCATTACTCTGTGGCACACAAACAGGAACACTGACACGATTTTGGATCTGTTCCTGCTAAAATGCAGCGGTGGTAGCAAATTATGTCTGCTATGGATTAAACACAGCTATTTTTGAGCTACATTCTATTGGAGGCTCAGAATTTTTATCAATAAGTCTACCTTTCAAACCCATTTATTCCCTCAGGTCTTTAACTGAGGTATACAGAAGGACCCTAAGTAATAGAACATCGAAAACTATTGTTCAGTCAGCAGCTGCTGTCAACTCAAAATAATATGGTTAATGTCCCAGATTAAAATAAATTGATGATAATGAAAGTTGGTTAGGTAACAGTAGATAAAACTATAGTGTGAGAAAATGAAGTCTACTTTTATTTATTTATTATTATTATTTTTTTATCCTCACCCGAGGACATTCTTACACTTTTTGTTCAGATAGAGTGGGAGGGGGAGAGAGAGAGAGAGAGAGAAACATCGACGTGAAAGGGACACGTCGAGTGGTTGCCACCCGCACAACCCAACCAGGGCTGGAGACAAACTGCAACTAAGGTACGTGCCCTTAGAGGGAACCGAACCTGGGTCTCTCTGGACTGCAGGCCGATGCTCTAACCGCTGAGCAAACCGGGCCAGGGCATGAGGTCTACTTTTAGATGGCTATGCCTTTGCTTGATTACTGGGTATTCTGCGGATAGCAATGTAGATATGTTTAGATACAATATTCTCCTTTACCTATGAAAAATGTATTATTTGTGTTCTGCTATCTTTTGGTGGTCTCTATGTCTGTTACAGGCTGTAAAAGTGTATGTGGGTGAAACAGGAAAAAAGTGCAGACCGAAGGAATTTAAAAAGTCAATTCTAAGGAAATAGTCACATTGTTACTTCTCTTTACCAGAATTAGAATTACGTCATTGCTAAATCTTAGCCTCAGGAAAGTAAACTATAAAACCTGATCATTTGTCTACTTCCAATTCCTTTAGCTGATTACAAGCTGGTAGCCAGATGGGAACAAACAGACGTAGTGAAGAGAGACATTTGACTCCTGACCACAAATACACATCGAATCCATATTATGACCATGTTAATACATTTATCTCGATCAGCATAATAAGGTAGACGGTATTTTACATCATTGGCAAATGGCTTTATTTATTAAACTCTGCCCAGAGACGCTAAAATGGAATATATGAAGCTGCTTCTTCAATTACAGATGCTGTGTCCACTGACCTGGCATGTAGGAGATGATGTGATATCACTTACTAAACACGATTGGGAACCATAAAAGTACTACTTATCTGAAGGACCAACACACCTTTTGCTTTGGGAGCTCAGTTGATGCTGTGACCCACTGGTGACTAGGCGAGTCCCTCATGCTGGGGCAGCCCCGAGAATGCATGCTCCCATTTGGCATCTGCATGTTTCCAGGGCTTTGTCTCCTCCTCTTGCTAGATAAGTTGAAACATTGACAGGCAGCATGTTCCTTTTTTCCCCTTTTATTACTGTAATTTATAAGATATTTTAGCTAACAGGAGAACGGCCCAAGGGGGCATTCTCATGTTAATTACCAAATGTGGGCTTGTCAAAATCAAATAGCTCCAGGAATAATGCAAGTAGCTCTGCATCATTATATTGTTTGGCCCTCAACCCAATATTAGCTACTTTTGAAAATCTGGGTTTATTAGGCTTTTAAATTTAAAAGAAGAATCACTACCGGGGGCCTTCAGAAGGATCTAACGCGCAGTCAGTAGCTCAAGAGTTTAATGTAAATGACATTAAAAATAGTTTCCTATAACATTCTCAGGGAAACATAAAACAAAGCAAAAAACACTGTGCCTGAGATTAAAGTATTTATTTTTTATCGTTCCGAGCACTCTGAAATGGAAGATCGTCTTGAATGTATTATTACTTTAGGAATGTGCAGCTGCTCGTTTTAGTCCTGAACCTCACGCCATGTCGTGTGATCACCAAGTTGGCGAATGCAAAGAACTGAGGAAGTTAGAAGTTACAAAACACTAGCACATAGCAGTGTGGTATTATCTGTTGAAAGCTATTCATGTATTTGTAGTTTGGGATGAAGAGTTATCAGGTTTCACTTGGGATCCTCTTTGGTTTTTATTGTTTGTTTGTTTGTTTTCTGTTTTCTGTCTTTGGATCGCTTGCATTTATAAGCCCAGAATCTTAGCTAAGGAGAGGCAAATAAGTGTTTATTTCTTTAAAAAAATGCTTTTCTTTCCAACTTCTGCAGCTCTTAGCTGCATACAGGAGTCAAAGTAGATGGAATTGGTGACAATGTCAATGAAAGACATAAATAAACATCTGGTGATGTCAACAAGAAGTTATAAGTAAGATTTGCTACACTAAACTACAATGTGGATAATCCTCTTGTGGATAATCCTCTTGTTAATAATCAAGAGTTCACTATATATACAAGTAAGAATTAATTAGAGAAGTGTGAACTCTTAAAACACTAGCCAGAGGATATTACCAAAGAGGCCACAGTGAATCATAGTTTGAATATTTAGCACCTGGGGTTTATTCAGCAAGCACTTATTCAACACCTACTATATACCATGCTTTGTGCCAGACATTAGGTATATAAAGACGAATACAATGTAGTGGTCCTCTAAAGGAACTTGGGTGAAATGAGGAGCCAAACGTGCGAAGTAACAATTATGCCACAGTGTGGTACTTGTCTTACTGGGGTTATGTATCAGGGTCAACCGGAGCGCCGGAAAACGTAAAGCTGCCCACAAAGCCCAGAGAAGACTTGGTCAGGAATAGAGCTCCCAAACTCATATTTGAAGAATGAGCAGGAGTTTGCAAGGCCAGAAGAGGACTTTCCTGTTCGTGCAAAACCTCTTGGGGAACTGTGGATGCAGTGGGTGGGGTGAAAGCCTCCACGTGGACAGAGGGTGACGCGTGCCAGACTAGATGGACCTTGCGTGCCGTGCCAAGGAGTTTGAGTTTTACCTTGCAGCCAGCCCAGGGTTTTCTTGAAGAAGGTTAAGCAGCAGAGCGATGTGTTCAGATTTTCTTGCCCGGGTCGTTGTGGTACCAGTGTGGACGGAAGGGGCCATAGTGCAAGCAGCAGAGCAGAGGAGGGGTTCTCTCTGCTGGAGGCTAGCTTCCCCCTGGTTCTCTCTGGCTGTTGCCAGCCTTCTGACAACTTTTCATTTTCCCACATAGCAATGCCACAGACCAAAAAAGGGATCTGTTTAGATTGGGTGGATTTTATTGTTTTAATTAGTAAAGCAGTTTTAGTTTTACAGGAAAATTGAACGGATAGCACAGAGAATTCCCTTATACTCCGTCCACCCCACCTACACCCAGCTTCCCTATCATTAACATCTTGCACTGGCTTGGTACATGTGTTACAATTGATGAACACACCCCTCGCGCTCCAGCCATGGATCCCTGTCCCCTTCCCTTGGAACCCCTCGCAACACTGATCTTTTTATCGTCTCCATAGTTTTGCCTTTTCCAGAATGTCCTCTAGTTGGAATCCCACAATATGTAACCTTGCAGATTGTCTTCTTTCCCTTCCTAGTACACATTTAAGGCTCCTTCATGTCTTTTGATGGTTTGATAGGTCATTTCTTTTTGTTTCGGCGTAGTATTCCACTGTATGAATGTACCACAGTTAGCGTATCCGTTCACCTGCTAAAGGATATCTTTGCTATGTCTGAGTTTTGGCAATTATCAATAAAACTGCTATAAACATCTGTGTGCAGATGTGCACTTAAAATGTACGCTTATTTTCTTAATGCAGTGTGTTACTCCAAAAATCAGATTTCTGAAAATAAATTTGTATTTGTTGCTTCTCTCTAAATAATTTGGATCTTTCTGAATAGGCTCTTCTTTTTTTCTAAAATATTTTTTGTGTTTGTGGTTGGGACAGTTTTCTTTTTTCCCTCAGTTTCCTTTTTTAACAGAGGAAATAATAATGGTACCTGACTCATAAAGTTATTATTTTCATTATTTTATTTTTTCTTATTGTTTTTTTCCTTGTTGATGGGATAGACAAGAAGGGAGGAAGGGATGGAGGGAGAGAGGGAGGGAGGGAGGGAGGGAGAGAGGGAGGGAGGGAGGGAGGGAGGGAGGAAAGGAAGAAGAAAGGAAGCAAGGAGGGAAGAAGGAGAGGGGGGGAGGGAGGGAGGGAAGAAGAAAGAGTTTTTGTGTATATGTTTAGGTTCTCGTTTTCATTATTTTAGTGAGTTAACTATGTAAAGGATATAGAGCAAGGCCTGGCATACAGTAAATGCTTCATGAAGCGGGGCCGTTGTTGGGATCAATGCTGTTAGTCTGCCGGAGTCTCCAGTCCTCCCTATCGCCCTTCAGATCCCCTCCCACCTCTGTGCCTACAGACCAAAATCTAAACTTTCTGTTTCCGAGCTCAGGACCTTCAACAACCAGGCCTTCGCTGCTATTGTTTGGTGGCTGAATCCACTCCCACAAAAACCTCCCTTTCATTTCAAACTGATGACTCAGCTCCCCCCAAGTATTGTCCCCACTTTGTTCTTCTCCCTACAGCCCCACCCAGCCCCATCTCTCACTGAAAGTATGTCACGCCTTTGTATTCGAAGTACACATAGCTTTTCAACATTTGTCAAACTGAGCTTTTTTAAAGTATTCCCTACCAATAATACAGACAAACCATGTGTTTAGAACTGGAACAGACTTTTGAGTCACTTGGCTCAGACAAATTAAATGAGTTCTAGAGAGGTCCGATGGCTTATCCAAGTTTACACTGCTATCCGAGTGGGATGCTCTTTGCTACAATGCCAAAAAGTACAAGTGCAGCCGTCACAATAATTTAATTCTTTGATTTGTTTTTATTTTTAATTTTTTGTGACTTCCGAACACATGTTAGTCACTGTAGGTGTTAGGACTAAGATTGCTCCTAATTTCCAAGATTTATCTTATGGTGCTTGTTTCCCATACAGGAAAATTTAAAAGTATAAAATGTCTTCTATCCATCTGAATAGATGTTTCTAGAGTGTTTATACATGGCTCCTCTTTAGCTCTTCAATTGTCCCTAGGAAGCAAGAGCTGCTTCTTCAGTTGAATCAAGATTTTTAAATAGTATACAGGTAAAGAGAAGGAGGTAAATATCTGTATAACTAATTGAAACTACAGAGGGAATAGAAAAACAGAGCATAGTTGTTAATAATCCCTCCATGCAAATCGAATGAACTGTTAATTTGAGGAGCTAGAACAGAGAGCATTGCTTTGTTTAACTGTACAACATCACTGTGTAGAATCAGAGCATAATATCAACAGCCTGGCTCCATTCATGAGTTTGCAACCTAGGAATTGGGGAAGGGGAAAACAATGCTTTCTGGTCAATTTAATCAGGGCACAAAAGGTACTAAGAAACCAAGGCTGGCTTGTGAGACCTGGAAATAGAATCAGAGGTTCAACAAAATTGCTGGGTTAAGACCATGTGCTCTGTATAACTGGTAGTCAAATCCACCTTCAAGTTTTCAAGGTTATTAATTCTATGAGGTACCCTGGAGGAGTCTATCCTGTTTCTTGAGGCTCCTTCTAGGATCCAAATCCCCAAATTTAAAAAATACATAAAGGCAAAAATTACATTTGTGAGGATCATTGAAGGTGGGGACTAATACAAAAATTGCATGAATGTCAAAAAGCTTGCTACAACTAAAAATTGAATAGAATAATGTAAGATAAAATGCACCACTTCCTAATTTTGCCCTTAAGTAATGGTCTAACACTTGAAAAATATGGACTGATACCCACATTAACACTTAAAGTGGCAGCCGCTACTGTATAATGGGCAAGTTTATTCCTTAGAAACAAAAGCCAAACCACAGCCAATTAATTTTTTTCTACTTCTAATATTAAAAGGCAGTTTGGAAAACAAAATCTATCCTGGAGAATTTCCTTTGGAAGATGTATAACGTCATTACACATGCACACACACACACCCCCCATATTGGTTTTGCCCAAATCCACTTTTTGAGTCAGTTTTATACTAAATTACTTGAAGCAGCATCTACTAATTGGATGCCACGTAACCAAAGAGACAATTGATTGAATTTCTTACACACGCACAGACACACATGCACACACACAAAAAGGTGTGTGTTTTTTTTTAATTCACTGGTTATTGTTTCATTTTAGGAAGAGCGGTTGAACCACAAATTGAACTTCAGGTATGTCTTGATATCTCTTAGTATTAGGCCATATTTGCTCAACATGAATAGACACCTTTGAAATATATTGTCAATCAAACAGTTCTACAAACTGCAAAATGTAAAATGCCAAACTCTTGAGTTGAGTCAGAGACCTTATTTCGTTCAGTCAATAAATTAGATAAATACTAAGACTAATGTTCAACAATGGATTATTGTCTACATATTCCCTTGCTGCTAGTTAAGATTCAATTTTCATTGTAAATAAAAACAGCAGAAAATCAACCCCTCCCCTTGAGGTATATAAACTGTTGATTTTATGAGATCAAATATTGCATTGTATATGAATTCATATCTCAAGCAGATACCATCTGATGTGTGCATACTCTCTGAGGTACTAATGGTAGGCATGTAATGTCAACTAATTGATATATATATATTTTTTTCCATATGTTTTAACATAATGCCATAATAGAAAATTTGATAAGCAATATAAAACTACCTGAAGTAGACTTACCGTGATTATAGGTTGGATTTATATAACTCCAAGCATTTGCACATATATCTTTCTAACACCTACAGTCTAAAAATAGAGGCTTTAGAAGCTGTATTAACACTACACTTAGTACATTTGACATAGATATTTAATTTTGTTTACAGCACAACCTTCCTGCTTATTTGATATAACTTCGATGGATGGAATTTTTAGTTAAGAGTACTGGCAGCATAGTAAAGTCATTTGTTGGTTTCTGCAATGGAACATACGATCAAAGTAGCTTAGCAAATAGAACCCTCTATACAACAAAGGCAGGGAAGGACATGTGAGTGGGAGTTAGGAAAAAGGAAAAGGGAACAAGTTCAGTACCAATAAAAGAAGCAAAGAGTAACGGATTGCTCTGAAATTAGCTTATATTATAAAGGCAGTCCCAATCCTTCAACTTCTGTCATTTCACCATGCTGCTCATCAAAAGCAGCCTGATTACCAGTGTTTTTACTAACCTGGTATTACCTAGTTTCTGAAGCAAGGCCCAAGTGTCCAATAAGCTGAGGAGAGAAAAAGAAGCATTCCTCAAGCTGATATTAAAAAACAAGACATAAAAAATTATAGCAGTTACTTTAGCTCATCCCCACCCTGTGTTATTTCACAGATCTTTGTACTTATTGTTGATGGGTACAAAAAGGGAAAGGGAATGGAAGGGGAGAAAAAGATAATTACAAATGAAAGAAGACTCTAGAGATTCTTACTCTCCAAACACTTATAATTAAAAGTGGTAGAGATTTAGAGAAACAGAGCATCCTGTCCTCTTGTTTTCGTGGGAAAGCTGAGATCCGTAAAGATGTCATGTCTTACCCAAGCCCCAACAGGGTTGGGGCCAAGATACACACTACTTGGCTCCCAGCCCCTCATGTTTTCATTAAAAGACGTTGGGATGATGATTTGTGAAAATAACAATTAATGAAGCGAATGTGAATTACTTGAAAGGCATGAAGGGGATCATTTACCAAAAAGTTAAAGAAGGAATTGGTTCTTTCATGGACAGGCCTTTTAAGAGAGCTGGGGTCATTCAAACCAGCATCCTCAAAAGTGCTTCTACATTCTGAGAACCCAAAATTATTAGTAATTAAATATGGTAGTAATGCTTCTTACACAAAGCATATTAGGTCAAGGTTATATTAAAAAGAGTATTTTTAGCCCGGCCAGTGTGGCTCAGTGGTTGAACGTCGACCCATGCACCAAGAGGTTGCTGGTTCGATTCCCGGTCAGGACACACGCCCAGGTTGTGGGCTCGATCCCCAGTGCAGGGCATGCAGGAGGCGGCCAGTCAATATTGTCTCTCATCATCGATGTTTCTATCTCTCTCTCTCCCTCTCCCTTCCTCTCTTTCTAAAATCAATAAAATATATATATATATATATTTTTTAAAGTATTTTTATTTAATACCTGTAAGGTGCATTAAAGTACCTTGTAAAATAAACGTAAAGAGTCAGTTCATGCTTCCTTCCCTCTTACGCAAACTGGTGGGTTCAGTGGACAGAACTCAGGGCTGTGACTCAGAAGACTTGCATCTCAGTTCCTTACCATAAATTAATTCCCCGCATAACTCAAGTTAATCTCTTTACCCCATCAATGAAGAGATTGCATGAAGTTACCTGAGCCCTCAAAATTTTTAGTTCAAGAATATTAATCTTAGTATTTAAACTGAAGCGAGAACGTTTTGTTATTATTATAACTTTTCCTTTGCCCTTACACCTTTTTTTTTTTTTTTAATCATTTCTGTGTTTTATTTTAAAACAATCTTGGCTTGGTATTTCAGCCTCCAATGACACCGCGATGTGTAAGGGGGAAAATACAGCATGCTTTATAACAATGTGGTCCACAGACACATTTTTGAGGCAGAAAGCAGTGTCTGCTGCTTCTGCTACTTTGTCTTAAGTAGACCACAGTGCAAATTATTGTTCAGCTCTCAAATTATCATCCTAATTCCAAATGGATGAAAATCTGGTTCATATTTTCAGTGGTGAGTGTAATGTCAACTACTTAAAGTAGAACTGGATTAGAAGAAGTGGATAGAGCCTCATCCTAAATGAAGTGCTTTATATTTGATCAAATAAAGCACCCACGAAAGTCTGAGTGTATATGAATTACAGCTTTCTGGTGGGACCAGGTTTCTTTTTTTTTTTCTTTTTTCTTTTTTTGTTAACCCTTTCTCGAGGATATTCTTCCCATTGATTTTCAGAGAGAGTGGAAGGGAGGGAGTGGGGAGAGCAAGACACACACACTCTCCAATTGTGCGCGCGCGCGCGCACACACACACACACACACACACACACACACAAACGACCAGGGCCAAGGATCTCATCTACAACGCAGGTACATGCCATTGACCAGAATGGAGCGTCGACCCTTTGGTTCCCAGCCTACGCTCTAACCACTTAGTCCAACCGGCCAGGGCAAAACCAAGTTTTATTTTCCATTCTTTACGACTATTCCTAATGTTTCCCCCACTTTTATTTCATGTCAGATACTGTGAATTTTTACCTTGTTTAGGTGCTGGATATATTCGTATTTATATAAATATTCTAGAGCTTAGTTCTGGGTAACATTTAAGTTACTTGCTAATAATTTGATTCTGTCAGGTCTTGCTTTCAGTTATTATTTGTGTGTGTGTGTGGGGGGGGGGACCAGGGCAACTTTGATTTAGGGCTAATTTTCTCCCACTACTGAAGCACTACCCTTCTGAATGCTCTACTCAAGACACTGAGGATGTTGAAGTTAGAGGTTTTGTGCTCTGTCTTGTGGAAACACAGCTTTGGGTGAGCTGTGGGGAGTTTTCCCTCTGCTTCTCCAAGGAGGGGTTTTCTCAGGCCTCAGGTAGCTTCTTCACATGCACTGATCAACACTCAGGGAGAACCCCCTGTGGACCCGCAGGCCTCTCTAGACAGCGCTTCCTCCTCGGAACTGTGCGTTAGGACTGCAGTGTCGCTCCCCTGGGCTGCCAGCTCAGAAACACGTCCTGGGTCAGCGGGTGTCTCCGCCCTGCACTGTAACTGGGAGCTCTCTAGACAGTAAGCTGGGCCACTGGGGGCTCACATCACATTTTCTCTCTCAGAGATCCCCGCCCTGCACTGTCTCAGGTCCAGTGTCTCAGAAACAGTGTTTCATCTACTGTCTTTTTTTTGTAGTTGTTTCAGATGGGAAGGTAAATCTGGTTCCTGTTATTCCACCTTGACCAGAACAATCGCTAGTTAAGCCTCACTGACCATCACTTTGAGAGTTACAACAGGAAGGTATGGTTCTGTAACTGGGGGAGGCAGGCTGCAAAGCAAGATCTCAGTTCTTTGACCCTGGGCAGCAGAGATTTCTGGAGCATCATCCCAGGCACTTGGGATGGCCAGGGAGGGACACAGGGATTTCCTTCACACGGAAGTTGCAGTTCTAAGCCCTCCATTCTTGAAAACACTGTTCCGAACTTCTCTTAACTACTTTTCTGCTTTCTTGGCAGACCTACTTGAAGTATTAGTGTGGTCGCCCGGCCGGTGTGGCTCAGTGGTTGAGCACTGACCCCTGCACCAAGAGGTCGCTTGTTCTATTCCCAGTCAGGGCACATGCCCAGGTTGTAAGCCAAATCCCCAGTGGGAGGCATGCAGGAGGGGCCAGTGGATGTTCTCTCTCATCCATGTTTCTATCTCTCTCCCTTTCCCTTCCTCTCTTTCTAAAATCAATAAAGAAAAAGAAAAAGAAAAATATTAGTGTGCTCTAGACACTTTCAGAACGGCTCCTGTTTCTCCGCTGCCCTGTCCACCCGTGGTGGGGGAGGGGACGTAGGTTACTTCCTACTCACAAATCTACATACAGATATTCATGTTTTCTAAAAATGTTTAAAACGTTCCTTCTTCTCTTTCACCCTATTTTTGTTTTGGTTGGGGAGAGTAAGTAAGAACACATTTAATAAAATGATGTGTGTGTGTGTGTGTGTGTGTGTGTATAAAGTTTTTTTTCCTCTGGGTTTTTCTCCAAAAAGTTTTTGATTAAAAAACCCCATGAATTGAATTTTACTCCCAATAATGCAGGGCTTGAGTGCACAGGTGACTTGTGACCAAAGTCAAGTTTCTTATCACCTCCTTGAGCATCATTGGGTCTGTGCAGTGTGCTGCCTACCCCACCCCAGTACCTTACCGTGGACAAGATAAAAAGGCCTGCTTAAAGAGACACTGCCCCAAACCTGAGAAGAGAGCCCAAGGCGTTTGTGCACGGATCAGTTTTCAACTCTAAAACCGGCTGTCTATTATGAAATAGATAGAGGGATATGAATAAAAAGGGGAGACTGTCTAGTTTTTATTCCTCTTGTATCTATCAATGTCACTTTTAGAATATTAACATGATTGAATGAATCCATCCTGGATGTAGGCCACTTCTGCAAGTTTTATAAGATCTTTTTCAGATTTTGATATTAGGGTGATGCTGACTTGAAAAAGTTTTTCTGAAAGAGTTTGAGATTGGCTTATTTTTGTTTGTTTTGGTTTTTTGTGTATTTGCTTTTTGTTTGTTTGTTTCCTGTACATGCTTGTTAGCATTCACCAACGAAACCATCTGAGCCTGGAGCCCATTTCTTTGCTTCCCTTCCTCCCCCTTTCTCCTCTCTCCTTTCCTGTTTTCCTTTCATAATAAATTAAATTTATTTAATATATGAAAGGCCATTTAGATTTAATGTTAAATTTTGTGTCAAATTTGCTGGCATAAGGTTGTTTATAATATTCCTTTATTGTCTTTTATACATCTATGGGATCAACGTAATAATCTTTCATTCCCGATACTGGTCATTTGTATTCTGTTCTCTTCCTCGTTTGTCTAAATACGTTTATCAGTTCAGGTGATCATCTCAAAGGTTTGACTGATGATTTCATTAGTTTTTCTATGATTTTTTTCTCTATTTCACTGATTTCTAGTCGTATCTCTGTTATTTCCCTCCTTATACTGACTTCAGGTTTAATTTGCCCTTCTTTTTTCTAGTTTCTCAAGATAAAACTTGTCATTAGTTTTAGGCTTCAATTTTTTTCCTTTCTAACCTAAGCATTCATATCTGTAAATTTCCTTCTAAGAAATGCTTTAGCTGCATTTCACAACTTTGGAAATGTTGAATTTTCAGTATCCTTCAGGTCAAAATATATTTTTACTTCTCTTGTGATTTCTTCGATCCATGGATTATTTAGAAGTTTGCTTTTAATTTCCAAATATTTGGGGTTTTCCTAGATATCAGTTGTTATTTACTTCAAATTTAATTCCATTGTGCTTAGGTAGCATACTCTGTATTTTTTTAGTTCTATTAAATATATTGACACTTGTTCTGCGGGTGAACATATGGGCAATCTTGGTGAATGTTTCATGTGCACTTGAAAACAATGTGTATTCTGCAGATGTTGAGTATAATGTTCTATAGCTATCAATTAGGTCGAGGTGGTTGATAGTGTTTTTCAGATGGTTTATGTCTCTAGTGATTGGGGATATAGTCATTTATTAATTGCCAGGAGAGATGTTCAAATATCCATCAGTGATTGTAAAATTCACTATTTTTTCTTAAATTCTATCAGTTTTTGATTTATATTTTTTGAAGCTCTTTTTAAGTACATGCACATTTATGACTCTCACATCTTCCTAAGTGACCCATTTTTCATTATGAAATGTCCTTCTTCGTCTCTGGCAATAATGTCTTGAATACTGCTTATTTTATGTATAGTAGGTATTCTCTCCATCATTTACTTTCCACCTCTCAGTCTTCATATTTAAAGTGCATCTCTTGTAGATAGCATCTACTTGGAGCTTTTCTTGTATTCATTCTGACTATCTCTGCCTTTAATATGTGTCCAATCACTTATTATTATAGGTTTGTTTGTTTGTTTTTATCCTCACCCGAGGACATTTTTTCATTTTTTTGTTCAGATAGAGTGGGAGGGAGAGAGAGGAAGAGAGAGAGAGAGAAACATCAATGTGAAAGGTACACATCGAGTGGCTGCCACCCGCACGACCCAACCAGGGCCGGGGACACACTGCAACCAAGATATGTGCCCTTAGCAGGAACCGAACCCGGGTCTCTCTGTACTGCAGGCCAACGCTCTAACCACTGAGCAAAACCGGCCAGGGCCAATCCTTTATTATTTAATGCAGTTATTAACACGGCTGTGTTTAAGCCTACCATTTCTTACTTGTTTGCTGGTTTCCCTTTCTGTTGTTATAATTATCTTTTCTCTCTTTCCTACTTTCATTTGGATTATTTGAATATTATTTTTAGAATTTCATTCTAATGTATCTCTAGGCTTTGTAGCTTGCCTCCTGCTTTATTATTTTAGTGGTTCTAGTCATTACAGTATGCATCCTTAACTTTTCATTTTACCTAGAGTCAGTATCTTACCACTTTATTTGAAATGTAGGAAATTTATAATTGTACAAATCCACCTATGATATAGATTTCATATGTATTATATCTGTATATGTCAGAAACCCCACAAGACAATGTTACAATGTTTGCTTTAAATAATGGTATGTATGCTTTGCCCTGGCCAGTTTGGCTCAGCGGTAGAGCATCGGCCCCGCGGACCAATGAGTTGCAGGTTCGATTTCGGTCAAGGGCACTGCACCTTGGTTGTGGTTTGTCCCCCGTCCTGGTCAGGGTCCTGCGGGAGGCAACCAGTCGATGTGTCTCTCTTAGGTCGATATTTCTCTCTCTCCCTTTTTCTCTCTCTCTCCTTTCCACTCTATCTGAAGATAAATAGAAAAATATCCTCAGGTGAGGATTAAAAAAAAAAAAAATGAAAAATTTGGTGTGTGTTTGCCAGATACCAAGTTTTCTCATGCTCTTTATTCTTCTCTGAAGATCCAAGTTTTCATCTGATATAATTTCCCTTCACCCTAAAAAAAGCACATTTTGTAGCTGCAAATTCTCTGTGTTCTTTATATTCCGATTTTTATTTCACCTTACTTCCTGAAGGATATTTTTATTAGACCTAGAATAATAGGTTGACCATTTTCCCACCTCCCCTTTAGCCCCTGAAAGGTGTTGGTCCACAGACCTCAGGACTCCATTGTTTACAGTGAGCTGTCAGAGGGCATTTATGTCATTTTTCCCTGTAAAGTATGTTTTTGTGGGGTTCTTTAGTTACTGCTGTTTTGTTTGGTGCTTTTAAGATTTTTCTCTTTATTTTGGTTTTCAAAGATATGCTTATGTGGTTTTCTTATAGTTCTGCTTGGTGTTTGCTGAGCTTTTTTAAAAAAATTTGTTTTCCTTTTATTGATTTGAGAGAGAGAGAAAGTAAGAGGGAAAGAGAGATAGAAACACTGATGAGAGAGAATTTTGATTGGCCGCCTCCTCCACGCCCCCCGCTGGGGCTTGGGCCCACAACCTCGGCATGTGCCCTGACTGGGAATCGAACCAGCAACCTCTTAGTGCATGCGTCCACACTCAACCTGCTGGACTGCTGAGCTTCTTGAATTCGCAGAGTTGTGTTTTTCACTAAATCTGAGAAATATTTACCCATTATTTCTTAACCTGCTATTTTTTATCATTGTTTTTCTCTTTGGTTCCACAATTACCCCTGGTGCCGCTACTGTCCCACAGGTTCTTGAGACTGTTCATTCCTTCAATACTTAGTTTTGTTCTTCAGAATGAATTACTTCTATTGATCCCTTCACATTCATTAACTTTTCCCTTTATTATATCCATTATGATTGTAAACCCATACAGTGATTGTTTTATTTAACAAATTATAATTTTCAGTTTATCTTCTTTTATATCATTGAGCATAGTTATATTGGCTACTTCAAAATCCTTGTATGCTAACATCTGAATTGATTGTTTTCTCTTGAAAATGGATCATAGTTTCCATTTTCTTTGTATGCTAGTAATTTAAAAATGTATCTTGGAATAGTGAATATTACGTTTTAGATACTTTGGAGTCTGTTGTATTTATTCTAAGTGTGCTGCTATTTTTGTTTTAGAAGGTAAGTAACTTGATTGAACTCAAAGTGCAAACTCTGTCTCTTGGACTTCAGCTCAAATGTCTATCTGTTTGTTTGTTCTTTTAATTCTTAATTGGGCTGTTTGCAGTCAGAAACTAGCCAGAGACTTAGACAGAGTTTTACGCCGGATTGTGCTTTTCCCACCCCCTACAGGCTCTTTACTTTCCAGGGTTTTCACCTGACTCTCCAGTGGCTGTGCTTGATCACCATTCTCTAAAAATACTCTAGTTTTCTACTAGACTCTTAGCATCCATGTGCAGCTTAAATCTCTAAAAAACAGGAAATATGTCTTGTGTTATTCTCTTCTTCCAAATTTTGACTCTCTCCAGACTCTTCCTGCTTTTATTCACATGCCGATGCCTTCAGTTTCATTGTTTTGGTCTTTTGTATTATTATTTTTTCAGAATTTATGGCTTATTATGCCAATCCAAAGTGGAACCCTCAGCCCACAAATTTTAGAAAATTTGTATGTGGGAAGGTTCCTGAGAATATAGGTATTAATGTACTCTAAATATCATTCTAAACTGAGCTTCAAGGGTTGCCTTTCTTTCTTTCAATAAAGCAGTTCCCAGAAGTTCCCTCAACTGGAATCCCATTCAACTTTCATGCAGTCCATTTTCGAATTCAAATTACCACCCTCCAAGAAGTCCATATTTTCATTCTAGCCCCCCCTCCCCTTGTTCCTGCAGGCTGCCCACTGTCTTGTCCTCGCCCTGGATTCTGTTCCAGCAGCAGTTCAGAGGGCTGGGTCTCACTGGGCATGGCTTCCGGGCGATGGCGCTGTGACAGAACTCCCTTCCCCATGGCGGGCTCCCTTCCCCATGGCGGGCTCCCTTCCCCATGGCGGGCAGGACCTCTCTGCAGCTGTGGGTGGGGGCCCCTGCGAAGACAGTGTTACACCTCCTCCCTCACCCTGGTCATTGAAAATTCCAGAATGAAAATAGGGCTGCAGTCAATGTTTTGGATCTTTTTACCACCTAAATTCTAAGTGCCTATCTTTCAAAATATGCTACATCGACTGTTTGAGTCTCTCGGCCAGGATGGGTAGAGCGTTGCTAAGATTACTGGGGCAGAGAAGGTGGGGTGAAGACCTTTGAAAACCCACTGTAGTCAGGCTCCCCCTCAAGCAAGCTGTGGCTACACAGGTACCAGGTTCTTGGGCTGCCTGGACTTCCCCAAACCCCACTTTCCTGGGGAGGCAGGAGAACTGGAATTAAACGTTCATCTTTAAGGGACATTTTCCAGTTTTTATACTAATGTGTTCTTCAGTTTATAATGAAGAGTATAATACACAGAACACAGCTACCTCAAAGAAGTATAATGTGAATTAGTGATATGAAAATGGATGTTCTATAATTCACTGAGAGGACAGATCCAGACATGCATATCTTGCTTTTATTTATTATTTAGAAAGCTTTTGTGATACTTTCTGAACAGCAAGGCCTCGTGATTCACAGCCTTCCGTAGATATAAGAACCAGGTAATGAAATGTGCCATTGATTTCCTTTTTCTGTCATTTTGACCCTATGTTAAATTTAAAGGGGAAAAGAGATACATTAAATTCCAATTCTAATAATAGCCCCCAGTGGGGACCAAGTGGCTAAGACAATGGGAAGAGAGACCTTTCAGCAGTAAGATTTGCTTTGAGACTAAATGAAGCCTGTCATTGTCATGTTATTTACTGAAATGAAGTCATGGAAGGAAGTTGATTCCTTCTGATCAGACCCCAAAGAACAGGTGTCACATCTCCAAGCCATGCCCACTGGCAGCAGTTAGGGCTCCTTCTCTGTAGAGAGTCCTAGATGACTTAAGAGGCAGTACTTTTGAGAAGCCCGGACTCTAGATTTCTATTTATTCACATAGCAAACAGATGCCTTCACCGTCTCTTTTACTCAGTTCCGGATTTATGAGTTCAGCCTTCTTGTAGAATAAGGCATCATTAGAAAGCAGCAAACTTATTAATGAAAATAATGTGCAGAGGAAAAATAAAACAAGTATTTAAAAATGTGTTTAGCAAAGAAAAAGAGTTAGGTGTGTTGGATATACATTTTCTGAAGCAGTAGCTAACACTTTTCATGGAAACCTGTGACATCACCGAGATCCTTCAAAGAAAAAAAGCCAGAGTACTTACAATTAATTGCATTAATCATGAAGACTAAACTTATCCTCAGCCTCTACCGTGTGTTAAGGATAGAGATGTTTACCCAAGAAGAAAGTTAACATGGCATGCTTCTGTGCGGATGCAGTCTTCACTTGACAGTGTGTTCATATGGGAGGTGTTTGCTTTTCATTTACCCACTTACAGGTTGTTGTTTTTTATCCTTTTGGAAATTTATTGATTTATTTTGTGAAATGTAGACCCGAGAGAAAGGAAAAGACCATGATTTGTGACGAGGACACTTCCTGAGCAAAATACTTATCTCATCTACCTTTCTATTCCTTCCATCGTTATCTCTTTTTTCCTTTTTGCAATATAATTGAATATAACATTATATTAATTTCAGATGTGCAGCATAGTGATTCGATAACTATATATCGCGAGATAATTATCTCTTATCAATTAGTCTATAGAATGTAAAACCCAGAAATCAAAGACCTCATTCACCTCACAATTTGTCAACAAATTATAGTTGTAATTATAAAACATACAGATCTTTTCTATTTTACTTTTAGAGAATTGCATTTTGACACCCCCCTGTCAAAAATGCGACGGGGGTTGAAACGTATGGTCTTTTGATATCAAAATGACATGCTCGTTCCTAACAGGGGCGCGGCACTGGCGAGCAGTCAGGAGAGGTTTGCGCCTGGATATCCATCTCCCATCTTGCCAAAGGATAAATAAAGGGCATCCATTCATCAGCTTTCAAGCTGCCACCCCCTCTTCTTTTCCACCAACCCCCACCTCTCCCTGAAGTTGGGAGGAGGGAGGTTCTGATTATTTTTGCCTATTTCTAGCAGAGCTAGGCATGAACAATTAAATTTAGGGCTTCCCTGTGGTCTGTGAATAACAGTGCACAGTGCTAACCATCAGGGCACAAAGGCAGACAACAGAAAAAAAAAAGGCTTTTTTATTTTCTGTTTACCCTTCAGGACACTGTTTACCTTATCACTAAAGGGGAAGTTATCATCTCACCCCTTTTGGAAATTGTACTGGTTTTATGTCAGCCTGGGGCTAGGGGATTGATATAAGGCCCAGCTCCTCCCCCTCCCGGACCCCACGTCTGCCTGTTATGTGCAAGTCAGTCCCTCCGTCCCGCCTGTCTGTCTCTCTGTCTCAGGCTTTGTTCTGTCTCTCGAGGGCACACCCACTTCTCCATTCTCGCCACACTATCTCATTCCCTTTTCCTTGATTTTTCTGTCAAACCTTTTCCTTTTTCTCCATTTCAACCAGAGTGATTTTCCCCTTTTCTCCCTCTCTCTAAATTTACTTCACAGCAGATTGTCTTGTAGTAAATCACCAAAAACCCAAATAGCACTAAAGCATTCTGATACAACATTAGCATTTGCTTAACAAGCACAAGATAAACATTAAACAAAGAACTGCATTTCTTTATTAGAGGCTGCAAGATACATAATCCATGAGCACAAGAAACATGGGACCCAGTGGATATGCAGATGTGTGTTATTTCATTGGCGCTGGGCGGCCTTGTTAGAAAAGGTTTTCATCTGAAGGCTTGGGGGTGGATGGTTGACTGTCCCTGGTGGGGCTGTAACTAGATACAGAGACTGTTGCAAGCTAGGCTGGGCTCCCTGGTGGACGTGCTGATTGGACAGCCTGAGGAAAACTTGGGAAGCATCGGGAAGTGAACTCAATCACCTTGGGGATGATAGGGTAGAACCAGATGAAGGCATTTGACTTCTTTTGTAACTCCCACTAAGGACAGATTGCCAGTGCGATCCAGCCTCCATAACTGCAAATCAGGCCCTTTCCCCTATGCCGATTTCATTAGAATGGCCAGCATGGTGCAAAGAGGAAAAGAAAAAAAAGGTTAGACACAGTAATTTTACAGGCAGGCGGGTACAAAAAAAATCTGCATAATTAAGCAGTCAAGGCTGCTAATAGGGGAGTTTATATGCTCTGGGACCAGGCAAGGGCAGCACATATGGATATAGCACTGGATATTAAATCTACGGCATGCAGACTTACTTCAGGGCCCTCCGAGAAAAGGCTAATTATAGAGAGAGGAATTGTGTTTACTGGTCTGTCTTGGGCAAAGATGGTGAAAGAAGTGCAACCAAGTTTTGCAGTTAGACATGAGCAGGCTGTTAATAGAGATATCAAAATATGTGCTTGTGCTTCTTTCCTACCTAATCAACACAAAATTATAGATCCTCCGGACACTCCCCCACCCACACCATTTGCTATAGGCAGAACACTCGGAGTTAAGTTCCATACATTAAGTATAGGCATAATGTCAAGCTGCACAGGATAGGAGTGTGTTTATTATCAAATTGCCACAATTTAATCTCAGCTGTGCTCTTTATCATCAATAAATTTTATTTAGCAGTTTAGCTGGCCCTGTTTAAAAATGTCAGTGCTTCTGGGCATGAGCTCAAAGTCAGCACTTAAATAGAAATGGGGAACCTGAGTGGAAGTTGCAGCGGGCAGGGGTAAGCCTTCCGGGAAAGGGGGTTTCTGGAAGGGGCGCCGATGGGGTGGACATTAACATTTCATCATGCGGATCAAAGGTACGGAGAAAACCCAAAGGCCACTTCGTCACGGGCCCCTAATGACTGCCTCTCCACGAGCTGAGACGATGTCTCCAGATTATCAAAGAGATTCGTTTCATATTTGTGTGTGTGTGCGCATATATGTATGCGTGCAGTCACATTTCGTACAGGGGCCATTTTCCGGAGAGGACAAGCGAGCGGGCCATTTGCCCTGGGCTGGGTATGCCCAGGCGTGCCTGGTGGCTCAGGGAACCAGAGCCTCCTGCCGATTTAGTTTGCAGAGAAGCAGTCTGGAACTTCTGTCCTTCAGGGGAGCTTCCCCTGGAAAACAGCAGCCCTTGCCCAACACAGCTGTGTGGCTGTGGGCTCCAGCCACTCGTGGGCCTGGTGTGCATTCCGTCACTGCCCCAGCAAGGAAGGCCACAGAAGAATCCCACGGCCTCAGCGCAAGATGCACCAAAACCTGGGGCTTAGGAGAGTAAACAGCATCTGATCAGCAGATATTGGGTCAGGCTCGCCAGACATCTGTGCTTTTTGTAGAGGCAGGGGATTCAGTGCTGAGGAGAAGATCCGAGCCTGTGCCTCGGAGAGCGAGAGAGGCAGAAGCTAGTGAATGGTCAGCTGGGCCTTCACCCCGGGGAAAGCATGGCGCTGGCCCGCAGGGTGCTGCGTGCCTCCTTCTCTGCTCGTTGTCTGCCCCCTGACCAGGGGTGTCCCTTTCACTGAGAACAGCTGGTCAGACATAGCAGTCAGTTAAGAGGATGAAGGTCTTGAGAGACTGGCATAGTGCAGATACCCAAAGCAGATATTCCATTCTGGAGCTCTCAAATGGATGTGTTCCCCTAGCAACTCTGTAAGCTATTTGGGCTTTTGAAATCAGACTAGCCCTCGGAGTTTTTCAGACTCAGCGGCTTCTGAGGTTGCAATGAGGTGGTGTTCTAAGCAAAGGAGAGTGTGGGTGCCCATAGCCTAGTAGGGGCAGCAGAGCAGACGGAATGTAGCACCGTCGGAAGGACTTATTGAGACCACTCCTTTTACCCCATTCTTTCTACTTGAGACTTAAAAATGTAAAATAAAGACAAAAAATTGTAGGGAAGACTCATTGGAGGCTCACACCTGGAAAATGGGAGCAGCCAAAAGTAGAACACACGGGGCAGGGCCGGGGTGTCATTTTTTTGCTTGTCCAGAGAAACTGAAGTTGACCAGAACACCAGTAGGCAGTAAGTAGGCCCCGCTAGAAAAGGGAAAATATTGTTTTTTAGATAGAAATAAATATAGAGGACAAGGCTAAACACACAGTTGCTTTTATTTTTTTAACCTTTTGGCTGATCCTAGGTAAGAAACTAAGCCAAGAAGAATCGCTAGTAGAGGAATGGTGTGAATTTGCAAAGCTCTTTGGCTGTATGTTGAATTGTTTGGGATACAAAGAAGAGCCAACCATGTAGTCCTACCCAGTCCATGGGTGGACTCAACGTCCCTTACAACACAGTGGCTTCCCAGATCTGCCTCCTCCCTCTGTCCCTTCCTGCTTCCCTCCTGCCCCCTCTTCATTCATTCAACAGCAATGAAAAAGCACAGTTGACTTAGGAAAAGACCTAGTAAGTGATAAGGAGAATAATCCAGAAGGAAGGTATCTTGTAGGGGAAATAAAATAGGTATTTATGCTGGAGGGGAAGATGGTAAGTGCCCTAAGGGTCCCGTTCAGTATGGTAGGAACTGAAAGGAGAAATTACTTCTGAGTGTGGGGCAGAGACTTGGCTGGGGCCCCGGGCCTAAGGAACAGCAAAAGGCACAACAGTTTTTTTCCATTCATGCTGTACTCTTACTTTTTCTGGACGAGTTTTCTGTGTCATGCAAACAAATACACTGAGAGATTATCTAGTTATTAGTCTTCCTCCCCCTTCCACACGCGCGCACGCGCGCTCGCACACACACACACACACACACACACACACACACACTCAGAGTTGGGTCGAGGGAGATGAAGGGAAAAAAATAACCAATATTATGGCAATGCCTGGAGAGGAAGAGGTTTCCAAAAGTGGATAATTTAAGAGCATCAGCACCTCCTAGGTATTGTTTTTAAGTTTGCCATTGCCACATGCTGAGACTTCCTCATACATGTCTGCGTTAAGTTTCAAAGGGCTCTGCTGGGCCTGCCCGAAGAATCCACACGTCTAGGAGTCTGAGCACGGCTGCTCTCGACAGCCCTGCCAATGTCAGGGAGCAGGAGGGCCCGAGGAGCAGCCCATCGCTCCTGGAGGCCCAGCTGCCTTTCCCAGTCCCGCCGGCCGCGTGACTCTGAACAGTCTCAGCGTTTCTGCCCTTGTAGCCACTGTCTCCGTTCCGCCTCCCAAGTCCTGCAAGAGCCAGAAGTGCTTTGGGGTAGCTCACAGAACTGACTAGAGGGGAAAGTAACTTCTGTGGAACTCTGACCTCCCCTCTCTCTCTTGTGTCTAAACAGACTGTGCCGGGTGATCCTCTTTGCCCCACAACCTCTTGCTTCGTCTGCTTCTTCCCTCTCTCTGTTTCCCCAGTGGAGGGGAGGAGGAGAAACAAAAGCAATAAATGAACTCTATAAAGTAAAAATATTTTATACATGTCAGCAAATGGAGCAAACATTTGTTTTACATTTATGAACAAAAATAAGTGATCTTTACAGAGTACTTACTATATAGGCCAGGCATTGTGCTAGACACTTGACATGGATTATCTCAATCAAGTCACTCCCTGTATTTAGGCATTTGGTAGCCTCACTGGCTAGATGGTTCAGCTAAAGCAAGGTTAAATAAGGTAGGGGAGACAAAATGGTTTGTTGGTGGCAACGCTGGGCATCCCGCCCCCCACTGAGCGATTGCAAAGCCTTTCTTTTGAAAATCACTTTACCAAGGTGCATGGGAAGAGTAGCTTTGTAGAGAATGTCTGTGATGACTTTTGTAAATACTGTCTCTTCTATCTGCTCCAGTGTAAGTCCATTTAAGCCTCTGGTAGAGGTCTGTGTTTGCTAGTACACTAGACCTACATGCATGCCACACGTATGAGGAATTTTCCTCCCTCTGTGGAAGCAACTTTCGTAACAGTGGGAAACTGACAGATTACAGAACTGGACTCAGTAATGGCCCGCTGGCTATCAGATGGCAGACCTTGCTTTAGAATAAAATGTTTTTTATACATTAAAAAGGGTTTAGTGGCTGACCAGTCAATTTCGAAGTATGCATCAGAAATTAATATTTAATCCATGTGCAAAGAGGCTTAATTGCATTTGTGACCCGCTCGCTTACATATTTGGGAGGGTACAGATGAAAATGGAGAACACACAGTAGATGCATTTTACTGCCAGAGTGGAACTTTACAGTCATACCAGGGGACCTTTTGGTAATGTTTGTAATGTGCTGCTATTGTGATTTAGGAAAGAAAAATGTTACTGCTGGGCTTTATTTTCAACAGATTTTTTTAAACATCAATTAATGCAATCAAATGTAGTACAGGGAAATCTAACTTTTTATTTACATTTCTGGGGGCCAGGGAGGGTTTGTTTGTTTTTGTTAACTCCAATAATTTCAGCTGTACAGTATATGGTTTTCTTGGTATTTTACAAATCAACCCAGTAAGTTATATTTCACAGTCTATGTGAAACTCTCCACATGAGGAAGAGAAAACAGCCTCGTAACTGGTTCCATTTGTTGGGAAACAAATGGTTCTGCCTTGCTATATACACAGTTTGAAAATAATGACTTTTTTGGTTTTTAAAAACAGATTTAGTTAATAAAATGAACCATATCGGTTTTCTTACCCATACCAGCATAATTGAAATATGCTATTTCTTCATGATTTAGTCAGATGTTGGAATGCCAAGTTTTCAACTCAGTCTTGATGAATTTGAAAATAATAACCTAAAATAAAACAGCATCATCTGTTTGGCCTTAAACCTTAAAAGGGCACTAAAATAAGCCATTAAGATGATCAGAAAGGTCCATGCTGGAAGTACATTTTTCTAATTTTTCTCCCTCGTATGACTCATTGCGTTAACTAAACACACATTATCAACACAAGCTGCTGGGTGATGTCTCCTCCTTTGCACAGAGACCCAGTCAACTAAGTATCATAGGTAATTTAACTACAAACTTGGTTCCACATTAAAATTTAAAAATTTTCTTCTCCCTGATCTGGAGCCTACACCCAGATTTGAGCCCAGCAAACCAGTCACGCTCTTGCTAGGATTTGGGTTACCTGGATCAATGTGTGATTCTGAGCCGATTAACTGAGAATCAATGTGTATAAATCCATACACATTTTGAAAATTTTGAAAAGCTATATAAATAGAAGGAATTGCTATATTTATAACTATCCTTCAGTAGAGATGGTACATTTTATTAGTCTTAGCAACAATAAGAGCCTCCTTCTTGTGGGGATTTCAAAAAACAGAGAAAGGCCTGAGTTTGAATTGTGCAGACACTTCATTCAACTTCTTATGCTTAAAAGTCCTGTTGGCCTGGACACAAAGAATGATTTTCTGCAATAGATGAGGTAATATGTAGACCTAACCGGGTGAATTAAGGCCACAGTGACTACTTTGATTTGGAATTTCTCTGCTGTTATCACTTTAACACAGAATTTCTAATATTCATTTCAAAAGAGAGATGCCTAGATTCAGGGTCCTCTGTGTATCACTTGATTGTTGACTGTAGTCTTCCTCTTTCTCTGTTCCCTTTTGAGGCGGTGTCCACCTGTATTTGGACCAAGATGTCAAAGTAACACTTTCTCAGCAATCACGTGCTCACTGTGAGTGCATTGTGATAGATGGTCATAGTTATGTGTACTTTGCTGAGATTTGTAAAGAACTTTTATTTATTGATTGACTGAGGGAGAAAAACATCGATCCGTTGCTCAACCTATTTACGCATTCACTGGTTGCCCTGGACCAAGATCGCACACAAAACCTTGGCATACCCTAACCAACTGAGCTACCCGGCCAGGGCTGAGATTATATTTCATTTTTAGTTCTTTGAAATATCTGGGCCAATTTTAATTAAGAAAACTTCCCTTTCTAGAGAAGAAAATTAATTTTGTTAGTGTACATTTTTCTCTAAATATAGGTACCTATGCAGGGTCATTTCTTGCAGTTGGTTGAAAATATACTAAGCATTTCCCGGCCTGTGTGTCTCAGTGGATTGAACAGGGTCCCAGGGACTGAGAGGTCCCGGTTCGATTCCTGGTCAGGGCACATGACCGGTTCTCCAGCTTAATCCCCAGTAGGGGGCGTGCAGAAGGCAGCCAATTGACATTTCTCACTTCGATGTTTCTATCTCTCCCTTCCTCTCACTCTAAAAAAAATCAATAAAAACATTAAAAAAGAGAAAATATACATATTTTATAGGCATATTTACTTGATTCCTTTCGACACATTCACACAATGCCATCCGTATTCATCCACTCTCACTTTAATTTCTAGGCTGTCTTTCTTCCAGTGTTCAGAGAAGGGGAAACATTCACTGCTGGCTCCTATCTGACTATTCTCCTTCTAGCTCATCCAACAGTTACCTCCCTGCAGAAGCATACCAAGTATTTGCTTTTCTCCAGATTGTTAAATATAAAAATGCTCACACTAATCTGAGTCTTTAAGAAACCAAACACTGCTACTGCTTTTCAGAAGCAAAGGAAGAGCAGGAGGCCAAGACATCACCCTAGGTCACCTTTTACCCTGGACTATTTTGTTTTTCTTCACCAAGAATGAAATTGACAAATAAGCTTCAGATGGTTTGCTTTAAGAAAGAAGATACACTTTATAGTTGTAAGAATGAGAAATCTACTTAGATTGTCTAAGACAGCATTGGAATCTTGTGCCGTTTGCATCACATACCATAGAGGCACGGAGCAGGACATTTCAATAAATAAAATGTTTAAAGCCATTGACAAATATTTTAGTGACATTTTTCTCAATAGATTTCCTTTTGTGTTAGAAAATCATCAGCCTTTGTATATTGACATAGTATACAGTATTTAAATTTTTAAAACGGATCTAGAATGAGCTGGTACCGTTTTTCGAAAAATTGTCATAAAAATAGGGGATTAAAAATTCATTGTGCCCAAAGCATCTTTATAATTTGGCATTACAGTCTTAGAAATATTTAATAGCTTTGCAGAAGGTGATATGAGGAATTGCTGTCCGAGAAAGATCTAGCCTTAATTATTATGTCTTGTTCGTCATGTAATGGATACACTTACTAACTAATCCATCGTTTTGGTTCGGCCCATTTCATAGTCTTTAGCATTGGTTTTGACCTAACAAAACACCTAGGAATAGCTACCTCTTCACTATTACTTCCGAGCTAAGTAGAAATAAGAAAGAAAGTGTTGTTACAATATGTATCTTGTAACCGCGCTTTCTTCCTCCCTCCCTCCTTCCCTCCCTCTGTCCCTCCCTCCCTTTTTCTCTCCATCTCTCTGTCCCTCTCCCGGTTCCTCTCTCCTTCCTTTTCCCCATCTCAGTAGGTAATAACTCTCTCACTTATATTGCTCCTGACTGACAAGAAACAGACAGAAAGAAATAGAAATGAGTGTGATTCATTGGCATGCCAGCAACATCTGGGCCTCAGCACAGAGAGTCTAGATATGCTGGTGTATCCAGAATGAAGCCCGAGGGAAAAGTAGGTTAGGAACATACTGAGCTAACCGATTTTCCACACGTAAGTGTGAGTTACCTCTCGGTAAGCCACACACTTCGGAATATGCATGCAGTCCCAGTTTCTTCCCACATACTCGATTTGTAACATATCAGGGAATGATTCAGACACTTAAAGAAGTAGACTTAACTATCGGAGGACAGAATTAAGGAATCGGTCTTTGTAAATAATGATACTTCCATGAAGGAGTGCTCAAGCACAGTCTCCACAGGGTTTCAGGTGACAGTTTAACCAAATCATTGGGTTATTGCCATTGAGGGAGAGCATCAGCATTCAGCCTTGGATGCCCTCTGTATCAGAGTTGTAATCATGAGAGCTTCTTTCAGACTGACAGCTCAGACCAAAGCGCTTTGTGGCGAGGTGTGTTCCTAGCTCCTCTGCAGAATCTGGAGATGTGGGGGATTCCACTCCCACTACCAACAAGTGCTGCGCGTGAGCTCAGACTCTGCTTTCAAGACAAAGCTTCATCTCGCCAGGGAGCAGAGGCTTGACCAGGTGGCATGGGAATATAAATAACTTCTTGCGCGTCAATAAGAGATCTAGAAAGACAGTGTGCTTTGCTGAACTGACAACTGAAATTGTACTTAATAGGTAGGAAACTTTTTTGCTAAGTGAGGGTGTGGCGGAACACTGTAGTGCTCAGGAACACTGAATCTTGCACTGGCTGTGACCAAAACGCTTTGCCATCTTGGGTGTTAGTATCTCTAGTCTCAGTTTCCTCAGCTTTTAAATGAGCCCCAAGTTAATTGCATTGTCTCCAAAGCTCCTTCTAACCTGTATCTAATATTCCAGCGTTTAGCTAGATATATAGCATCTACCCTTATTTTTCCCCCTACACATTCCTAGTTTATTGCTTCTCTTCCATTTTACATGAAAAATTGCAATGTGCTGAGATCTTTGAAAATACTTGAGCAACAAATACAGTTTTGTGAGGTATTTATTAGAATATTTCTTAGTGAAAGGATAATGCCAAATTGTGGTCAGCCAGCTCTCCTGTGCCTTCAAAATCATGTTTCCCATATCATTTTTCAGATTTCTCTCAGCACTGGGAGCGTTATTTGTTTTTGGAGGGATGTTAATCACCTTATAGTAGTTTTATGTCATCCTCTATTTTTCTTCCAGCATAAAAGCTTTATCCAAAACATGGTCTGGAAGAAGAAACTACATAGATCCATACTCTGTTTTTCTTTGAAGTGTGTTGTTGCAGGTTTTTTTTTTTTTTTCCTTTGCTAATATATTTTGACACCTTATAGTTGTAACCTGCTGTTCTCTTTAATTGCTTATTGTTATTAATTATATAGTGGTTACGTAGTTGGCTGCTTGAGCCACTTGGCTGTAAAGAAATTCATTTATCATTATTGCCATTGGAGCTGCAGAAAATTGCCAGCATTCCATCCAGAGATGAATGCTTTTGAGCTCACATCCAGCAAAAATTTGAACATGGGTCAAATCCTTACATGTTTTCTTTCTGCTGCCACCCTTTGCTGCTTCTGCTGCATTGAGTCCCTTCCTTTTCTCTTAGCTTTTGTTTTCAGTCCTTGATTTGCTGCCTTTCAGTGAAGTTTTTGTATTATCTCAGCACTCCACTTAGGAGCCTATCCAAATAGCAGCACCCTTTATTTTCTCCCCATATTCCTAACCATACATTTGCCTTCTTAGAATTTCTTTTATAATTTTGAATAACATTCTTACCTTTACAACTTACATTTTGAAACATTAATGTTGATTGGTCATAGCCTTAAGCCCTCCGTTTTCCATGAAAGTGATCATTATACCCTTAATTGTAACTATAAACCTCTTTTACCCACACTATACGTAATTAGATGCATTTAGAATCCCAAATTAGGAAATTGGCAATATAATGAATGAATGAATGAATGAATGAATGATGCACATATGCAAACATAGGGATGTGTACTTGCGCACACCTAGCTACCTCCTGATAGCTGTAGTTTCTTTAAATCTGGGCTTAATTTAGAATTCATGACCCCACAGCTGCAGATACCACAGAACAGCCAGGCCAGAGCGCGCCTCTGCCTTCTGGCAGCATGACATTAAATTCACACTAGTTAAGCCAACTTAAATTGAGCCTCCTTGAACCTTCCTAAATAAAACTAGTGGCCTTAATTACAATCAGGCAATTTAAAGGTTATGGAGCTCTAACTAGTACTGCAGTATATCACTTTAATAATGCACAGGAAAATTTCTCTAAGGGGTGGCATCGTTTGATTAGAAGAATTCAAGTTTCACAGCACATTTCCAGTAAACTGTTTTTAGAAATCTTATTGCATTTATTGCACCATTACCTTTTTTTTTATTCTTCAAGGCCAACTTTCTAAGGTCACACCAATAGAACAATAAAATGTGAGTCATTTGCAAACAGCATGCGGTGTTGTGATTTTTGCATTGCAGCTAGTGAATTTCTTAGTATTGCCACAAAGTGAAAAGAGCAGGATAAAGTCCCTTGGAAGTCTGAGCGATTGAGACCCCTTTATGCCCTCATACCCCACTGTAGATGTGACTTGTGCTTTGTGGTGAACCCTGATTCTAACACCACAGTTTAGGAGAGATGTCATCTTTGCAATAATCATCAATCATATAGTTTCTTAGAAAGATGATTCGCTTTGGAAATGGCCAACTAGTTTCTTGTCTTAAACTGTGGGCACTTCAAACCCCATAGTTGTTGAGATCCATAACATGTACAGAAACTGGCGAACCTCATTCCATTTCTTTTGTTTGATTTGTTTTATGGGGGAGGGGGTTTAAAATCAGCAGCAGCAGGCTAGGCTTTCTAGCAAGGATAAACAGCTTTTCAGTGTTTGGAGGCTCCTCTTCCAAAAAAACTAGTGGCTTTATGACAACAAGAAGATTTTTCGTAAACTTAGCACAGTAGCACAAAAACAGACCTGGTGAGAGCTGTGTCCAGTGCCGGGCTGGCAGCGCCGGCCCACTGCGTGTAGAATTAGTATCGACCATTGCACCTTCTCAGTTCTCAAGACGTTTTCCCAAGAGATTTAACTTTGAAGCAGATTACATTTAGTTTATGCTGCATGCACTCTCCTCTTTCAATTTTACCAATTTGTGTTTTTTTTTTGTACAGTACTCGAAGGTAAATATACCTGTACTTCCACCAGTGCCAGAAGTCCCAGATGTGAGGGCAATAATAGTAGGTATTTAACATTAAACAAGAGAAATTTTAAGCAAAGAGTGAAATAATTGCATACATCTGATTTAACCAATTAGTTCAAAGAACGGGGCTTTGTAATATGAGAATATGTAACCATTAATAAAATTTGTTTAAACCATGAACTACGGGTTATGGATGTATGATATAGATACTTCTCTGTGACTTGGGACAAATAAAAGGCAGTTAGTCTCTCTTTTATATGGCTCTTTTTTGTATTTCAGGTATAAATTATGTAATAACATTTTTCCCCTTGAAATAAGGGATACGTTTTGACTCATAAGTTTCTTGCCAGAGAAAAGTTGGCAGATACGACGGCTACTTTGTTAATGCTTTCTTTTCCAGAGCATTTTAATCTCATTTCAGAAATAATGAAGACACGCAGTATAAGGTAAATCTGGCTGGTCCAAATTTGGCATAGGCATAGGGTTTAGTGTACAAACGAAAGGAGCAAACTTTTTGGTGTGAGTCTCAGCATTTCGTTCTGAGGAAGTTAGATGTCGGACTAGCTAAATATATATTTCCCATAAATTTAATAAATATTTATTGAGTCCCAACGGTGAGCTCTGTGCTATTCTAGGTACTTGGCACAAAACAGACAGATGCCCTTGCCCTCCTGAAACTTGCCTTGCAGCACAAATGGATGAATAACCCAAACCGATTTCTTGGCGCTTTCTTGGTATTGAGATGTCCTGGACACCTCCACTCTTTAGTAGTCAGGGCAAGAGCCGAAAGGCATTAGTGACTCAGAAACCTGTTCTGTCTAATTATATTGTATGTCTAATTATTATGGGACATGGACTTGCATGCTCACAAACTTTCTGCCAAGGCAGAAAGCAGAGCAGCGTTAAAGATTAGGTGGTGACAGCCACATAGACTGAAGTCAAGGCTTTATATAGGAAGCTATTTTTTTTTTAAAGCATCCTTAGTTTCCAAACAGACCTAGGAGATGGATTTCAATTCTGTTGGTCTCAGTTATCGCTCCCACCCCTATCCTCACCCTTGCCCTTTTTATAAAGTAGCATTATTTTTACTAAAAGAATAAATAAATAAACAAATAACTTGTATGACGTTTTTCTTATCTTGGTTCAGAATGCAACCCCCCCCCCCCCCCGCCTTGGGGAGTAGGGTAATGGGAGCTCAAAGTGATTTTTTTCAGTGCCTTACCCAAAACTGATTTTTTTTGTAAATAAAAACATTTGGAGCCCAAATTTTTACCTTTAAAGCTGTTTGCTGTACTGTATGTTTTCCCTGAGACTTCAGCTGTGGGGCTCATGTTTAGATTAGGAAAGTACAGAAAAGGATGAAGACCTGGAGGTGCAGACCTACTGACCTAGTAAAGGTAGCTTTGGTCGACCTGCTTATCTCTCATTCTGCACGTGTGCCAAAATATCACTGCTGAGTCACCCCGGGTGGAGGGAAGCCACCTTTTTGGTGGGTTGTTTGTTTTATTGTTTCAATAGCATTTCAGGGTTTTCTCCTACATGAGAATATTCTAACTACTACCCAGAACCGATAATAATAGCCAAAGAATTGGACGATATTACATCTCAGAGCATCTGAAATCCCACCGCCTGACTCTCCCATCCCAACCCACCTGGACCTCCTGCTAGTTTCCAAGCTGCTGATGTTTATGGGGCTCTAGGCAGCCCCTGGGCTCTTTAGAATCTGCTGGGTACAATGCAGCCTACCCCAGTCGAATCATTTCCTGCTCCAGCCCTGCTGATAATGAGAAGTTCAAGACGGGAAATAACAGTGTCGATATCGGTGCCTTTGCTTAGAAAGATCAAAAGCACTGTGGCCTTTAGACCATTGGCCAAAAACAGGTAGTAACTGAGTGAAACGCACACTCGTACCTTGTAGATTCTGGCTGAGACACATGGCGTGTATATCCATTTGCTTTTCTTGAGATACATTAGGGTTAGCAGGCTCTTTGTATGTAAATAGTCAAAATCAGGGTACCTTTCTCTCTTACTGTGAGTCCATCTCATATTCCTCTCCTGTGTGGCACAGAAATACTGACAGCGGCAGACATTCCCATGTTGCCAGTGAGAAAAATCCAAGTAGGTGCCAGTGTCCGTCCTCAGGCAACACTCATTTTCCTGTTAAAGTGTCCAAAAGAATAGGGCAGCACTTTCTAGCCAGTGAAAAGGAAAGGTTCGCACAATATTCAGTGTTCTGAAAGTCTGCCTTCCTTTGGAGGCTTAATGACTAATCTACTGGCAGACTTGGAGCCCTAAGTAATATTCTCCATTGCCAAATTAGCACCTCAGTGAGTTTATGTTACAGTTGTGAAATATGTGCAGTATATAACACAACAAATTATAGTGGCCTGAGCGCTGTGGACCGAGCGAGGTGATGGCTGTGTGCATGGCAAATTACAGCACAGCCTGCCTATTTTTCTACTCCTGCTTTCCAGGGTGAGGCAGCGTAGCCGAGGGGTGAGTTTTGTCATGTGTGGCTTTTCTTCCATACTCCTCAGACTCCAAGCTTATAAATGTGTGCTTGGAAATTAACTCAGGGAAGAGGAGAAGCAAAAGAAGGGGTTGGGGGTTGGGAATTGGTGTAGGGCATAGTTTTCTTGGATTAAAAAAAAAAAGCATATACATATACATACATACATATATGTATATATATATGTATGTACATATGAATGGATATATGATACACACATTCAAACTGGAAAAATTATAACTGTAGGGCATTTGATGCTCTGTTTGGCTTTGAAGGGCAGAGTGTACTCCTGCTCAGATCAAAGCTTTTAAGTATGGTCCCTGCCACATGATGCTGTACCAGGAGGGGTTTATATCTTTGGACTTTAGCCTGCAGATTTATGCAGTGGAAGAGGCTGGAGGACCCTTTGGCCAGTCTCAAGGGTAAATGAGAGAAGGAGCTCTACTTATAAACTGTTACAAATTGGTCCTCAGTAATGGCTACAGTGTTGATCAGACAATATAAGCCGGCCCCCAGTGATTCCTGGGGTAACAGCTGCATGTAAGTCAACCACTGAACATTTGCTTGTGGCTGCTCTAGACTTTTGTTTTTTATTGAAGGAAAAGGAGTATAAACATGGGACACACAGTCTGGAGGCTGCTTAAAGGGTTTTTCTTGTTTAAAGCTTATATTGAAATGTCAGTGCCTTGTGTTAGGCTAACAATTGCCATGTTGGAGCTTATATCTTGAGTTGTGATTTAGCATCCAAATGGTAACTATTATTTTTCTGGTACAACACTGGCTAATTAATGCTTGTGTTGGTCCAGGTTTTTTAAATTGGATAGAAATCATCATTCCCCTTTGAAATGGCCTTAAACAGACTTTGTCTTGTAATAGTTGTGTAAGTGATTACCACACTCCCTTCTAAGGCGATGAGGTTTATTACAATTATGTATTCAGACTCTTTCCTTTGAAACATTTAAGATTGGAGTAAATATTTGCATTAGCATCAGTCTCTTCTATGTAGACTAGATTCCTGTTTACATTTATGTTCACACTTAAATGAAGATTAGCAAATGGAAATAATTATTTTAGCTGACATTTGTATACTTGTGAAATTATTTCTTAATTATCCCCAAACCATCTTTGGGCATGCTTTAAAGTGATTGACCAGGACAGGAAGTTGCTGGCCTCCAGCATAGTCACAGTGATGAGAGCTTCTCTGTTGTCTTTCCTGCCATTGGACCCAAGTGCTGGCCACATGAGTGCTCCCCGCCCCCCACCAGCACACAACAGAGAAGGGTTTTTTGTTTGTTCTGCAAAGAAACAGATTTTTACTGAAAGCTCCATCTTCTTCTCATTAAGTTGACTAATTTGCACTCTGATGTTACTTTCTCCCTGTCCTTGTGCTAATTTCTGCTTTCACATATATTTGGTTAGAATATTTTTCAGCTAATGTTCAATAATGGAGTTTTTTTGTACTTCGTAATATTGCTCATTTCCTTTCGAACTTTTTGGTTAGCAAAATGCCACTGTTGTAATCAATCTTTATTAATAGGGTATAGGAAGGGTAGTAATTTTTTATTCTTTGGTTTCCAAAGTTACCTACAAAGGCAGGTTGTGCTTCTTGTAGAAAATCTATGGAATATGGATGAGCAAAAAGAGGAGGAAACATCTAGAAGTTTCATCCGTAGTGCCCATCTATAACTCTTAATAAAAAATAGGGCAGCATTAGCCTATTATATCCTTAATGGAATATTGTAATGGTTATTAAATCAATTGACTCAGAATCTCTTTTTAATAAATGAGTCAGGCTATATTATCCAATTACTGTCAGCTGCTACCTTTCCGGGGAGAAGAAATGGTTAGTTGGATTGAATTTTTAAAGCTTTTGGCACCTTTAAGAAGAAAGAAGGAAAGGGGGCAAGATGCACGTGTGTCTTTGTGGGCAAAGTCCCGAGTCTAAGGCTCAAGGTCACCTGCAATTAGAGGTGTTGGTAGCACCAGCTCGTGAACACCGACTTTAAATTAAAACCACAGTTACTCTTTACTACCTTACACCAGATATGGAGAGAAAAGGAGACAAGCCCCGTTTTGAAAGGACATAGGACTTAACTTAGCCACACCCTGCAAAACCACGGGTTTTTTTAAATTCTTTGACAATGAATGTGTCGCTCTCAGTCACACAGTGCAAATGTCAAAATGTGTAAGAGTTCAGTTCAACGCAGACTCTGAATAAGGATACGCTTTTGAAATTCTTATTATAAATACGTTTAATTAGGTTACCATCTATCCCCCCTTCAATTAAAACATATAAAATGAATTCGGTTAGCCAGTTATAACGTTTTGGGTCCCCCATCTCCCCTTCATTCTCCATTTGACCCCGCGGCAGTAGGCAAGGGTGAGCGTGGGAACCTGCTCAGGGACCTTAACAAAGGCAGAGACCTACCTGCGTGGTGTGTTGTATCTGTCTGGAGCATACTGGCTTTGGCTTATCTATCCTTTGCTGTGCAACAATTCAGATTTTTTTCTACTCTACAAAAGTAACAAGGACAAGTTATTTGTTGGACAAGACCTCACTATGTTACTTAGAAATAAGAGGCAGGTAGAACTCTCTCCATGATTTCAATATTACGACACGCGTTTAAACTGTCAGGAGTTCTGAAAAGGCCGGATCGGACAGTCATTACCCTGCGGTCACCTAGTGCCTTCACAAATACAGTGTGCAGTTCCTGAAAACTAAATCCGCACCAATCATGTGGAAATACTTTATGGTTCTGTGTCCAAAAATTCTGTGATTTTTGTTTATTTGCTTGGCTAAATTTGGATTATTGCACATTTTGTGATGGAACTTCTCTGTTCTTTGGATAGGAAATAAAAATGGATGAGGACATTTTCCTTCTACTGATACACATATATTTTGTTTGTTTGTTTGTTTTCCCTTCTAGTATTTTTCCAGACAAAAGACTCATAGTCAAGAAAGATAACATCACATTATAGATCATCCCAACTTGCATACTTTATTTTACGTTCATGTAAAAGTCAATCATTAGGCCCAAGGAAATCCACCGGACCTTCACAAATAGTGCACGTTTATGAATTCTGGGGCAGATATGTGTACCTGCTTACACCCATAGGCCAAGTCTTGGTTCTTGTGTGAAACACATACTTTAAAGATAAAACTAAAACTCGTAGTTACTGTCTTACTATGAAAATAAAGGTTTACAGCATTAATGAAATTGAAAATGTTTAAATTTGACAAGTGTTCCTCGTGATTAACTTACTGACCCAATTCCCTATAATAAATAGTGTTTTTTGTGTTTCTTAATATCTAAACTTTGAAAAATTTGGGGTAACTTTAAAATTTCAAAAACAAAAAGAGACCAAAAACCCTTGATCTTATATAATCCCTAAAGCTTTTTCTATAACCCTTTGTCATGTCAGTATGCACAATTAAACTCCTTCTTACATAATTATAATCAAGGAATTTACTGTGCCACCCAAATACAGAGTAGGTTTTTATCTCTTGTGAAATGTAGACAGTACTGGGTGGCTTAATTAGTGCTTTGCTTCTCTTTTTACAAATTCCAGTCCTCTGCTTCTAAAGACTCATACTTGTGTGAGAAGAAAGATTAGGAATACAAATAGAGTGATTTTACCCGTAGTTAGCTAATAATAATTCACTTTGTAATTGGGCTTTTGTGTTGGCAGTACTATCAACTGGTGAAGGACTTAATGCACACATGTTCTGTTGAATGAAAGGAAGTAACTTTGAAGTATAGACTTGTTACCCCCACAGTGTGAATTCGTCTTTCATTCTCTAGATCTGGAATATCCGACACAGATGTTCCTCAATAGCATTTTTAATCATTGCAAATAGGAGAAGATAACAGTATACCTTGATAAGAAACCAGGTTAAATTGCAGCCTCTAACCTTTACTCTTCCTGATAGGTAGTCTCAGTGGTAGCTGGTAAGGGCTGTAGCTTTTCTGTTAAGGTGCCTGGGTTCAAATCCAGACTGCCTCGGGTTATGCTCTGGCTCTACCAATTACTATCCTGTGACTCAGAGCAAAGTCACCTAAACTACCCCGGGCCTCATTTTTCTCCTTTGTGAAATGGGAATAGCAGCAGTTCCTCGTGGGGTTGTTGAAGTAAAGGAACTCCTATCTGTAAGCAAGTAGAACAACAGTGTCGGAAACGCAGTCAACACTAGCGTTTCAGGTTGCTCTTTCTAGGGTTGCTGGTTTTCACTTCTTATCATTGCACGTTGAAATGAGTTAGGATAGTACTTGAACTTTAAATCTCATCAACATTTTAATGAGGAAAAACAACCAACGTAAAAATTATGGGTTTTACCTATAACGTGAACACTTCACTTTATATAGAAATTGTTATTGCATCAAAGTTTTTTTCTACCATCTTGTTCCTAAGATATCAAAGAAAATCTAGTAGAAGTGAGCCTGAGCTTATAAAAGTGCCCTTGGAGAAAGGCAGAGTCTAGATGGGGGGTATAATTGAAACTGTCTTACTAAGTAAAGGAGGAATGAATCGAGAAGATGTGGGGGTCTGGGAATACCAAGCAAAGGAAAGAGCAGTTATGAGATACTGTACGCATTAATAATATTTCAAAATTCTCACAAAGTTTTGGAAGTAGAAAAAAGAAAATCTTATCAATGGCAATACAACTAAGAACTTTATGGTTAGAAATAGAAACTTCTAAACGTTCTAGATAAACCACAGAAAAAGCCTGAGTAAGACGCTGTCCATTTTTCTAGGGGTCATTTATTTTAGGACTTTGGAACTACACAGCCTATAAAATTATGAAAATTAGAGAAAAGGAGATGCCTTATTATTGATATACCAATTATGCTTTAAAAGCTTAATCCAGTGCACTACCTACCCTAAGATAAAATCTGCCTTCTTATAATCTTTGGATTTTAAAGCCCAGAAATGTTTTAAATTGATATAAATTCATAAAGCGAAACAACTAGAAACCGTATATACTACTACATCTATTTATAGTAGGTGATGGAAGTGGTACAATGTATGCAATTATCGTCAACTCAGTAGCCCATTGAAGAGATGATGGGTTTTAACTTGTCTGTTGGTGCATTTTCCTTAACAGATGAAGGACTGAATCATGAGTGCAAACTCTGCAGCCAGACCTTCGACTCGCCTGCCAAACTCCAGTGCCACCTGATAGAGCACAGCTTTGAAGGCATGGGGGGCACCTTCAAGTGTCCCGTCTGCTTCACAGGTAGGAGATTACTTCGGGAGAACTCCGGACAGCTCCATGGCCCCATCATTGATGTCTCTCCTACCAAAGCATACTGCCCACTGCTCGGGCCTTTTACAGATAGGACTTCAGTTCAATTTAGGGAGAAGGTGTTTGATTTTCTGCTCATTTGCATTATAGATTGCAGCCTACTTAAAGGCTCAAATGGGCAGGAAGGTTAACCATCAGGATGAGCAAATGGCATTTCAAGTTCTCTCGGAAGTTTGTGCTTTTCCATTTGGACAATGACATCCATGTTTTGTTCACTTTTCTCTCCTCGATGTTGAAAGATTACCAAGGCAAAGACCTCCTGCTTTTTAATCACAAGACCTTGGACTAAAAGTGCCGCCATGTTGTCAGCATGTGTCTGTTATTTAAAAATGAAGAATTTGATCACGTTGCCCATAAGAAATGAAAAGATTATGATAATCCTCCCAAAATTTGTTGAACTCGGAAACACTTGATGAGGCCTGTATTTCCTATGAAACTGGGATTTTTAAGGTGGATGTGGATATAAATTTACACATTTAAGAAAAAACCTTTGTCAGATGTTGTAACAGTACACTTTTTAACAGAAAAAATATATATATAAATCAGAAACTATAATTTGAAGCCCATAGGGGTTGGAATATGACCACACACATTTCTGGTACTTCCCCAACAATGACAAAGTTATTTTGGAAAATCCTTTGTGATCATTTTGATGTGTCTTGTTCTCAGTGGTTAAGTCCCTCGAGGCTATGTTTCCTTCTTATTTGTCAGGAAAAGCAAAACAAAACAAAACAAAATATATAGTCTCTCAAAATTGACTTTTTTGTTTCCAGAGCAAAATTCCGAGCATTGATTATTAACCTTCACTGCATTCAGCCCGTAGATTTCTGCCCTGTGAGAAAATAAAAGGGGGGGCCGTGTTCGCTGCAGAGTTAGCACAGTGTGCCTGAGTGTGTCCGTGGCTCTGCCTTCCACGTGCACCCGAGAGTCCTCTCCGTTCCCGCCTCCCTTCAGCCACCCCTTCTGCAGAACTGTTGTTTTATTCTTCCAAATTGTTTTTACAAAAATTTTGTTGCGTACTGTTTTTTCCCGTAACGCAGTATTTATCTTAAGATACAAGTCAGGAGTCTGGATTCTTTATAAAAGCTCATAGTAAGTCTTCATAAGGGGTCGGAGATCTCCTCATGGTTAAGATCCCTAATAAAATAGTTCTTTCATGTCGTGGCCAGCAGCCTCATAAAACGCGCTAAGTGACATGGACATTAGTTGCAAATCTGTATAAAAAAACGAATTTCTTTGTGTCGAGGTAGGTCAGAGACAAAAATGTATTAATCGTGAACAGTCTGCATTTCCTGGGCTGACAGATCTGAATTGTTTTAGTGTATCTTGAAGTAATTTTAGAAATAACAATTAAAGGGAAATACCCTTCCAGTGTTAGGTGGGAGAGGAAATCTGAGCAGTTTTTTAAGGTAATGAGAAATGTGATTAAAATGTATGACTCACAAGAACAATATTCTAATATTTTAGGTTGGCTGGCAATTAGAATAATTTTAATGATTAGAGTGGAGTCAAAGTCAAATGCCAACATCTTTAATAAATCCTCTCCCTGCCTATACAGATTAATATTGTAGATGCAAACTTTTTTAGGTCACAGTGCACCAGGCATCCATCAGAAGTCAGTTCTGCCAACCCAAACACTGCCTCTGGCATATACAATTTAATTATTAATAGTATGTCTCCTAGGTAAACTGTTACACAGTCTTAGGGCCTTGTTTTGTAGTCATTAAAATTGAACATGTTTATATTATTGAAACCCTTGCATTCAGTGTGTAGGCTGAGTTGATCTTAAAGTATCCAAAGAGAATTTACCTGGGGTTCTGTTTCATATTTATAGACAATGCCCCAGAGTAGCTGTGGGATATAATTTTTAGCATTAACACATTTAAATAGAGAACTGTTTGCTAGCTATAACTTTAGGCAAATACAATAAACAGGGTTTTGGCATTTATGATTTCTTAACCTGTGGGTTGCTGAGAAATAAGAGTTGAGATAGTGCTGTGCATTTGACAACTTTTGGCTTTATTTTTAAAAGATTTATAGGGAGCTGGGCCTCCATAAACCTTTACTTTGGAGCCGTTTGGGTTGAATTAGGTTCTTGGTCGAGTGCATCTTAACGAAAGCCAGAGACACAACCATGAGCAAAGGAGACTGGACTCTCCCCAGGGCACTAGCGGTGGTCACACCCAGAAGGCAAGCCATTTAGTTTGCTGAGTCTGGGTCTGTTCATGAGGAGTCCTTGACTGAGGGCATTTCAGAAAGAAAATAACCCAAAGTTCACCAATTTTTTATTTTTTTATTTTTTTTATCATTTCAGTGTTTGTTCAAGCAAACAAGTTGCAGCAGCATATTTTCTCTGCCCACGGACAAGAAGATAAGATCTATGACTGCACACAATGTCCACAGAAGTTTTTCTTCCAAACAGAGCTGCAGGTAATGTCCCCACGAGGAGGACTGGGATTGAACTCAGTTGCTCTTCTTATAGGAGCGAGGGCGTTTTAAATCTGGATTCACAGTCTCGCTCACCCTGGGCCACCATGTGTGTGCTGGGGCAAAGGGAAAATTAGAGGCTGGATTAACAGACACCAAAGTCGTTTTGCCTCTAGCTGCTGTCAATCATAAAAAGAACTAGAACAGACCTATAATTAGACCTTCTGACCCAGTGTGATAGACTTAGGGGTCAGGTTTATTGGACTGGGGGATCATTCACCTCACTTGTCATGGCTTATTCTCACAAACCCTGTTTTATTCATGTTCTGTTCTCACTGGGCTGCAGGCTGGATGGATGTCCAGGTTATTGTCCTGCGGGGCTTAAAATTGGAAGGGAGAAGGGAAGAGAAAAAAGAAGCTGTCCTCTTGTTCAGTGTGTGTTTCTTCCACATAGTAGAACAGAATAATTAATACTTAGTAACAGCCTTATAGTGAAAATGTTGACACCCAAAGATGTTAGGTTTAGCCTTGAGTGCCCTGCTTGCTAGATACGTGACCCTGTGAGGGCCACAATGTCTCAGGACTTCAGATGTGAAGAAATGATACACAAATGTAACACTTAAGGGGTGTTGCTTGGTAACCATGAAATGACAGATCTGTTTATAAGGTATAAACTATAAAATATAATAGAAATTTGAGGGGCTTTATTTTTAGCAGTAAACTGATAGCTGAAAAATAAGAAACCTAGATTCTGTCCCAGAAATGTCACTTACTGTAAAAGGAAAATTACTTTTTTGTTGTTGTTACTTCATCTGAAAAATGGGCACAATACCTATCCTTATTTTTCTGACAAAATCATATAAGAGGAACATATTTTTGTTAAACCTTGTCGGTGCCCTTGGAGGAGAGTGGATTGGAACTTAAAATTATTTTATTATGAGCATTATTATTAGCAATAAATTATTTATTTAGTCTAAAATGGAGTGGGGTGTAATTATTTTTTTGCATTGCATGCCTTGAATAGCTTGAAGAGTGCTGATCTGGCCGAGCAGGGCGCAGAGCCCCACCCGGTCCTGGTCTCCCACCCCACACTGCGGACCCTGGGGCAGCACTCTGCCGCCTTGGCTCAGGGGAAGGCGGAATTGTGTTACCTTTGTGTCAAAATAAGGACTTTAGAGTTTGTCTTCTGAGTTATCATTCTGTGAGTGAACAACTAGCAAATTACGGAGGTAAAATTAAAATTATATGACAAAATGGATGAGCCCATTTAACTGACATAGTATGTCCTGGGTCCAAAGTTAAAATTTCGATCTTTTTATCACTTCGAAAGAGAATCCTACTCTGTTACATCTGTCTGTGAATTGACTCTAGAAGATAGGCCAGGTTAGATTATTGTTTAAAATGATGTCTTATTAAATAAATAACCTACATTTTTGCTTGAAAATATATTCTTATTGCAATAGGTATCAAAGGAAAAGTCATTTTGGTTTTTATGCTTTCGTAAAGGATGTGACCAGTACACCTAGTTATTTTGTTAATTAGTATGTAAACTGTGAAACTGAAAATCAAAGTCGTGGAGAGTCTGTGGAGACTGACTTCTATCTATTGTTCTTGAGAAAACGATCGCAATAAAATTCCACTTCTGTACTGTACAGTACGCCCCCCCTTACCTAGAGAACATACATTTGAGAACCCCCGGGGAAGGCCTGACATCACAGATAGCACCTGTAGGTTAATAACAATAATTAATAATAATAAAATAGAATAATCATAACAATGTACAGTAATAAAAGTTACGTGACTATGGTCTCTCTCTTATAACTGATCTCATGATCTAGAAGGCTAAGTGACTGACTAATGGACAGAGCGCATATATAGTGTGGATACACTGGGCAAAGAGATGGTTTGCATCCTGGACAGGACAGAGCAGGATGGCGAGATAGAGATTTTATCATGCTATTTAGAATTGTGTGAAATTTAAAACGTACGAATTGTTTATTTCTGGAATTTTCCATTTAATATTTTCAGATGGCAGTTGAACATGGGTAACTGAAACCATGGAAAGTGAGGGCGTGGATAAGGGGAGACTACTGTATTAGTAGATTCTAACACAACTAACCTGGTGGTCAAAGTTCAATGTCTTTCATTAAAAGAACCCAACACTCTGGTAGCACTGGCCTGTGACCCATTGTGGAGCAGACAAAACTAAGCAATTTCAAGAATTCTAGTTTCTTTTATGGTGCATTTTAGGGTTTCATTGAACAGACAGTATTCACTCTTTTCTACAATTAGTATTGACTAGTGGTTCTTAAATTCTTTGATCTAAGGATCCCTTTACACTTAAGAATGATTGAGGACAATAAAGGACTTTGATTCATGTGGCTTATTATCTGTTGATATATTTCCATCTTAGAAATAAAAAATGGAGAAATGTTTTAAATGCAAGAATGCACAAACACACAATTCTACTAGCTGTCAGAGAGCTGGTAACATCATGTGCCAAGTAGCCTCCTGAAAACTCCACTGAACACTCATGAGATAATGAGTCTGTAAAAGGCAAATAACATCTTAATGTTATTGTGAAAGTAGTATTGACCTAACAGACCCCCTGAACGGATCTAGGAGACCCCCAGATGTCCCCAAGTCATACTTAGGAACCATTGGTATAGAAGATATGTTATAAAACCCACAACTCTTTAAGATCTTATAAGGTCTTTATGATCCTGAGAGGTCAAACCTCTCTTCAAACATTTCTGACTGATTCATTCCAATAGTGAACAGGGCCAAAGCAAGTCTTATTTCATAATCCAAATCTGTGAGCATTATTTTTCCAGCCTAACAACTCGGAATCATTCATATTTGGTCTTGATATGAATACTCAGGCTCAATCTGTGTATCATTCCTTAAATAACAACAGTATTTATAATTAGTATGTGACAATTATTACAAAGCTTATAGCAAGTCATTGGAGTATCTATGTAGCAGGTCTGTTTTATAAAATCCCCAGTAACAGCAGTGGCTTTTAGTTTCAATACATTAAGAAAAATGGATTAGAATTAACTTTACATTTTCTAGTTTTGAATGTGTGCGGATTTTTATGCTTTAACCTTAGGAGTTCATAGTCCTGTGCATTTGCTTTCATTACCCAAATTACCTTTTATACCTGTGTTTAGAGGCAGCAATTAATGTAATTTTTAGATATTGATTTCTTTTATTTCCTGGATAGAAAGTGAGCATGGTAAGTATACAAAATTCATAATACAATTTTTTAAATTTCTAGAATGAGGGGGGAAATGGACTGAAATTAAGGTGCCGATAGAAATGAAGACTGGTAACCAAAATAGCAACAGAGTAGAAAAATGAATCTATTGTATCAGCCTGCTGTAGTTCACACCTTGGTATGTAAAATAAATGCAAATTTTAAAATTGACACGTGCCATTCCACTTGAATTCATCTACGTTTTCATGCCCCTAAAGCACAGAAAGGACTTCTCACAAAAGGTTATAAATCTAAATTCCCAGGAACTAAAATCCTGTTGATGATTTGAAAGAATGTAGTATATTTGCTTTTTATGTCAGAATGAGACTAACAGGGCCAGTTTAAGATGAGTGTACCACAGTATATCTTTTACTGGTGCCTAAAGGATTTCATGACTATATTTTTATTTATTTATTTTATTTTTTGGTACGTGCCCCTATCAGGAACCGAACCTGGGACTCTCGTCTGCAGGCCGACGCTCCAGCCACTGAGCCAAACTGGCCAGGGTGGATTTCATGACTATAATATGTAATTTACATTTCTTTCACTATTTATCCCCAGTTAAAAACACAAAAGCCTCTTTTTGTGTGCAAAATGTGCTTTGTTGGGTATAAAATTATATACCCAACACACACCCACACACACACACACACACACACACACACACGTGTGTGTTGTTTTAAATAAACACTGCCTACAAGGCCTTTTCGAATTCAGATAATTTCTCAGTATACCCTGTCCATTTTGAGAAAAATCGAGAACTCATACATCATCTTTTGGGCATCGCAGACCACAATTCCTTTTAGAATTAATGAAACCTCTGTTTCTATGAAACACCCAATCTAGGACATACCTTTTGCCAGTGTGGAATACACACACACACACACACACACACACACTTCACATGACTTAAACCTTTCTGACCAAAAGTTCTAAATGCCAGTCCAGAGATATATGATGTGTAATTTTTGGCAGGATATAATCTTTTCCTTTTAGTAGAGTTTCTCTCCTTTTTTGTGAGGAATTCTAATATACTTCAAAGGCCACCTAGCCTGCTGGTAGGGAAGATGTGCTTTGGAATAAGAGTGCATTATTTGAACTAAATGAACATTTGTTATTTTTAAAAAGCAAATGAATATGTTGAATGTTTCACATGTTTTCCTAATAGACCTTATAACTTTTTCTGCAGAACTTAAGGAAGCTGCTTTGAGAGAGGGATGTGGTGGTCCAAGAATAATATCCTACAATGCATATTTGTATCCAAAGTGGTTTATACAGGTGTGAGCAAGTGGTGTGTTTGTAAAACTTGTGTTGAATAGGCCACTTTCTTTCAATGCAGTAATTGCTGTTTAATTGGTGCCTCCAGAGAAGCTACAATTCAATGGCAGGAATCAAATCATCCTCTTCCAATGTGTCCCCTTAGAAAGTTCCATGAGACATCAGGTTATGAATTTAATGGATATAGAGGGGATTCCAGTGGTAGGGGGAGAGGAAATTGGCCTAGATGAACCTAAGGCTCTGAGATTCTGGTATTTCAATTCCTTTTAAATAAAAAGTGATTGTGATGCTCAGCCCTTTCCTTTATTAACTCATGAATAGTGTTTTCAACATTCAAAATACAGTAGTGACTTGACATTCTGAGGGATATACCAAGACCTTCAGGCATCACTAAAGTGTAAATATGAAACTGTCTCCACAGATGTTTGATTTCTATCTCAAGTATTTTCCACCTGATTTTTATGGAAATCACAGCTTAATTAATGCACAAGTTTTATGGCCATCTACGTATTTTGGGGACCCCAGAATTGGAAAGACGTACCCATCGCTTTGTCAGGGCCTGATATAGCTGAGTTCCACATTATTCATTTGGACGACTGTTGGTGTGGGGGCCAGATTTCCTGTCTCTTCTTGGGTGGTCTGTGCCTCCTCCCTTAGTTCTCCATTTCATGAGATCGACTGGACCTCTGCGTTTCTCCTGGTCTTAAGGCTGACATCACAGCTCCTAAGCACATCACATAGACTCGGAGATCTGCAAGAAGTATAAATTGTGTCGAGTGAGCATGTGGTTCTGGAACTGGTTTGTTTCTACACCATATCATTTCTGTGTTGTGGGCCTGCAGGGCTTACGAAGTGAATTGGTGCTACAGCAACTTCCACTTAATTTGCTCAGTGGTTAAATTGATCTATCTCTTTTATTTGATCAGATCTCCAGGAACCGAATCATTTGCATTGATTTATTGATTGGTGCTATGTTGTCACCATTACTTTTGATCACTTTCAGCTGTTAATACTGGATAATTCAATCAGGATTGATTGTCCTTACCACTGAAGGTAGGAAGTTAATCATATAGGACAAAGAAATAGGACGCTGCTAACCTCAGTTTGACTGTTGTGCCATCCCCCCCCCCCCCCCGTCATCTGTGTAGTAGCACAAAACTCAGGCAAAGAAGAGAGTTTAAAATATTGTAGAATTTCTAATGCATCTAAAGGTGAGGTGGTTTTTATTTTGCTTTTCAATAGAGCGGCATCCAGAAATTAAGCAAGCATACAGAAAGATAGATAAGCCTGATTGTCACAATGAACTCATTTGGACTAAATGAGTAAATGCATTTTCAATTACCCATTTTGTACCAATAAATGTCTAATCTGTGTGTGCATGCTTAGAGGCTCAACCTGGGCTCACCTTTCCCTAAATTTGGCCGTCACTGCCTCACCATGTGTCCTGGTAGTCAAATTTTCAGAATCAAGTGGATAATAGGACTGAAGTAAGGGCAACAGAGGTAATTGCAATAAACTAAAACCACTTTATTTACATTTGAATTGTTTCTACAGCACCCCAGCTCAGTTCTTAAAAATTCTCCATCCATTAATTTCTGGATGTTTATATCGATGGCTGATTTTCGCTATTAAAAGCGAGAGTACCACCTCCTTGTTCTAAGACTCATTCCCTCCTCCAACAGCCCTGTTGTTAGCGATCTGCCATTACATTATTTTTTGTCTGGCCCAGAGTTGACGACAGATGGCCATCTCCGAATTGCCATCAGTGCGACTTTATGGAGCATCCAGCTAGGGTGTACTGAAGAGCACGGTGGCCAGTTCTGCAAACCCCCTCCCCCCCGGAAATGTTCATCACCTCTGCCACATTCGGCTTTGGCTGGGCTTTGCTGGCCCTGCCGTCTTCCATGTTGCCAAGACAGCCTGCTGCCACAGCACCAGAAGATCTGCCCCCACCAGACACTAGAAACTGCGGGCATGATTGTCCTGCAAAGGCAGAGCTCTGTGTCAGCACCTTTGTAGTCCAATTCTTTGGAGAGATCTGGAAATCCAAATTTCTAGAACACTCAGCAACCCGGAGAGGCACGTTGAATCTCCACGCGCGTTCCAATTTCAGGTGTTTGCTCTGCACATGGCTCAGTTTCCTCACATTAGCAGAGACAAGTGCCAAGAATAAACCCTTTGTATTTACAAACTTTTATTTGTTCGAAAACACCACTTCCATGTCCAACTGTTGTGACAATTAGAGTAAGAGAGATGGTAATCATAGACTTCAACTATAAATCTCCTGAATGAGCAAAGGAGCCATCCCAGCATCTCCTGATCCATGGATGCAGCCGTCCTTCAGCCGGGCCGGGTGACATGAGCTGTTGCCGTGCATTTGGAGGAAGATTGATAGGCTGCTCTTGATCGAGTTTGTTAAGGCGAGGCAGCTTCAGCGCGCCACGCGCGTATTTTAAGAGGAATTCACATTTGTATCCTTTATTGTTATATTTGCAGTGAGTCTACAGCTCGTAACAGGCTCTGCCCTGCAGCTATGAAGGAGTAAGTTCCCCTTATTGGAGAGAGCGCGGTGCTCTGTAAAAGCCCGCGATGTGGCGGCCGAGATGAATAGTGCTTAAAAGCAGTGCTCACGGTGCTGTCATTTAAAACAGCAACTCCAAGGCTTAACCGGGAGTGAAAGGCAGGGTAAACTAGTCCTTTCAAAATGGTGAAATGTTAAACTGCCTAAAAGAACAGCCTCCTTCATTGATAACTTCATTGAATGAGTGAGTTGGGGAGCTAAACGGGCAGGGAATGCTGTCCTGTAAAGGAGGAGAAAGTTTGCGAAAGGGACACTTTCTCCAGTACCCAGTGTGTCTGGGAGGCTGGCATCTTCTCTGGGGGCCCCTCCTGCGCCGATGCTGCCTTCAGCTGGCAGAAGACCATCTCTCGCTGGAAACCCGAACGGACCGTAAAAGGTTTCCTGTTTTACATTGCCAAAACTAAATTTTATAATTATCTGACTTACACCACTGGGCACATCTGCTAAGTTTGTGTGCCTTCTAGACACATAAACGGCTACTGTGATACCATTAAATATCAGCAGTGTGCTTTGAGCTTATAAGGGTGAAAGGTGATTGTGCAAGAAAATAGAACAGTCTATTTGCCGTGAGCCAGGCACGAAGACCTCACTCCCATACTCAGTTATAATTCATGACAGTACTGGTGGGGTGCCCTCATCCCTCTGCGGAGTTAATGCATCTCCACTGAAGCCTGTGGAGAGCACCCTGCGTCCCCGCCCACCATCTGTGCCTTCACTTGCAAGCTCTCTCTCTCGCTCTCTCTCTCTCTCTCTCTCTCTCTCGCTCTCTCGCTCTCTCTTCTCTTCTGAGATCTCTTGGTGTTAATGTTGTGAGGCTACTACTGCTTTGTAAAGGTGGCTCTCCAAAATGGGACTGTCATTTAACTAGGGGAAAGCTGGAAGGAACACATCACAGGGTTGTTAAATGTCTCATTTGGAAAATGGACAGGGAAGCAGCAACTGCTTTAAACCAGCAGCCGAGGAGGGGAGCCCAGGATTCACAGCCAGTTAGGAAGAGGCACCCATGTCTGATGGTGGTGGGAGGCCAGGGAAGTCACACAGGTGTCCAATACAATCCAGGTGAATCCCGCTCTGCAGTGGAGTTCAGCGTCCGGAGTCCAAACTGAGAAGTGTTTGCCCACTCTGTCCAGTGGCTTGGGGCAACCAGTGGCATGAGAGCCAACGCAGTCCCCACATGCCGCCCCCACCGCCCACTCTGAGAACCAGAGCTAATTGCCTCAGGGCTGCCCGAGCCTCAGCTCTAAACGATCAAACCCCTGGCTTTACACAACCCCACTTAAAATAGCTGTGATTTGTGTGGTGCAAGCCACCTTCTGAAGTTAACCAAGCAGACACGGCCCAGCCGACTGCAGCTCAGAGATGGCCCAGGTCCGTTCCCGCCCTCCCCACCCCCACTCCGGAGCCCAGAGGGTGCGTGGTGCGAGGCCCCGGGTGTTAAAACAAAAGGTGAAACCACCTTGTTGCTCAGGCTGACTCAAGATTCATTTGTAATGTTTTCCAATATGTGCTCTTAACATAGTCCGTTGTTAGTACAGCTCTTTAAAGGATAAATCAACTCCAGGCCTGAAATACCAGCGTATGAATTTAACAGATGTGATGCCACAGGGACCTACTGTGTTATAAACTGTAGAAATGGTCTTTTTATGCTTCAGACTTGGGCTTATTCCAAAGAGGCCTCGGAACTCCAGCGGCGAGGGGAGAGGTCACACATTAAGACAGTAGCACCCACACATAATTCGGCCTTGTGTGTAATTGGTTCAGAATCTCCTCCTGATGTCTGGGTGGCATTAGTCACATCGTCTCACTTACCCTCCCAAGGAAAACTAGGGCAGGAATGGCTGCGCTCACTGTCCAGGTTTTCTTGGGTGAAAGATCACTTTGAGATGACACAGCTGAGCAGTCAGCCTGAAATCCTGGTTGGTATTTTATTAATTTTGCACCAAGATAAATCCTGAAATTCTGACAAACTCCATGACAGGTGAAATTCCTTCTTGCAGAATCTGCTCAGCAAGAGGCTGCTCATTTCGTTCTGTTCCGAGGCAGGCAACAGGAGGGCAGCTTTATAATCAGCCCTCAAAGGACCCCCAGCCGCCCCAGAGTCTCGGGCTGATTGAATAACTCCTGGGCCTCTTCCCCTAGGCCTCCATCAGCGGGGGTCCTGTGGAAAGCAATCTCCCGCAGACTGGCACTGAAGTGAGCTTTAAACCACCATTTTCTGCTCTCCAGAGGAGCCTGGAGTACTAAAAGATAGATGGACTGCAGATATTTTATGAGAAACTGTCAGAAGAAGAGCAGAGTAAATGTTTTTTTTTTTCTTCTTCTTTGAGTCACACACTACATCACTGTTGAATTTCTCCCAGCATCTTTTACATTTAAAGTAAGAAATTAATTGGTTGCTAACCTTTAATTCCCCCTCCTTCTTCTTCGTTGTCTTCCTCCTCCTCCTTTTTTTTTTTTTCTTAAATATTCACACAGAGGCCCTTTGCTTAACCACAGTTTCAGAAAATCAGTACCATTTGCAATGAAATATTTATAATGACAGAATGAAAAATTGGATTCATTTTCTGGACTGTAGCCGAACAGTCTGCAACTTTCTGCAGCATTGTGGAGCTTGTCTCGTGCCTCCTTCCACCGGGGTCTTTTCCGAAAACATGCGACATGTCCACTTACCTGTGCTTTGGAGAGGCGCCTGCCAAAACACAGACCCCGTTCCTATGTTTGCTTGTCGGGGCGCTGCCTGCAAAAGGGCAGAGAAGGGTGGACCCGGTCAAAAACAAGAGCGTCATCCCTGTAGGGAAGAGTTAGGAAGGAAAGCAAGAGGCAGTGTGGCCTGCAGTTTGTAGCAGAGGATATGTAGCCGTCAGCGTGCTTGTATCTCAGGACAGCTCTATAAGGGGAGATGGGAAGGCAGATCAGAGGTGTGTGAACACACGGGGACTATCTGAGCTCGCCTGCTTTCTTCCCGTTAGTGTTAGCTGCATACCTTTCCCTCCCATGACCCTCATCTTCAGAGCTGCTTTCTTTCTAACCAGGGCTGATGATTGCATTTTTTTAAAGAGGTAAAGACAAAAGGATTTTGCTGGGACAATCCAGCATTGTATTTCAAATAAATCCGCCTCCAAGTGTAAAGTCGCAATGCATTTATTCTTATTACAGGGTGAGATTGGATGTGCAGCAAGATGCCTATGAAGTAAATTTCAGTCTACCAAATCAGTTTTCAATTACCACCCCACAGACAGGCCAAGGAGCCTGCCCATTCTCCCTGCATCATGGGCGGGTATACCAGGGGATTACCCTAAGGGGCCTTCTGGGCTCTGATTCCAGCCCTCTGGGTTCACCTTTCATCTGTCCCCTTTTGAAGCACTGGGTCTAATTAGTTAGTTTTGTTTTCTTTTGGTGTGTTTTTTTTTTTTTTTCAAAAGTGGAAACAGTTCTAGCAGATTTAAGCGGGACTAAAAATAGTCTTCTGGGTCAGATCTTCAGGTTGCCTTCACTGAATTTGCCTCCTGCTCTGCCAATGCCAGACGATCAATAATCCATATTTTATTGTGTAATAAAGGCTGCCTGTAATTGAATTAGCTTATTCATTCCATCTGATTAGTCCTATTTTATTCATGGAGGAGAAAAATAATACAGCTTGCCTTCACCAACTATGAAAGAGCTTTCTGCAGTCTGAAACAAATGTGTAAGGATGACGGAGAAGTCATTTCGATATTGGGCCATAGGAATAGTATGAACCACACCACCCCATGTGCAATTTTTGGTGATGACTTCAATGATCATGTCTATCGTGTCCACCTGTCCCCTGGTTAGCCTGGTGTGATACTATACGGGTCTCTCTTCTGACCATCAGCAGGAACCCCACTCCACAACGGAGGAACAGTGGGGGTAAACAGTCTTACTGCCTTTGGAGATTGACCTGAAGAGACCACCCCAAGTTGGCTTCCTCTTATCCATCACCGAGTAGCGTTTTCAGGATTTTCGAACGCTTACTCTAGTCTCTTTGAAGCAAAATCTTAGCATTGATTCGGCCTTGGATGATGAGAAACACTGAGCAGGCAAGGAGTCCCTCATTACTGGGATCTCTCCAGATCCCAATGTGTCATACAACTCGAGGGTGACACCTACTTTCTCAGAGGTGCAAGATTTTCTACAGGCTTTGAGATTTGTCTTTTCATTGCATTCCAAAAAAAAACGGATCTTGAAAAATATGCTGATGGTTCGGCACAGAGTGATGTGTGTTCTGACTCACACTGCACTGCAGCGGAGGAGTCGAGCCTGGAGTCACTGGGCTGCAGCATTCCTCTGATTCTCTGATTCCGGGGAAGAAGAATTATTCTCCTTAAAAGTGTGCGTTTTAGGATGTGACAGTAACTTTTCCCCAGCCCTGTGCATGACTTCAGCAGATTGCTCCCACTTAACCCTTATCATTGCTTTTCTTTCTTGAGGACTGGGGTGAAGGGAAAAAATTTTTTTTTGCATTAGGTTTTCAACGACTTAGGTGAGTCTGAAATATATACCCAAGTAAATGGGAACTGTCACAATGGTGTGTTCAGAGTGGGTCTCCTCTGCAGACCGGGAAAGGAACGCTGAATAGCGCTCATTTAGGTACTGCCAGATGTAGTTCTGCATGTGACGTGGCTGGCCGAGTCTCTTTGAATGATTTTCAGCGCTATTAAACTGATTCATGGGAGCAACAGGCCTCGTGACAGAAGGGAAGGGCCATGTGGCAGAAGGCCTTGAAGAAGGAAAGTTGCAGGGCAAACCCCATCATCAGAGAGAGAGACACCCCAATGCAGACTTTATTTTTATCTGAGTTAACAACTCTCTGGGAACATTCCTCTTCCTCTTGTCCAGATCCTTCTGTGTTGTGGCTGGTTTGCATTTGCGTTTGAAGTGCCAGGCGGTTTAATGAAGTTATTCTTTTATAAATTTTGCAACACTGAAGCAAGCATGAGGGCTTTAAATTAGAATAAGTGCCACTTCTGGCTGGCAGGTTCCTTTGAGGGCTGATTAGAATGAGGCCTCCCGTCGCCGGCCCTTTATGCTCCGTGGTGTTGCTGTGTGTACTTGTTTACAGCTCACCTTTGAATTTGCATGAGTGTGCACCATGCCTGCCGCCTGGCCTGCTCTCAGTCCAAGCTGCCTTTCTTCCAGGCGCATGTTAAATACTTCACTTTAAAGAGTTATTTTTTTAATTATATTGCTTTATGGTAATGAATTAAAATTAATTTGGAGTAGCAAATCATATAAGGATGTGAGGGTTATATATTACTCTCACCATAGATACAGCACATCTTTGTGCCGGGGAAGTTAAGTGCTGTTTCCCTAGGAGCTCTGTTCACCGGGAGGGGTGAGCAAACTGTCCCGCAGAGACCTGGAAGCAAAGCCAGAAACGGTGCCTGGGGAGTGGGAGTGGGGTGGGAGTCTCAAGTGTGGGATTCTGAGTCAAGACAAGGCTCCTTTTGGGTGGGTGGAGAGTGGGGGCAGCTCTACCGTGTTCAGACCTTGAGGCAAGAGGAGATGATGGAGGGGAGAGAATACAAATGTTCCTTTAGACCTGACGAGTTTCCATGCAGGATAAGGGACGCACGTAAGCATTCCTGATTTCTTCTATTTGCGTGTGTGAACTGGCGAATAAATGTGCTTTCGGGGGACAGGGAGGCAGGCGACTGTCAGAGAAAGGGGAGTTGAAACTTTCTACAGTACACAAAACCTGCAGGGACAGGGGAGAGGAAGAGAGCAAGCAAGGAAAAAAACACCAAACTTAAGTATGAAATGTTTCTCTTGTCGACAAACCAGGATTTTTTTTTTTTTAAATTTAAAGTGACAGAACTGAAATAGAATTGGGTTTGTAAAGTATTTGCATTTTAAATAGGACTTTCTTAGAATTCAAAACAAGGACTGCTTGGGGCTCCTTCTAATTGCATTCTCCATGCAGAAACAGGAGCCCTGAGGGACAGAAAAATCAAAGGCACACACCAGGGATTTTACCTGTAGAACCCACACACATATGTAACTCTTTCCGCCTTGCCACAGCACATGCACACACCAACATCCAGCTTGGGCATGGGTGTGCACAGGTGTGTGCACATGTGCACACATACTCATACTTACATTGTTTAATTATGTAACTCAATGCATGGTCCTTTCACAGTTTTATTCTTTTTATGTACATTTTCTAAAGCCAGTGCCCTGGTAGACAAGCATTTGGTTGCTTATGATGGAGAAAGATTTTTTTTTTCTGTTCCTGATGATTTATTACATGTTTGACTTACTCTTAATGTGACTTTAGCTCCTAGAGAGTCTGACAGTATTTTTAATAGAAGAAATAATACACTGCAAGGAAGTGACTCTTTTTTTTTTTTTGCTGCTTTTTGCCCAAGTTCAATAAACTATTTTTCATAATTATTAGAATTTTCTTGAAGGGAATCCTTGTCCACATCAAGTGGAAATGCAGAAAGAGTCCTTTCTCCCTCCTTTACCCTACAAAGGTTACCCTTTGAATATAAATTACAACGCCTTGTGCTTCTCCCATTCTAATCAGATGACCTTTTGAATCTAGTGGACCAGAGTTTAAATCCTAAGCCTGCCAGTCAGTTTTTAAATCAATGCCTTGCACCAACAGCTTTCAGGTACATAACTTTAAATTGCAGTGGATTTCAGAAGCAGAAGTTATATAAGTAAGGCAAGCGGCATCTTGCAGTGGACGGTAGAACAGCCTAAGTTGAGCGCAAGGTCTTGGAACCAGTAATATGACTATGGGCACTTTCACTGACTAAATTCTCCCTTAACAGACCTCTGAGATTCAAAATATAAGAGAAAAGGGAGGAGCAGGAAATTTGTAATGTTTGCAAGAGGACATTGCTGAGCAATTATCAATTTAAGCTCCTATTATTGCTGCTAATTACTACACAAGGCTGTTAAATATTTAGCAGAAGTTTGTTTAATTGCATTCGACTGGGAAGGGATGTCTGACTATGGCTGGAGCATCATGAGTCAGTTGTGTGCACCAAGAGCCGAGCAGAGAGGAAATTGGTATTCGCTCACGATGAACACATTACAGCGTCAGACAAGCCTTCTTTTCTCTTCCTTCCACAGATTTATTTATCTTTCAGGTATCTAAAATTAGAGCACGAAGAAGGGGCACTGTTCTCGAATGTAAAATTGGAAGGAGGTCATTCTTAACCTTGTTTACAGATGTTCTAGTTTAGAACGCGCCAGTGTGATAAATTAAACATTACAGGGGGAAAAATTAAAGCTTAGCGACAACTGGCACGTACACACATCTGTCTGCGAAGCCCTGCCTTAATCCCTGAATATCGTATTAGCCTGTGTTGCCTATCAGAGCCTTCTGTCCCACAATATGCTGGAATCCTGCGATTCAGGGTCTGAACACACCTCCGCGCTCCAGCCTCTCACTGCTGCTTGCTTTGTGCTCTTTGATTTAACATCTCTGTTGGTTCCTTGCATGTAAACAGGTAGCTCAATGGAGCGTTTTCTGTTAAAAATAAACATCATACTTTCAATATATTTTTCCGTGTCCCTTTTGCTCTTTTCATCCTATTCTTCTAATTCGGCACCTTTTTCCTCACTGTAGTAGATAGTGAACTATGATCAGGTCCCAAAAGATAAGTTTCCAAGCCTATCGGGTGTGCAAAACTGGTAGGAGTCAGTCAGCTAGTGACTGAAATTTCACTAAGTTTCTAAGGAAAAATGGAATTGTTGATGTTAACATTTCTTAACATCAGCAGTGTTTATCCTTTTGAAGCTGGTAGACCAGAGTGGCTTGTTTTATTTCTCTATGATGTGTAATCGTCAAAATACTAGAAATCGCTCTGCATTAGCAGTTTGGACATGGTGTTACTTTTACAATTACTTTCTGCATAGGCTTCTGAAGACTCACATTAGACTAAATCCAGGCTAACCAGGTGGCTATTCTTGTGACTGTTAACCACAGGCTTTTCCAGCTCAGTCTGATGTAAAAAAAAAAAAAAAGTCACCTGTAGTGAAAATAGGCTCTTTTGAGCTGCCTCCCCACCCCCCTGCCCAGCCTGAGGGATCTTCAGCCCCAGAGGCTTTGAGTTCTAAACAGTGTCCGCTGTCTGTGGCCCTCAGCCTGGCTGGTGCGCACTCCCTGTCCCTGGAGCCCGTTACTCCCTTCTCGCCTCCTTCTCATCATCCCTCCAGCGCCAGGTAACTGCTCAGAACTGAGCCCAGAGCCTCTCACAGGAGGCGAGGGCACTTGCTCTGTGGCTCACCGCTCCCTGTCCTCCCTGCAGCCGGTGAGCACCATGACGGTGAGCCTCTGTCGTCTCCCCGCTGGCCCAGCCCAGGGACTAGAACACAGCAGCCGACACCACTAGACAGTTTCTTCGTGCCCGAAGCCAGCTCAGCCACTGTGGCTATCAGACCTTGAACGTTGACTTAAACTCTCTGGGACTCCATTCCCTCATCTATAGAATGAGATATTGGACCAGAGGCTGCATGGCCCTCTCAGCTCAGAAACCATCTCTTTGGGTCTCTGATGCGTTACGTACAGGTGTAGTCGACTCTTGTGATTGGATCTAGACCAGCACATGGAGGCTGGTGGCTGTGCAGTTCTTTCAAAGGAGATCATTTTTCCCATGCCCCAAATACTAATTTCCAGAGTTTAACATGTAGGTCCCATTATACTTGATTAGAGTCATATATTCCTAAAACAGCCTTGATTCATTGCCTCTAAAATGTACCATTTTTTGTTCATTGATGGTGCATAGAAGGTGTGAATTGCTGAGTGAGTGGACATTTTTGGAAAGACTCAGTTCTCACACAAGCAATGCCATTCATGCTAAATCTCCAAGAATCCTTCCCACGGCTTGTTAACAACTGCCCGCTCTCACCCATTGTCTGGATTTTAAACTGCCATACAATATAGATCTATGCAGTGTATATGCACCCCTTTTGCTATCTATGTTTTTTAATTGATGGGGATAGATTCCCCTAGACTAAAGACTAAGTAGCATACTGAAGCATGACACCACAAGCTCAGTGTGTTTTCAGAACTCTGTGAAGCCATGCTCCTTAATCAGGGGTATATTTTTCCCACCAGGGGACATGTGGAAATACCTGGAGACATTTCTGGTTGTCACAACTGGGAAGGTCCCACTAGCATGTTGTTGGTCGAGGCCAGGGATGGTAGTGAACAACCTACAGTGTACAGGACAGCCCCCCAGAACAAAGAATTGTCTAGCCCAGCAGTTCTCAACCTTCCTAATGCTGCGACCCTTTAATACAGTTCCTCATGTTGCATGTGGGCGTATCTGCATGTGGACGGACCCGCCTGGAGGCAGATAGAGGAGCCGTGTCTCGGTTCCTAAGACCATCGGAAATATGTGTTTTCCCATGGTCGTAGGCGACCCCTGTGAAAGGATTGTTTGCTCCCCAAAGGGGTCACGACCCACAGCTTGAGAACCGCTGGTCTAGCCCAACCTGTCAGTAGTGTTGACATTGGGAAACCTCATCGTAAGACAAGCCTACTGGCCTAGAATATATCGTGAAACAATCGAATGGCACGCTTTTTGTGACATGACTAAGAAATAGCTTACTGGATTGTCTTTGGGGTTACTTTGGAGATCTCTCTTTCTCTCTCTCTTTCCACATAAGCTTCTGAGCATAACTCATGAACATGCTGGCATCCATATGCTGCCTGGTTATCTGACACCACCCTTTTCTAGGATTATTTAGCATGAATGTCCAGAGAACAACAGTATCCTTCAGTGAGGTTTATTAGAAGGTGAAATCATTTCCTGTAGAAGGTGTGATGGAAGCTTCATTGCCAGAACCATTTAAAACTTGCCTGAACTTTATCAAACAATCCTGTTCCAGCAAGGGGAAAAACCAAACAACCTAATAGTCCTTTTCTGTCTTTAATACCTTGTGTTTTTCTCATCCATTCTGACTATGCCATTTCACCTTTTGCTTTACTGTAGCTTAGTGTCATCCAGAAAGGCTTTGAGATGTCAGGCCAAGCCTGTGTGAACAGTTAAATGTCAAAAGAAAATGCATCAGTGTCTCTGTAAGTTCATGGTGATGACATTACCATAAGAAAAAATAAAAAAGGGAAATTCTGTCAGTGCAAACACGATCATAAATGCAACATTCATGGCATTAAAGAGGGGGTAGAAGTGTATCATGACAGACAGTTTCAGAAATGCCATTGCTGTGTCAAAATAAAAGAGGAGAAGCGCATTTTAGTAAATCCAACCAGAGCAAAACTTATGAGTCAACATCCCTGGCTGTGGAAATCCATTATATGAATATATTTCTTAGATTCTCATAGAACTTTGGGAAATATTATATATTGTCTTTTAGAGAATAGTCAGTAAAATGTAACATGTCTTATACAAATGCACATATCCACATACATATTTCTGATGTTTACCAGGTAAGGTCCATGAAAACACAGTTATTCAAAATGTCTCCACCCAGGAATTGTATAGTTTAAGGACTGGAAACCTTGGGGTGGCACAGTGGGGTTCGATTGGTACTTTTGGATAATTTGGGTCTTTAATTTTTAGAATAATCCTGATGGTACTTCCAGAGCTATAGCTATTCGCTTTTAATTTAAAACTAAGAGTACTTTTGTAATTGTGGAGACTTTGAAAATGTTAATTTATTACTTTCACATCTCGTTAACTTTATGGAGATGTTAAAATTGGTTTGTGACAATTTTTTCTGTAACGTATGTGGGAATAGCCCAGGATCCTCTCATCATTAGCTCTGCACACTTTTAAAACTATTTTACTAGCCAAAGAAGTTGGGAATAAAAAAGAGAGTGGGTGGAAATGTAAAAATCTTGATTAGAAAGTATAATTTAATAGAACGTGTATTGAACCAAATGTATTGATTAATGTGGAAGATATAGTACTTATATTGATTCAAACCAGAGATTTAGTACCAAAAGCTCTAAGCCAAAATGCTGTTGCAGATTGCTACAAAAGTCAGTTTAATGCTGTCCTTGAGAATGCCTTCACAAAGAAATTCTTCTAATGTTTGAGGACTGGGTAGAATGCAGTATATGTCAGTTTGATCCCGGAGGGTTTTATTTTGTACTCTAATAGCTGTTACGAGCCTACATTATATCCAAGGAGTAATTTTCCTTAGGGGTGCCCGGCTCGCTTTGTGTCAATATTCTAGCATTTTAAGTCACGTACAGTATATGCTTCTGGGAACAGGGAAGGAGCCAGCCAGACTCATAATGGTCTGCATTCATTAATAAAGGCAGAAGCTCTGTCCCTCCATTGCCCACTACAGGGATGTCTCTTTGGCCTTCAGGGACCCGTACAGACACATTTAAAGAAAGCTTTATTTTGAGTGGGCAGGAGATGAAATGTAGAACTTACAGGCAGGCATTTTCTAAGTCAGCTATGTGCCCAAGCGCAGGGTGACCTTAATGGGTCAAAGAAGAATGCAGGTCAAAAGACTTATTATCCAGCCTGTTGGAAACCAATTGCTTTTGTTGGGGGAAAAAATAAAATAAAATAAAAATAAAGAACTGTGGACGGTAGGGTAGAATTCCGTCTGCAGCCTCTAACCGCACGACTGTATGTGTGCTGGAATATGCTCCGAGGAAAGTAAGAGCATGCAGATTATCCATAGTGTTTACAGATAAAGGTCCAACCCTAGTGATAAAAGGAAGGGTAATATAATTAGTTAATCAGTGATGATTGATTACGAATGTTTGCGTTCTTCGACTAAAGGAAAACAACATGCTGCCGTGGCGCTGTCACCATCTGTTGAAAGCAGCAGCCACATTTAATCTTATATTTCTTTATTTCTTCCCGCCTTGCATTGTTGCAGAGCCACAGTTGCCTGCTATTTCATCTGGTTGGAAAACATCTCATTTAAATTGAATGCAACTGCCATTTAAATTCGAGATGCTAATGGCGCGGTGAATTAGTGGAAAGCTGGTTATTTTTTATTTATTTTTATTTTTTTTTTCCCATTCCTTTTTTAAATAGCCTGCTGGCTCTTTTTCTTCATTTTAAAAGCTTGTCAGAATTTGTTTGAGACAAAGGGCTATAAATAGACAAGTCCTGGTAAAAATGATTAACATCTTTGAATCAATAGATTTCATAAAACTTCCATTCAAACGCAGTTTTTATTTTTATGACCACTGCTACTTAACATTTTGCCTATGCCAAGAGAGGGTTACAAAGACAGACCAGACGAGACGTGGCCTCTGCCAAAAGATTGGACGCTCTGTGGCATGACTTTGGGAGGTGGGGACTTAATTTTTCCATCCTGGGAAGGTAGAGTCCCCCTTTCCCCTCCCCCACACCCACCCCATCCCCTCCACCCCACCCTGGGCTTGCCTCCAAAGCTTAACTTCATCATTGTTCTCGGGGCAAATATTCAAATTCGCATCAAGATCGAAGGAAAATGGGATAGCTTGGCCAAGGTGAACAGTTTCAGGGGATCACGGGTTTTTATTTTTATTGAAAAATATTTTGCTTGGATTGCGTTTTAAATAGGATTAAGCCATTTGACTGGTAAATGTGGTCAGCTCTCAGAAAGGACCAGGCTGAATTAATCATCTGTTAGAGTGCCAAGCCCAAAATGAGAATTCCAGTCTTGTAAAATGAAAGGCATCTCATATTTTAAAAGAAATACATAGTGCTGGAAGGGAATTTTTAAGGTCCTCATCTGTTTTTTAGCTTTCTAAGTTTAATTTCGCATTTAAAGAGAGAGAGAGAGAAAAAAAAGAAAGAAAATGAACACACTCCTTCCAAATGGAGCCCTTTACAGTAAAGAAAGTGGAGTGGTTTTTTTTTTTTGAAACCTAGTTATTAAGGAGGTATCACACCTAGATAGATTTTCTTTAAGCTTTAAGGTGTGTTGTGGATTTTATTTTATTTTTTTTTACACAAACCCCTCTCGTGTAAAACAACTGTTCATAGCTGGGATTAATGGTTTGCAATTTTCAGTTACTTAGACATGGGGTCTCCAAGAGATGGCTTTTTGCAGAGTAGAATATGGCTCTCTGTGGGATTACAGAAGTTTCCTTCTCTTCCTACTTCCTTTTCTGTCATCACCCCCCGCCCCACCGAGGTTGCACTGATGTTCTCCTCGATTATGTAAAACACTTTCCCTTCATTGGAACAGATATTTTTTCTCATAACCTGTCATTGCATTAAAGTACTTTGGGGACTGTGAATTGCTGTGTAAAATTGGTGAGATTACCCACTGCTTTGTTCTAGTGAAGTGATTTCCTCTGGACCTAAAGAGCAGGAGACTTACCCAGGGAAGGCTGCTCGCTGATGGTCTGGCAGTGTTGGGTCCTCTGCGCGTCCACTGGCACCGCGTGACTGGGGACCTGCTCTGTGGTGTGGCAGCAGCCAGAGCGGCTCCAACCGAGCACCCCGCCTACCCTCTTTGTGCTTCGGGCTGTCCTGGTCTGTTCATCTTTCCCACTTGCTTCTTGTCTCCCCTTCTAAAGAAATGATGTCTGTGATTTTTAAAACACAAAATATAGAGAGGGCTCCTATACAGTGCCTTCTCAGTTCTCTTATGAAAAGATCTTCAGCCCTGGCCGGTTTGGCTCAGCAGTTAGAGCGTCGGCCTGCGGTCCGGAGAGACCCGGGTTTGATTCCCGCTAAGGGCATGTACCTCGCTTGCGGTTTGTCCCCGGCCCTGGTTGGTCGTGCGGGTGGCAGCCACTCGATGTGTCCCTTTCACGTCGATGTTTCTCTCTCTCTCTCTCTCTCTCTCTCCCCCTCCCTCCCACTCTATCTGAACAAAAAATAGAAAAATGTCCTTGGATGAGGATAAAAAATAAAAAAATAAAAGATCTTCAGTGAAGTCCAGAGACTGACACTCTTATCTGTTCTTTCCAACCCGGAAAAGCCAACCCAGGAACGTATGTGGCTCAAACATCCATTCCTTCCTTCGTTCAGAAGATGAAATTAGGCCATTTGTGTTTTCAGTGACTCAGTGTAGAGCATGGGGGAGGGGAACGCCACATCCCAGGGATCCTCCGAGGGGTGAGAGCAAGCCCTTGAGGACTGGGCTTCTTTTTCTCTCAACACTTATATGCTCATTTCCCAAGACTGTCTAGAGATGCTCCTCCCCACCTTGTGAGCCCCTGCCAATAGCGAACACCAAGGATGGGGGCCTTTCTTTTCTAAAAAAGGAAGAAAAAATGACGGTTTGTAAGTGATCTCAAGGGTGTGCAGGCGTCTCCACACTGAGGAAATTTGCCTGTACTATTTTCCACGCCAGGTTTCCCATTTAGACGTTATTTACATTGGGCTTCTCTGTCTCTGTACAAACTCCAGTTATACAAGCCGTACTCTTGTCCTTCTCTCCAGTGATTTATATTCTTTTCTCTTAACATGCAAAGCATAACTCCTTTAGTGTAGCAACTTCCGCCTGCGATAAGTGATTCATATGTATTTGTTCAATTTTTTGCAGCTCTGAAGAGACTTATATGGCTTTAGTTTAGGATGAAAGTATATGAGACACAGCTATTGCCAACTATTATGGCCAATTTGTGTTAGGTTCTTGTCCTGCAGTATCTTGATATAGGCACGTACCAAAACACTAGAGAGATTGCAATATATCTTCTTTTGTTAACCTCTAGAATCCTATCGAATGTGGAATGTCTATTGTAAACACTTTACTAAACATTTAAGAAGCATGTTATTAAGCTGATTTCTTTTATTTTGGTTATAGTATAAAACAAAAACTTTCTATCTGGTGTCAGTGTCCTATCATTTAGGCAACTTGTATTTATTTTTTAAATTCTTCTTTTTAAAAAAAAGTGCTCTAAGGTCAGACTTGACCCTTCGAGATAGCAAAGGCATGAGAGAACGTACACAGTGTATTTTGAGTAGTTGAACTTTTGCATTGCTTGCAGCCTGTCTCCTCATAATTGTGTTATTTTTTAAGGAAACGGGAAAGCTTTTCAGTTCCATCTGTATTTTGCTTACATTTTTGTCTACCTATTGGTTAAAAATGGTTTTCAGAAGTATTTCAAATGAATACAAAGAAACAGAGAGTTAACCATAAAAATGTTCTTCTCCTGTGTGCACTCTGAGGCTGAGACTACTAAGAAGAAAACCAAAGCCAGCTTATCTTTCTCTGCACTAATCAAAAGGGCTATGTTCTAAACAGGAGAGGGTGAAATGATGTTTCTCCTCATTATTGTTTGTGTTCAGTTTTCAAACCTGGGTTAAGTTTTAAACAGGGACTGGAGAAACTGAGTCCTGGTCACAGGTCTCCGTCTCCTTCCCTGGTGCCCTCAGCCACGACTGGGCAGTGTCGGTAGCTGAGCCTCTGGGCATCAGCACGTATTCAGTGAGCAGGCATTTTGCCAGTTGTTCTGGGGAATGAAAGAGAACCAAGTTCTCTCAGACAAAGCCCTGCGCTTCAAAGGCTTCGTGTCTCCTCTTCACCTGTGGACGAAGACTCTTCATAGCCTCGCCCCAAACTACCCCGTCTTCCTTTCTCATCAGTACTCTTGGTTCAGGACACTCTAGAAGACTCCAGCCAATCTGCAGGATGGCAGGTCCACGAACGCACCTTGCAGAGTTTTGCTTCCTTGCCTTTACCCCTGTGGTCTCTTGGCCTAGAGCCCCTCCCGGCATCCCCAACGCCGCCTCGTGCCTCCAGCCTCAACTGCAGTGTCACATGTTACCTGGGGCAGGCAGGATTAGGTGTAGTCGTGACATTTCTGTGTTTATGTTTACTATAATTCTTCCACATTGCTCTACCCGAGTGTGCCCACACGGTTTTCTTCTTAGACTGTGAGCGCTTTGAAGGCATGAAGGCCGGGAGCATCCTTCCCTCAGGAGTCCTGCCTCACTAGCCAGTCACTCAGTTGTCTAGAGCCTTCACTGGCACTGCCTGCTGGGACCCGCCCCGGGTGGGGGGTGAGTGTTCAACAGGTGCTTGTGAAGGGATGAATGAATGAACGAACACCTGCATCGCTGACAGAGGCAGGGAGCACGGCCTGCAGATACCAGAAGACAAGGCCTTCCGAGCGCTCTCACAATTTGGCAAGAAGGTGTTCACTCAGAAAGGGGGCATGCTGTGTGGACAGAGAGGAGGCTACCAAATACAAGAGAGGCTGCACCAGCTGGAGATGGGGAGGGCTGCGGCTGCCGGGACCTGCTCCTGAGCCGTGAGCACAGCCCTGAGCCTGCCTGCTGGAGAGGAGCTGAAGGTGCTTCCTGCCCTCTGCCAGGCGTTGGCTGGGCAGCTTGGGCCTTTAAAGCTCATATTCAGGGACCGATAGAGTCTCTGCTCTATCAAGATGTTTACCATCCAAGAGTGATTTGAACAAAAGCATTTGGTATCAATGGAAATTATGCACAGATAAGGAAAACTGTTAAAAATACAGTAGCGCTACCCTGGTCATTGAAAAATGGGCTGTGTTTTGATGAGGAGAGATGGTGGAAGGCAGGAGGGTATTTGGGAAGGCATGGCAGAGACAGAGAAAGGGCAGTCATCTCATGTCAGTGGGCCCCTGGCCCTGCCTCCCTTCCGGGTGCTCACGGGGCCGGGGTGGAGTCAAGGCGGGGTGAGGAAACACCTTGTTCGTGGCGTCATAAATCAGTCGGCATCTACAGATACTTGGTCGGATGGAAATGCAATCACTTAAGTTTTTCCCCCTCTTTCTTTTTCATTGCAGAATCACACGATGACCCAACACAGCAGTTAGTGCAAGTGTGGTCTGTCGAGGAGAATTACTTCTGTGGCACAAAAAGGGAACATGTTTTACTCTTTGCACGAAACCTTCATTGTTAATGTATATTATTCAGAAACATTGTATTGTACCATAAAACTTGTATTATCAAAACTGTTGGATGTTCATGTGTTTGAACTTTTGAGCACCGGATAGACCCTTTGTATATAAAGTGTTGCACATGTATTATGTCGTCTGAAACTAAAATGGTCTTATAAAGACTAGTGGACTTGGGCCCTATTCAGGCAAGATTAAAAAAAAAAATGTGAGCAAAATGGCTTAAGAGAAAGTATTTTCAAGGAAGACATTAAGACAACTGTGTTACACATGAGACTATATTTGGACTTCCTTTTATTTACACTTAAGCCTAGAATTTCTCTTTTGGTAAATCAACGGTTAAATCCAAGACTATTTTTTATTGCTGAAGATTCTTGCAAACCATGAAGAGATGTTCTCACAGAGCAGAACCCCCCAGCTGGATAAGGCCCGTATATATATTTGTAAGCCTTGCAATGTGACAGGTAGCATCACTATATATGCAATAGTTGTTATGTAGACTGTCAAAGAATTTTTTTTCCTGGATACATTTGAAGCTTTGAGTGTTCAAGGTTTTCCTTAATGATTTCACACAGCCAAATTCTTGAATCAGTTGAACTAACCTGTATGTTACTGTTATTAATGTTTACTCTGCGGTCTGAACCTGGAGATTACTGGAATTGTTTTCCAAGAGGAAATAAATTCAGTTTACCATTAGGTATGAGTGTATTTGTGTGTTTTCTTTTTCTAGTTACTCCATCATTTAAAAAAAAAAAAAACAACCCTAATTGTCTGCACCCTTGGGAATGGAATCTGCTCTTGAGCATGTCACAGGCCTAACCTCAATCATATTTAACCTTTTCACACTGGGCCAAATGCAGCCGGGAGGATATTCATCACCCTGCAGAGGGAAGGAGTCAGACCCAATGTGCGTCTGCTCTCTCGGATACTACCAGGTCACATTGTACTGGAGGATTCTGACATCACAGATGGATGTGATGGCTGTTTTCTGCATAATTTGCAGCCCAATTCGTGTCATGCTGTGCAAATCTGAACTCAAAGTAGATGGCTGCAATTTGAGAGGCAGTTTGGCTTATGTGTACTTAAGAAGCAGCTTTGTTCATTCAGAAGACAAAGCGCAGAGCAGGGAGCCAGTGGCTGCTAGTTGCAGCTCTGATGCTGATTCCCACCGCTGTCCTCCCCAGATCACTCCACCTCCTCCTGGCCTTGGCTCCCCGGCCAGCGGAGGTAATACTCCTTGGGCATCAGCCTTCACACAGGCGTGGGTGTCTCTGGAAAATTGCTGGCACCACCACCTGCCAAAGAGTAGGAGCTCTAATTTCAAAGAGTCTTTTTTTTTTTTTTTTTTGAAAGATGAAAATAGAAATATATAAATTGAGTCCTGATATACATCTTTAGTCAAAGTTGGTAAGTATACACCTGATATTATTGTGCAACTTTCAACCATACCATGCTTAAAACAGTTCACTCACTCTGACTCCTTTGACCTCTGAAACTCTGCGGACCTCCAGCAAATCCTTCACCGTGAACAGGTAAGAATCCTCACAGCACTCCCTGGATGGGGAAACGAAAGCATGGACCAGTTCCCTTCCTTGTGACCACCTATCACCAGGGACCATGAATGAGATCCAGATTACCAGCACCACAAGTCACAATCCTCATCCCGTGGTTCTCAAAACGTGGCCAGCATTAGGATCACCTGGAGGACTTGTTCCGTCGCCGGGCCCAGCACCCAGAATGGCTGGTTCAGTTGGCCTGGGCTGGGACTCAAATTTGTGTTTTTCTAAGAAGTTTCCACATGACACTGATGCTCCTTGTGTGGGGACCACACCGAGAACAACTGTCCACTCCATTTCAAAGTTAGCTGAGTGCATTAAATATGAATAATCATGCAGAATACTGCCAAATTATACTAATTTTTGTTACCAATATAAAAAAGGGTCAAATTTAAAAATTATTCAGAAACAAGTCCCTTATAGTGATTAAAGTACATGCATTCACTAGAATATTGTGTCTGTGTATTTCGTTTTCGAATGCTAGGAAATCTACATCTATACATTTCACAATGGATTGCCAGCATGCTATTTAATTAAAAAGCCTTTTCACCGGCAACATAAATAATGAAATATGCTGAGAATATGCAAGTACATTCATAATTAAAATGCTCAGCTATATTTTTAAAAAATTAAGATCTCTGGTCTATTCAAGGATTTTGCATTTAAAATGAAATAACCACACTTAATAATGATTTTTTAAAGAGCTTTAAAACTTCTGATTATTAATGAGTAGGTTATATTTCAGTAAAAGTAAGCTACTCTTTATTTCATGGAAAACAGGTGATGGTGCTCTCCAGGGATGGATCTCAAGTTGCCTGGAACGGCATCACCTCTCAGAACTTCCCAGACTCCTGGTCAACACTGGGAGCTGGAATTCTCAAGAACCAAGAGAGGCTTGTGCTTATCATTCTCCTAGAAGCCTGCACACGGCTGCCCATTGGCTCTTTCAACACACAGTTCATCCTCATCTCAGACAAAGCTGGAGGCCGAAGGTGTTGACCCTGATGTGTGCCATATGCCAAGCTGGTCCAATCCTTTCTTATAATCAACCGTTCTTTGGGTCATAAATACTGAACAGTCTATGGAACAGCCATTCCCTCCTTTGGCTTGTAACCTTGTTTATATCCACTTTCTGCTTCATTCCCCTAAGAATATAAGGCAACTTAAAAATTAACAAAATGTCAGTAGGAAAATCAGCATCAGGCAAAGGGGAGAAAATATACTAAAGTAGTTTTCTTTTGTGCTTTAACTTTGGCTTTAAATGCATTGTTTCGCATTGACTTTGAGCCCAATAGTAAAGGGGAAAAAAGAGGAGGAATATACCACTTCCTTAAGAGATCATTTTTTTTTTCTCTAGCATTTAATTCTAAAAAATGTTCTCAACGGCCTTCTATATGGGCAGGTGGCCGACATAATGGCCACTATTCTTTACCATAATTTTATAATCTAATATTGTGTTTCTCGTCTCATGCTAACACATCTATGAGTAGAGATGCTGCTAAACATCCTACCTCACACAGAACGGGTCCCCAGAACAAAGAGTCATCATGCCCAAATGCCAGTAGTTCCAAGGTTGAGAAAATGTTCTAATATGAAGATTTATATGATTTTTTCAAGGACATTTTTATGTTGGAATCACCTGGAGAACATTAAAAACGTATTACCTGAATCCCACCTTGAGAGGTTCTGACTTAATTGGTCTAGAGAGTACCAGCTGGCCATCAAAAGTGCCCCAGGTGAGTGTAGACTTGAGAACCACTGGGACAGTGACATTCTCCAATGAGTGTATTGGACTCAAGACTAGAAATTTGAAAATAATATCCAAGGAGTAGGAACGTAGTAGTAGGGGCCTCAGATTCTCTTCCCTTCATATTACTTTTTAACAACTGGGTGTTTAATGATTATTTTAACTCTAACGTAACATAAGAACCAATAGCAAGTTTGACTGAAGAGGGGAAAGGGTAACATGAGTCAGAACCCCACCACCCTGACACCTGGTCCAGGATTACAAACTCAGTGAGGGAGAAATCTGGCCCAGTGGGGACTCTGGCAACTTGGAGAACAAAGGCCCCATCACCTGCCTGGACTGTGGCCTGGAGGGACAGCAGCCTGCCCAGGAAGAGTGCTCAGTGTCTCGCGAGAAGCCAGCAATCCGGGTGGTTGTGTGCCATGTGTCAAATCTCAATGTTGGCAACCTGCTCCGTTTTTTATTCAAACCCTGCTGCCCCCCACTGTGTGGGCCATATGAGGCAGACTTTCAGGCCAGGAGCGACTCTTCCATTGCCGGCTTTGACCTCTGGCATCAACTATTATTTTTTTTATAACTCTTCGCTTTCCAGACTATTTTAAATGTTTGTTTAAAAATGATCATATGATTTTTGTATGTAAAAGTTTGAGTTGTTCTTTGTTTTCAATTAGCATCACAGGCCAATTTGAAGGAGCTCTGTGACCCTCATATTTCTGTTGCTTCAAGTTGAGCAGTGATCCACCACATGGATGTATTGTCTATAAGCCCGCCCCTGTTCTGGACACTTTGGTTTCAGACAGATTGCTTTTTAATGATGAAGGATAATAACAGAAAGTCAGTATTCTTTGTTGCAAATCAGACATGCTAGTTCTATGTTGCTAATGGAGGCCAGATTAATAGGCTTTGGAAATTATGCAAATGGATGATAGGGTAGACATTCTACATTGAAAGTTGGTAAGCATAAGGAGTATGGAAGGTTGAGGCACCAGAGACAGCCTCTAGGGGTCCCCCGTAGGCTGGGTTAGGCTCCTTGGAACAGTGCTGGGGCTTATGCTGAACTTGGGCACGGACTCAGTTTCAAGTTCCACTCTGTAGAGCATGGCAGCCCTGCTGGGCTACAGCACTGCAGAACCCTTGAGAAAGGAAGTTTGAAAATTCAGATCCCATCAGAGAACACCTGCAAACGCTTCTCCACTTAGCTTCCACAGGCCAGAGCCTCTTACCAACTCCCTTGTGTGGAGGGAGCTCTACCAACGGGACTGAAAACTCCTGGAGTTCAAGGAAGAGGAATGATTTAGGGTAAAATGACCCACATGGGTTTCTGGCAGAATCCCAAAGCTCAGGTCTGGTTGGCACTACACTCCTGGGTGAGTGCCTCTGGAGGCTGAAGCTGAGGAGTAGCCACGACCATCTCCGCCAGATTTCTCTGTAATGAAGTCAGCTGTCAACTCCTTGGGGGCAAAAGCACAGAGCCCCTTTATTTCCAAGCAGGTGTCGCAGCATATTAAAGGTTGAATTCCATCTTGTGCTCACATCCTGAATGAGCCAGTTTGCAAGCAAGCTCAGTTCTTTCTGCAAAGAGGGAAACTTGGCAATGGTGGAGGCTGAGTACTTAAATGGCAATCAACTTCTGGCTCATATCAATTAATTCCTTCATGGACTTCTGCCTAAGTATAGCATCTTGAATTCCCAGCTGCGGAGGCTATGAAAAACAGCCCAAACAACACATGCCACCATCTAGCGGAGGGCACATCAGCAAAATGATGGGGGATGCTATGTTGGGGCAACAGTGGATGCCTATTTGTGGCCTTCTTTGTCTACCTATGAAATACAGGGCAGGACATATACCCCTTTCTTTGGGTAGAAAATTCTTTGAGAAAATTTCTGTGTCTAACTGAAATCATTGAGAGGAATCACCTCCTTGGCTTTAAAATATCCCAATCCAAGATGACCAGGAGATGTGGTAGCAGAATGGAGACTAGCAAATCAGAGAAGGGCTTGGTCATCATTCAAATACCAGGGCAAGCAATTCAAAATATCGTCCTCATCCCAAGGAATCTAGCAGATTCCTTTCTACCTCCCTGTCATGTTAAGGAGGAGCATCTTGGTCAAGAGCTGCAGATGGTCTGAGGGTGAGTATTGGTCAGTATCATATGAGATTTGACAATTCTCCAATTCATCTGGTCAATGAAGACCACAACTCAGACCATGACATTTAGATAAAGATATGAATTTCAAAGCCTTATAACTCAGATGGGCTGACCTAATCTAATTATCTAGTGATGTGTCTATAAACAATGAAAATTAAGGTCACCAGGCAGAGCAAACTCATTTTTTCTTCTCTGTAGATGAAACATCTCTGGTGTGTCTCCCTCTGCTCCCCTTTCCTGAATTAGAGGAAGAGTTTAGTTCCCTTTTTCAGGAGACAAAACCTTTGGTTCTCTAAGGGTCATGCACTGTCCAACATGGTAGCCACTAACTGTTTAAATAGATGGCTATTTTGATTTAAATCAATTTAAATTAAACATAAAAAAAAAAAAAAAAAAACTCAGTCCCACTAGGAGCATTTATCATCCAGAACTTTCTCATCATGGAAAGTTTTACCTGGCACCCCAACTACTCTGACTCACCCCTGCTCCCTCTTCGACCCCTTCCATGTGCAGAGGCCCCTCTTTATCCAACTCCTTTAGTATCTCCCTTCTATCCACATACTGTCCCTGTCTTCAAATGTGTGCACAAGTTTCATCTTAAAAAAAAAAATGTTTTTCTTGACCCTGAAACAACCTCACAAGACTGTTTAATTTATTTTCTCCATTTTCTTCCAAATATCTCAAACCTGTGGTCTGCCTCCACATCCTCCATTTCCTTACCACAGATTCACCCCTTGCTCACCTGCAGGCTGGCTTCCATCAATATCTTTTCGCTAGAAATGTGTTCCCAAGGTCACCGGTGGCCTTCTCCACCTCATCTTTCTGGGGTTTTTTTTCCTCCCAATCCTCGCTCTGCTCTGCCTTTCAATAATTTAGACCATCAGTCACCAGGTCCCATGTTCTTGCTTGGCAATATTTCTTATGTTTATTCTTTCTTTTCTATTTTCCATGTCAGGACCCTAGGGAGACCCTTTTCAACTACTTACCTCTGCTCTCTCCTCTCTCTAATCCTTCTTGGACATGGCCACCATGTTAATCTTTATAAAACACTTATTTCACATCATTTCCTCATTCAATAAATACCAATGACTCCCAGAGCAGTGGAGTGAGAAAGGGCACCGTTTAAGTGGAATCTGAATTCTTTTCTGCCACTTACTACCCATGTAGCCTAAGCCAACTTATTTTGCTTTTCTGAGATTTATTTCTTCATTCAAGAGTAAGTTATTGTCAGACACTTGCCAATATTTGTATCCGTGGTGAACAGTACCTGAAATGTAGCAGATGCCCTGGAGAGGAAATGCACTGCGTTCAGTGTCTTCTGTATTTAATCCCAGCCCCTTTGATGCCGATTCCAAGATCACTGCTTTTTCTTCATTGTACCTCTTACCCTTCTGATTCCCTCACACCACTCCTCTACGGTCTTTCTAAAAAAACACCACTGTTACTATGTCTCCTGCTTATAAGAACCTGGGATAATAGTCTATCATCTTCGACCAAAAGATAAATATTTCTTTGATTTCAAGAGTGTTATAACCTTGCTCAATTACGCCTCATCCAGCTTCAACCTGTTTCGGTCTATTCCCACTCTTCACACACTCTGCCTTCTTCCTCTTCGCCTGCCTCAATCCTGCTCCATCTTCTGGTCACAGACCGATACCCTCTGCCTCCGTAAATCCCCCTCTAATCTGCACCATTATCCCCTTTCTCTAAATTCCTATTGCACTTACAACCTAGCTTAGCTATCAATGGCTTCCTTAAAAACTAGTTTTAGTGTTCTTAGCTGGGTTATAAATCTTTCAAGAACAGGGGATTTGCCCTGGCCAGTGTGGCTCCGTTCGATGGGCATCATCCTGTGTACCAGGAGGTTGCCGGTTTGATTCCAGGTCAAGGGCACATGTCTGGGTAGTGGGCTTGACCAGGTTTTGAACTTGATCCTGGTAGGAGGCATGCAGGAGGCATCCAATAGGTGTTGTGCTCTCATATTGATGCTTCTCTCCCTCTCCCTTCCTCTCGCTCTAAAAAAATCAATAAATTCTTCCTAAAAAATAAAGTGCCGTCTACATGTTTTGTTCACCCACCCTCAGTGATAGCCCCTCACAGAAGTTCAATTAAGCACATGTTGATGAATTACTAGCTTGACTGCAGTTCTCAGTCCATCTTCATCTGACATGCACGTGCTGTTTGCCTACTCTGTGCCGGGTACAAGGATGAGGGGGTGAGACAAGGTCCCTGCTCTCCAGAAACTCCCAATTACAATTACCCAAGACTCCGTTTCGGTCTGAGTTTGGTCTTTTTTCTTAGTTCAGCAGTTGCTACTGTCCTTGGTAACTAGGTGAGAGAGGGCACTGGGACCCCAGGTCAGCATGGGTTCAATTTATAGCCACAAGACACTGGAACTGGATGCCCAAAACGCCTTCCTCTCTGATCTCTTCTATGATAATGATCTCAGTGGATGTGTTTAGCTCCCAAATCTTGCAATCAGCTGCTCCTGAGCGATCGGCAGCGTGCTGCAAGGCAGAAAATCAACTGGATGTGGTCTACACCAGACTGATCAAAATCATTTCTCTGTCTCTAATGCGGGCTTAGAAACAGGGAATGCTGTGCGTACCCAAAATGAAGGTTAAAGCAGCCTTTGAAACGGAATCTGAAAAGGTACCAGATCCATATGTAAATGTAAGCTGCAGCCCACTCCTTTCTTAAAGCAACCAAGAAGCTGACTGTGATTACAGATAATAAGAGCTTTCCCTCTGATGAAACGGGCATATACTGAACCAAACATACACTATATTCCCTTGACAAATATATTTACACTCAACTCAGAACATGGAGAGAAAAGAAAATGTCAATAGTTGACAGCTTCTTGGCCTATGGGGTGTAATCCAGAAGCATAATAAATTCATTTAGGCTTGGTGTTGAATAAATGCATGTTAGGCCTGTGCATTTTTTTTTTTTTGGTCTTTCCTCCACATGTTGTTTGAATACAGTGTCATGTTTTTCTCTGTCGCGCAGTCCTAGGATTGTCAGCAGAGCCATGAACCAAGCTAATCCTTTGGGTTAAACCTCGGGTAATTTTTTCCCTAATGAGTAAAAATAGGAATGAGTAAAAGACACCACATAGGAAAATGCCTTATTACCAAATGTTGGTGGATAACTGTTTCACACTGAAAAATGTGCCTCAAGAATGCCAGCCACTGGGAGGTTACAAAGTCCAAAAGAAGATGTATTTCCACGGATCTTAATCATGCTGATCAAGGGATGAATAAGCTTAGTCGAGAGGATATAAACCACAGAAAAAGCCACCTCTGTTTAGAAGCTCAGCGCTGCTCACTTCTCCTCAATATATTTCTCATCTCAGCCAAATTAGATGTGAAGATATGTTCCTTATCCTGGCAGATCTTGCAAGATATCAAGCATTTCAGACTTTGTGTGTGAAAGCATGACATATTGGTTAAGACTGAAAATAGCGTGTTTCTGGTAGAGTTCAAGTATATAAGAAATACTACACCCCACTGTTTTTGTAAATGCCTGCATTCCATTGAGTCGAGACAGATGGTAGCAGGCAAAGATGCAATCTTATAATCAAAAGCTAAAATATGTCAAAAATATGTTAGCAAGCAAAATACAGCAGATTACTGGCTTCTCATGTCATGACAGCTTGCAAACATGTTAGAATGTTGACTCTTTAGTTATGTAAATAAAGGAACAGTAAACAGAGCATCAACAAATGGTGTGAGAGCTCACTTATTGGTTGTTCCTTTACTGCATTTTGGGGAAAGAGCAAATCATGCAGCCACAAGGAGCCCCAGATGGACATTAAGAGGTCCCAGTATCAAGTGTGGGGATCCATTTTCCTTCCATGAGTAATAAGTTTCTCTGTGATACCTAAAAGCTGTTTAACTAAATTACAGGAGACATTCAAACTTCCCAGAGAGAATTGTAAGGATTCCATTGAGAATCATCATGCTATTTAGCTCAAAGAAACAAGAGGGTGAGTGTTATTTTGTGAAAACAAAATGTACCCAAGGCTTTCTTCATATGTCAATCTCATTCCAAGTAGGCTTCTTTGACCACAAGATGGCAAAGCTTGGATGCCCCTGGAGAATGAGCTTGACCACAGGTTGGCCCTGGGTTCCTTATTGTCTTGGCTAGTTTTTGATCAGGGTAGTGGAGAGTAGAGTCAATGTTAATTATGATTGAAGGAAAATGTCAATGCTTTTATTGAGCACCTACTATGGACTAGGTGCTATACTCATGTCATATCTAATTAGACCTCTTAGCTGCTTCAGTTGGACAGAAGATCACTTTGACTAGTCTTTGCCCAATGGAAGTTCAAATCTGACCTCCTCCCCCATCCTTCCCCTTTCCTTTCTGCAGTTGGGGAACCCAAGGGTGGGAAGAAGGTGGTAGAGAGTGGGTCTGGGTCCTCCTGCCAGCATTTCCGCCTCTGGCTCTGGGTCCTACTGGAACACAGGCTGTCTTTCTGGCCCACACTATACCAAAGACACAAGGTCAGTCCCACTTTTCACTCTCCAGCTGGAGAAATTTCAATGCACCAGAGAATGTTGAATTTTAGAGCAAGAGATCTTTTGATGAGCTACATGGGTTAGAGGATGAGGGATCAAGGTTCTGTGCATACAGCAAAAGATGATAATTAATCGCCTGGACAAGAAAAAGAATTTGTGCTGTTCTTGTGGAGAAGACAGCTACAGCGGGCTGTGCATAGGAGAAGAAAGGTCCAGAACAGGCAACGAGCCCAGCTGTGTCTAATGCGTATTTCTAAGTTTGGCTTAGTTCTTGGTGAGCATCGGACAAGGCAAACTTCCTCTGCTCTCTTCCTCACTTAAGGCCCCTCGCTCCGGAATGCTTCTGGGTGAGTGGATTCTTCACGTAGAGCTCTGACTAGTGCTGAGTCCTGTTTCCTCCTCCTGCGTGGAAAGCTAACACCTAGGCTGGAGCAGGAGGACAAGGAATGGCTGGCATCGAAATTAAATTACCCACAAGCGTCTCCCCGGGAAAGCACTCCTGAGAAGAACAGAGTCACTGACAGTGTGAGCTGGGTGACAGAGGAGTGCTGGTGTTACAGCCGCTCAGCGTCCAATGGACATGCCACACCCAGCTCCTGGCCTAGCCTCAGCCAGCGGGCTGGGCAGTTCAAGGTTGCTCCCAGACTGTATGCCCCTCCTCCAGGAACTAAAATTTAGTTCCTATTTATTAGTTAAATGTTCCATGAACCTAGGAGTAACGAAGAGTTTAAGGAAGAATTGTTCAGTTTAGTTACCATCATTTTTTTCTATCAGGTGCCAGGTAAAACACTAGCTTTGCAGAATTGAATAAGATGCCATCCCTCACCTTCTCTCTTCTCCACCCTCTCCATCCTCCCTTCTCTTCCCCTCCTGTGAGCAAAGGCCCGTTCTTCTTCCAAGTGGCTTGGGTAATGCTTGCTTTTGTCGCTTTGCCTTTTGCAGACACATTTACCCTCTGTGTCTCTAACCCCTGAGGCTTAACGCATTTTTATACAAAGGTTGTCTGTGTGAGAAATTCCGGTGCTGGATGTTAAAATACAAATTTTGCACCTGAACTACGTATGTGTCTCCCCAAATCCACAAAACAGCACTGGAAAACGTGATATACTCACATTACAAATGAGAAAGTGAGGCTCAATCTGGCCAGTGTGGCTCAGTGGTTGAGCATTGACCCATGCACCAAGAGGTTGCCAGTTTGATTCCCAGTAAGGACACATGCCCAGGTTGTGGGCTCGATCCCCAGTGGGGGACATGCAGGAGGCGGCCAATTGATGTTCTCTCTCATCGATATTTCTATCTCTTTCTCTCCCTCTCCTTCCCTCTCTCTCTAAAATCAATAAAAAGATAAAATATTTTTTTAATAATTTTTAAAAACAGAAAGTAAGGTTCAGAAAGACAAGGCAACCACTCAAGGCTCACGGCTAAGTGGAAAGAAGATTCAAAACCAAGGGACATATGTGGGTAAAAAGGAAGAGAAGTGGAATTATATGATTCGTATCTATGCATTCGCTAAAACCCAGACTTGGAATTATGTCCCTAAATACAGATTAATTGCAAACATTTATTAATTTGGCAATCCATGGAAAAATGATCATTTCTAAGACCTCAGACTGCCCTACAACTATCATTCTATGGGGACGAAGTAAAAAAAAAACTAACACAGGGTGGGCTCCTGCTAAATAATCTATGAAATATGCAACTCACACATTCTAGTCAAATTGAAGCAGGTGAATCTAACTGACAGGAAGTAATGAGTGTAATAAGCCGAAGGGAAACCTCGGTTTACAGAACCACATGCTTTCGTTGTCGATCGGCATGAGAGGTAATGGTCCCATTTGATCATTCACTCAGTCGCTCTTGTCCTAATGCACCTCGGGGATGCTCCTCTGTGGGTGCAGCCAAGGCAGGGAGTCTCGGGGGGCCCTTTGCACGTGAGCGAGGAGGTCCAGGGCCGGGCGAGCGCCGAGGGAAGCTGAGCGGGTGGTTGGTCCACGTGGTAACGATGGCTGGAAGGCAATGTGGCGCGGTCCTAGATTCCAGTCCTGGCGTGTGATTTTGGGCATGAAACAAGCTCTCTGGGCCCAAGTTGCTTTGTTTCTAAAATGGGGCAAATGGTCCATATCACGTAAGGCTGTTGTGAAGATTAAACTGAACACAGATATGAAACATGCAACACAGTGCCTGCCACCTAGGTGGTCCTCAATAAAATGTGCTTCCTGCTTGTGAGCTGAATGTTCCTTTAGCTGAGGAGTAACCCAGAGTCCAAGGAGCAATTGTTCGTTTTACTTACCATCAAGTCATCTACCAGGGCCAAGTAAGATGCTAGCATTGCGGACGTGAATCAGGCGCTGCTTTTATCCCATGAGCTCACTGAATGCTCAGAAGACAGACCCACACGCGCGACATCACCTGCAAAGAGCTCCGTCGGGGTGTTGAAGAGGTCCTGGGGGAGTCCGGGTGACACGCGGTGTCTACCCGAACAGACGGTCCGGTGATGGCTTCACAGGGGACCTGGAAATGGAAAACGCAGTAAGGGTTGCTGGCTGTCGCGCCCAGACAGAAGCAGCAGCCTGTGTACTAATAAAGATGAACTTCTGTCATTTTGTTGAAATTATCAAAATAAGCATTTCTGTTCACAGAACACAGTTCATGTCCCGTTTACAGAGTCATCAAAGCAGAGTGTGGATAAAGCACAGGTGGAGGGTTTAGGGCCCGTTGCTTGAATCAGGAGCTGGACAAAAGCCATGCAAAGGGCAGGGACTGTGGGTATATCTGGACCGCAGGCCAACGCTCTAACTGCTGAGCCAAACTGGCCAGGGCAGGGACTGCGGGTATCTCGTGCCTGTTGTGGTGCCCTCACCCCACACAGTGCTAATACATACTGGGTGCTGGGCAAACACTGGTAAATGAATGCGCAGCCCACCCTTGGGCGGTGGACCCAGCTGGCGGTGGACATGCCTGGTACCATGTCCAAAGACCTGGCCATCCTTGCCTCAGTTCAGGCCCGTGACACACAATGTTTCTTGGGGAGTTAGAGGGGGTCCCCACAGCAGGACACAGACAGGGCACTTGGACTGCGGACAAGCAGGCCAGCAAGCCAGCACCCTTGGGGAGTTCTCAGAAAACAAACTCCAGATGAAACCCAGACCTCAGATGGTGGCACACGGAGAGCAGGGGACTGGATTCTGGGAGAAAGAGGGAAACAGTCCAGTCATATTGAGGGAGACTCATGGCTTCTGTGAGCAATGGGACCCTTGTTCCAGGTCAGCAGATAACAGGAAAAATGACTCGATTCTAAGTCCCACCAAAGCTCAGGCTGACCTGCCCAGTTGTGACTGATCTGGGTCCCGACTAAGGTATTCGTTTGCCTTCATGGGTGGTGACACGAGGAGAGGCAGGAAAAGCAAAGCAAGGACTCAGGAGTCCCCAAAGTACGACAGAGCCGATCACGTCTTCGGTGACTGACACTGGAACATGCAGCTGCACATTTGCCACCTAAATCTCCGGACTGGATTTAACTCCCACGTTCTGTTGTGTGCAGGCTCTGCCCTGGGAGCCCAGGAGCTTTATTAAAGAGTATGCTTGTTAATGGAGCTAGTAAAACCTCATCTCTTGGGGGACAGGAGCCAAAATTCTTAGACATGGCCGATGTTAAATAACCAAAAGGTGACTGCTCACACACGCTGCGGGCAGGTGACGTCACTGCTCTCGCCCTTCGGGTGCAGGGAGCAGGCAACGTCTCCACTGGCCTAGTCACTGATCTGATCGCTGGCCTGAGCCCCCATCGGCTGGGTGGAGGCGGAAAATAACGATTCAATTTAGTGCCGTTTAGCAAAGTTGTTCCAGTGCAGTCAGGTAAGGGTCCCTTTAGGTAAACACTCAACAACCCAAGATAAAATTCTCTGCCTCTCAGATTCCATCTTTATCTCCTCTCCCTACTTCTGGCAAAGATGGCATCTGAACCCTGAAATGGCAGATAGGTGCAGGAAGACGCATGGCCGTGAACACCGCCTGACAATGGAGCTGTAGGTGGGGGGTGTTGCCAGAAAGAGGTCTCCGACAGCAGAAGGGAAACCAGGGGTGGGTTCCTGTCTTCTGCGGATGTCGGGGTGTAGTCTTGTCAATACAACCCTTTCTTTTTTTATAAACAATCTCAGGATCCCCGCCAGTTTGGCTCAGTGGTTAGAGCGTCAGCCCACGGATCAGAGAGTCCCAGGTTCAGTTCCCACTAAGGGCACGTAACTTGGTTGCAGTTTGTCCCCGGCCCTATGGGGTTGTGTGGGTGGCAGCCAGTCAGTGTGTCTCTCTCACACCGATGTTTCTCTCTCTCTTCCTCCCTCTCTCTGTCTAGCTTTATCTGAAGATAAATGCAAAAAAATAAATAAATAAAATATAACAACAATAAACCGTCTCAGGAATCTAGCCCTCTGCTGTGCAGGGTGACGAGCAATAGAGAGACACCTGATACAAAACACTGTGATGATGACGGACAATGGCTGTAACCCCTACGGACACCAACAGCACCGCACACTCAGGTACAGTGTGGACTGCTGCCCAGGCACGTTTGTAAGTCCTTCGCAAACGTACGTCATTCATCTTCTTAGCAGCTCTATCAGGTGGGCTCCAGTGATCATTCCTATTAGCATCAGCTAGTCGTTAGAGCTGCTGGGGCAGCACAGGTTATCTTAGTTTATGTGTGTGTGATAGTGAAAATGGGGTAGAAAGGTGATGATAGGGTGTGTCCTGGAAATTTTACATTTAAAATAAATGAAATGCATCGATCATTGATTAACACACACCGGGAGCCAGCATTGCACAAGACATTCATACAGATGATTTAATCCTTACAACATACCAAGAGGCAGAAGAGAGATTGGTGATGCTAAACTGACAGGAACTGTCACCATCTGCCTTGGAAACATTTATTAAGGGTTGTTCTTTCTCCCCCGTAACCACAGGGCATGGATATTCAGAATCATATATTCTGTCTTCAAGGTACTTTAAGAAAAATTTAAGCTAGAATAAGCCAGCTTCTTTCCCGGCTATGGAGATGGTGGCCAAGGAGATGCCAAAAAGAGCGAGAAAGAGATTTCTTTATAGATTTCATGAGGATACACAATATAACAATGGCTGAAAGTTAGCTTCCTAAGGAAGAAACGGACATGAGCTTAGATGGACTAGACGACGCTCCTGATTTGTAAAGTGATAAATGAAGGACTGTCCTCTGGTAGGGGACCAACTCCTCTGGATCCACCCAAGTCTGATCACCCCTTCAGTTTCGAATAGAAAGCCTTTACTTGGTACTACAGCTAATTTAACCTTCTAAATCAGATAATAATAAAAAGCTAACACTTGCTGAGGGTGCCAGGCTCTGCTAAGCACGTGTTGGGTACTTCCAGTTAGTATAAGCTCAATCTTGCTGCAAAACCTCAAACCTCATGTCTCAGTTCTGACAACTGGTATTCTGCTTTGTTTTCTACCTGATGCTTCAGGATTTTTACAGGGTCTTCTCTCGGCCCATTCTTCCAGAGCTTGGCCTTGAGTATCTGTACAGGGCTTCAGTTTCTACACAGCTGTGTTTCTGCCTTCCTCTTGCCTGGCCTGGCCCAAAGCACCACCCTAGGACGTGGTATCAGACCTCTCCGGTGCTCACCATCTTGCTGGTCTCTTGGTCTACCTGATTTTCCGAATATTGCCTGCTTGTCCATGGTTTGTCCCTCTGACCGGCTCAGCTGCCTGGACAGGAACAGTTACTCAGGCTAGCCCTTCCTGATCCGGCCTGCTTGTATGAACCCCCACCAAATGCTGAGGGTACCTGCATCCCCACTGGCTGGGCTCTCACACAGCACTGCACTTAATTCTGGACTTCAGAGCACGCCCAGCCCAGAGAGTATGTCTAGGCTCCAGGTCTTGATCTCTCCAAGTCTGGTTTTTCTTACTGCCTTCTAATCTCTAGTTTTGTATTCTGAAATTAAATTGCAACATGGGGCAAATACTTATTCTGGGCTTCCAATTTCCACAGCAAGGAAGCTGCACACCCCCAGGAAGGAGCACTATTGGCATAATAATGGCTGACCCTTCTTTTCCCCTTGGTATGTATTCCCCATCGCAGGAAAGGCTGACATTATTGGTGACATGGAGAGAAGATGGCAACAGCGGGGCCACCTTAGCCAAGAGGGAGCGAGTCCCAGGAGCTTGGATCTGGCCCTTCTTTGGTAACCCTGGTCTGTGTCCCTGAGCCTGAAGTAGGCTTCGTGCTCCCTGCAGCGTGCTGGGTACCTGTCTAATGTGCAGACCCGACTCTCTGGTCCCCATTCTCTCTCTCCTTGAGGGAAGCTGAGCTCTGGTTTCAGGCCAACCCGAAGCTCTGCTTTAGGGGATTATTGGTTGCTGTCCAACTAGAAGATAAACTGGTACTGTTTTGCTCTTCATCTACCTCCCTGTGATGTTCTGAGTTTTCTAAGAACCTAAAGGAGCAGGATGGCAATTTGATTAGCATTTGAAAACCACCCACAAATGCACCAGTCAAATCCTGTCTTACAGTCTCAGGTTTTTCATGAGGATACTATGACTTCCCTCTTCACCTTGACTATAAACTCTGAAAAGAGAGACTATGCAGTATTCTACTTCTGTGTGTAACAGAAAACGGATGGGATTAACCATGGATGTGGCCCTTTGTGATCATTCCTATAGCGCTCTGTGAGTAGATTCCATAGGCTGTGATTTTAAACCATCCCAATCACCTGATACTAGTAAAATGAGAGAAAGTGACTTCTGAGTAAACTGGAAGCCACAGTTCTGTAAGCTGCTGCCTAAATGGTCACCAAAAATAAACCCTCCGAAGACAAGAGCCGCTGAAGGGTGAATGATGTCAACCTCTCTCCTTGGCAATGCTGGCTTTCCTCCAGCCAGGCCCACGTGACCTCAGTTACTGACCACAAGTCACTGGAGCTGGATCAGATTCATGGGCAGTTTGGGTGGCTGGGGCTCTCTCCAGGAAAGCTGCCGCGCTGAGAGGCAATGGCCGCGATGCTGCTGAAATCTATCCAGATAATATCTGAGCTCCCGGCAAGAGGAAATGCCACCACCATCTGCCTCTGTTTGGGATGACCTGGGAATAAATAAAAATTAACCTTGGTCCTGGAATGAATCATGGAGCTTATCAACACTTCCTTCGTGTCTCTAATGACTATTGTGAAACAAGTTGACAGTGAATTTGGAGGGACAGGGCAGGAGGGTCATTGTTCTAAATGGCTCTTAGCAGGCACGGCGCTTCCACCCCCTTTCCTCAGATTACGTGCCATCAGTGCCCTTTGTTCTGTGTTGGGAGTAGTTAAAAATAAGGGGGGAAAGTGTTTTGCACCCAGTGAGAGCTCAATAAATTACTGAGAAAGAAAAGAAGAAGCGGAGGAAAGGACAGAGAGGTAGGGAGAGGAAGAAGAGGAAAATTGGGGAGTCCAGATCGCCAGTCGTGAGCCATGACTGAGATGGGTCTCCAGGGCGCCGCCTCTGGCCTCTTCCCAACTGTCAGTCAATAGGCCAGTTTCTGAATACACATTTTTTTCTTTAATCCTCAAAGCAACCTCAGGATGTATGAATCCCCTTTTTATAAGTGAGGCCATTTCAAAATGTGTAACTTGCCCAGGATACTCAGTGAGTGAATAGTAGAGTCAGGATTCCCATCCCAAAGCGGCTGATGCCAAAATCTAAGCTCGTTGCCCTCTTCTGCAGTGATTCTCAGTGGTAATACCACTGGACACTGTCAGGGAACTATCTCGAGCCATTCACTTGATTTTGAACTAACAACTAGTCCCTTAGCGAGTCTCTGAGGAAATGCAACAATGTAGAGCACATTTTGATTGGCTTTGGTGTTGGGGGAGGGGCGGTGTTGGGGAGGGTCTCCAGAAGAGCAGAAGGAAACTTGCCCTGGATTATGGGATGCTAGTGTAAGTTTTATTGGCTCTGGTGTTTGCTGGACTTCTAGGCACACACGGGCTCTCCTAGAAAACACACTGCCTCAGGTGCCTTAGCATCACATTTCAGATGCTCTATCAAAGATGGAATGGGCCAGGGCCCTTCCCTGCTGAGAGTACACGTGTAGAAAAAGATTCAGGATGTATTTTTCATAAAATGATCTGGGCTGGAACTGAGCCAGTTTAGCTATATGTTAAAAAAAAAATCTGCATACCAGGAAGAAAATGCAAAGAAGGTGAAATATTTAGATGAAATGGCTCATAGACTATGCTTCTTAGAACATGGAGAGTTGTAAGGCTATCTCCACGGTCAGAATCAGGAGGGTTGGGTATACCTGAGGTTCTGATGTCCAAATTTGACACTAATTTTCTCTTTCAAATGATGATTTCAAGGAAATGTGTGAATACCAGTCTCAGAAATCTGGATCAGCTGCAGAGAATACAATTGGAAGCTTGGTGAGCTGAACCAGCTCGTTCTGAAACTTCTTTTGTTTTGTTTCACTAACATTGTTTTCAACAAAGAGGAAGACATCGAGTACATACTGACATATGGTACCTTCTATTTATAACGAGATTAACAATTCATTCACACCTTGATTGAATCCTGCTTTATTGAGATGTCACAACAGATTCTCACTGCCTGCAAAGGGAAAGACTTATAAATGATAATATTATGACAGGCAAGACACCTAAAAGTAAATGAATCATAATTGATGACAATTAGAAAGAGTTCCGCACAAACACAGAATCATAGCGGTGATGGCAAGCAGGATTCATCTCTTGCAAGGGGAGCTTGCCATGGAGAAATGCTACTGAATTTTCCTGGGAACTTGAAATCCATTCAAACATTCAAATTATTCATACCTTATTTTATTTAAAAAGATTTTTTTCCATCATCATCTTCTTTTTTATTAATATGTCAAGGACCTTTATGGTCTTAGGGCTTCAGCATATGTTTATTTTCTGGAGCTCCTTATTCTAGAAGGACGGGATTTATGGGCCTTTCAAATAATCTAGATAGCAGCACGGGGCATCATCTTTGACACTTCCTTCTTCTTCCACCCCACATCAATCAGCAAAACTTCCAAACCTCCTCAGTGCTCACTGAATCTGTCCATTTCTTACCACCTCCACTATTCTCACTTCAGACTGAGCCAATATTGTCTCACCTGAGAGCTGTTGCTTCCTCCCTGGCCAGATGCCGTCAATCAATTATCCAGAGTAATCTTTCTCAAGTGCTTAAACATTCCTCCATGGCTCCCCGTTGTTCTTACTGTACAGGTTAAACGTCAAGGTCCCGCAATGCTGCCCTAGATGTGAAATTACATAGTGATGAGAGCAGACGCCCGTGCAAGTCCTGGCTCTACCAGGTCGGTGACCTTGGGGAGGTCCTTTAGCTTCTCTGATCCTCAGCTTCATCATCTGCAAAATGAAGATTATAATAGAATCTATCTTATGAGAATTAGTTGTATATAACGTCCTGGAGCACCTGATGCTTTTCTAAGTGGTACCTTCTCTTCCACTGACTCTCTCAGCACATCCCCATCCATTCCCCTTACTCCTGTGCTCTTAGCCTTAAGGACTTCTTCTCAGTTCTCCCAACCCCCTTTGTTCTTCCGCCCCACACCCAGGGCCTCCACGTGGGCATTGGCTGTGCCCTCTGCCTGGAAATCTTCATCAGTCCCTCTAGCAGCCCCAGCCTTCCACAGCCTCTGCTGGATAGCTGCAAGAATGTCGTTTTGTCTCTGCTTCACTGTCACCTCCTCAGGGAAGTCTTCTTTGACTATTCCTGCCCCTTACCTACAGCTGGGCCAGATCGCTTTGTAAAATACTCTCCTCTTTCTTTATGCTTCCTTTGTAGCTCTCAACACAACTGAAAAAAAAAATGTGTTTACTTTTTCTGGGCAATGCTCAGCTCTCCCTCAATACTGAGAGCTCTGTCCCGGACAGGGACTGCATCTCATTTATGTATGTTTGTGTCACCTGGACCCTCACTGTTGGATGGACAGATCTAGTTCATACTAGCTTTCTCCTCAGTAGACGAGGTAGTTGAAGTTCAGTGGTAAGCAGAACAATGGCCCCCGCCATGTCTCCATCCGAGTCCTTGGAACCTGTGAATATGTTACCTTACGTGGCAAAAGGGACTCAGTAGGTGCGGTTAAATTAGGGGGGTTGAGCTGAGGAGGTTACCCTGGGTTGTTGGATGTGTCCAATGTGATCGCGAGGCCCGTGTAAAGGGTGCAGGAGAGCCCATGTCAGAGTGGTACAGCGTGAGAAAGACCCCACCTGCCCTGGCCGGCTCTGCGGGTGGAGAAGGGCCCACGAGCCAAGGAACGTGAGTGGCTTCTAGAAACTGAAAAGAGGAAGGAGACTGATTCTCCCCTAGAGCCTGGAGAAGGACCCATCTCGCCAACATCTTGATTTTAGACCTGTGAGACCCACTCCTGACGTCAGAACGGCAAGATAATTACTTTGTGGTGTTTAAGCCACCAAGGTGGTAATTGGTTACAGCAGCCACAGGAAATGAATACACTTGCCCAAGGTCAAATAGCAGTGGCAGAGCGAAGGCCAGAACCTAAGCATCCAGACCTCCCAGCCCCTGTTCTTGCCGCCACAGTCCCTGCCTCCGCCTCCCACGGCTGGCTGGTTTTCCCATTCGCTTTGACCCTTCTCTGCCAGAGGAGGACGTCACTAGAGACGCAGCTGCTCACGGGCAGGAGTGTGTGCGTGAGGCGGCACAGGTGTGAAATGTGCGTGGGAAGGTGCTCTGGCTGCAGAGCTCGGAGTGGCCTCGTCACGGAGTCCCCAGGGACGGCCGCGTCCCTTCCTGTCTGGGCCGCACTGCGCCTGACAAGGACCCGTTCAGGTTTCAAAGCGCTGCCTCTTTTCAGAGCTGTTTCATATTGTCTCTGCCATCACAAGTTTAAAAAAGGAAAGTTAATTAAATATGGAACAAGACTGAGCAACATCTTTTAAACCATCATGTCATTAGAACCGGAATCCTTAGAGAGCTGCTTAAAAGGGGTTTGAGAACAATGACTGTTCAATCAGATATTTATGGGCATAGTTATGTAAACACACTCTTTATTGTCTATGTATATTTAATATAATTATCAGTTTTGTAGTTGGACTCTCCAGAGACACAACAAATCACAGTGTTGCTTTGAAAATGTCAGCAGAAAAGACAATTATGTTGCTAGCAAATATTCATAAATTATATTAAAAAGTCCTGTGGAAATGTCCCCTATGTTGCAGAATCCTTCGCAGTAACAGAATAATCCTTTTATTTCTTTGATTTAAGGGTGGTTTTAGAAGCAAGATGGTTCTTTGGGAAACCTTAAGAATATGACTCTGGCAAAGGGGCAGTTCAGCCTTGGAAAACAAGCGCATCTGCCTTGCAGAAAATTAAGACTGTTCAGTCATGGTTCCTTTTGCATTTCCATGATCACGTCATATACATATGACGCATCCATACAGGTACATGTAGACACACCTGCTCCCATAACCAACATGCAAACTTTACTTCTTAAAATACCCCATTGCAAAGAGGAAACACATTCAACTCTTTTGCTCTTTTAGCACCTACTTAGAGCCATAACTCTTTCCTGTGGCATTTTGCTTTAGAAACTATTTATAGTATTTCCCATTTTTCCTCTCTAATCATTTTTTTCTCATTATGCACATGCAGAAATAAGTGGAGAATTGGGAAACTGCTCAGTAAATTAAAATGCACCAGGCTCTTGCTAAACCAATATGAGTGGTGTAGGTTGATAAACACCTAGTAAGCATTCACAAATCACTTCTATTGCAAGATATACAATCTGCAAATCAACATCTTAATTAGCAGCTAATGACATTTGGAAGGAAAGGTTAATGTTAAGCGCACAAAAGCAGTGTGGTAAAAAACATTAGATTTTTCCTGCTTTCTTATAAAAAAAAAATAAAAAAGAAAGAAAAGATATCCAGTGATTATAATAGGGGTTATAAATAAACATGTATTGGCAATTTGAAGCATCTTAATTATATAAGGCCCGTATTGATACGCTACCTTTCATCGGAGAAGTTCAAAGCGCTCTACCTGTATCTCATTTATCTTCAAAATACCCCTCTGAGGGTAAGTTTCTCCAGGTAAAATGAAGTGGAGAGTTGAGGCGATTATCTACATCATTCAAACCCAAACCCGTTAATGAGAAATAAGTGGAGTTTCTGAGAGACTGAATTTTCCTGATTGGCTTCCTATGTAGATCACATTCCCTGGAAACAGAGTCCCCTTTGCACTGCACTGTTCCTGGCAGACAGCCTAAGACACGTCCCCTTGGTTTAAGAGGCTGACCCCGTGTGGCATAGTCAACCTCATCTCTCCTCAGCTTGGGCAGCATGGTCCCCCATCATCTCCCCTCATCACAGCCCAGGACATCCCAGCCTCCCCCTTTACTCCTCTGTTTCCCCATCCAAGTCCTCCCTGCCCCCCACCTTGCCCCCCACCCCTTCCCTTCCCTCACAGCTTCTCTTAGATCCAGTTTCTCCTTGAAACCTCCTTAGATGAGGAGGGGTTTTTTGGTACATTTGGTTGGTTTGTTGATTTTTACCATCACCTGTTAGACAGTATCTGTGTGGTTTCAATTACGATGGCGCCAGCTTCTGTTCACTTTCCACTAGTGTCCTCGTCTATTAAGGGTTGTGGCTCAGGCACACACTGCATGGGGTCTGCGTGGCTTCTTCCCTTCCTCGGGTCAGTCATCATCAAGCCTCAAGAAACATACTCAGCAGGTCACCATCTCTTCCACTGTGGTCGTGCCCTTCCTTTAGTGGGTCTACGTCCCACGGTGGACATACCCTTCCCTTGATTTGCCATAGTAGCCTTTTCCCATCATTCCCACAGGCTATTAAAAGGTAATGAAATTTCCTGTAGATTTGGGCACAAGGAGTACATTGCAGACAGTGACTTGGAACCATTGCATAAGCCTTGAGCCTTCTTCTGGGTCCATCAATGGCCTCCTTCCTTTGCAACTGGAGGTGCACACTGGCTGAGAGTGTGCCTTGTGTCTGCAGGCCTCTCCCTCCATGACCCTCAGGCTGCAGAACAAGGAGGGCATGTTTCTCCGTATCCAAATCTGAACCCTGCTAGCACTTTATTTCCTGCTCCAGGATGCATCTCTTCCCTAATGATTGCTGGCGGAATGTCCATTTCTTTTAGGAGGAATTCCACCGCAACCAGCAGAGGAGCCCTTGGCCCTGTGCCCTGCCCCAAAAGTAAGACGCAACCTTCAGTCATGACTCCATTTCCCCGGTCCCTCAGCTCAGCTCAATTCCCTTTCCGTTTCTCACCCAGAGGAAGGTGAGACCCAGGCCTGTCCTCCATGCTCCTCTTGCCTCTGCATTGAAGCCCCAGCATGGTTTCTCAAAGAAAAACACACAACCCCGAAGACAGCACGACACAGAGGGAGGCACAGTCTGCATTCCTACTTGGGAAAGACACATCGCGTCTATAAACACTGCCTCTATCTCATTCCCCGCTCCATTCCAGGGCCTGGCAGAGCATGGGGCCCACAGGAGTCCTCGCCTCTCACGTGCTGATGGGGTGGCCCACATACCTGGCAGGAAGGACAGCCCATGTAGGCAGGCAGAAGAAGAGGGAGAGGACCTGTTTCCTAAAGATAGTTGAACTGGAGACTCGAATTTTATGGATAAATTAGTTTTGCAAATTGACAGCGCAGCAGCAATATCTTAGAATTATAGAGCATTTTCTTCCTCACAATTTACTTTTATATTCATTATCATGGCAATTCCTAGAACCCAACTATGACTAAATATTATTGCCCACATTTTATAGGAGCACAATTTTAAGTGACTTATCCAAGGCCACATAAAAATTCAGGGAGAGACCTGCGGGGTGCTGAAGCACCAGAGAGGCCTGTGTGACCCAGCAGCCCATAATATAGGTATAGAGCCGGGTCCCCAAAGGGACTGTGTGATCCAGTTACCTGCAGGACCTGCAGGGTGTGGGGGCACCAGAGAGGCCTGTGTGACCCAGCAAGGACTGTGCCATCCAGTTACCCATGAGAACTGTGGGGTGCTAAAGCACCACAGAGGACTGTGTGACCCAGCAGAAACTGTGCCATCCAGTTACCCATGGGACCTGCGGGGTGCTGAAGGACCAGAGAGGCCCATGCGGCCCAGCTGCGCACAAGATAGGCTTAGAGGATGTGAAAAAGGAGGCTGAGTGAATGGAAGCTACACAGACAATCTCCCAAGACGAAACGGGAATTACAAATAAAATAAAGACTAATCCTCGAAAAAAAGCAACAGAAAAGCAGCAGGACAGGACTATATAACCAGGGACACTGGTAGGATCTGCAGAGGCATGAGAAAGTGGCAGGCTGGGATCTCACGGACAGCACCAGTCTTAGTTGTGAGCAGTGCCCTTGGGGAATAAAGACCAAGCACGCTCCACAGTGCAGAGAGCCTGGACAGAGCACTAAAATAGCCACAGCCACTCACCTGGGGGCTCTGGCAAAGGGAGGGCAGACTCAGCTGGAACTCTGTGGAGACACCTGGGATTTGGAGGACAATCAGAGTTTTTGCTGAGTTGTGGCCACAAAGGATGGTGGCCAGCTTGCTTGTTCCCAGAGTTATGGGGAAAAGCAGCAGTCCCCCCCCCCTCAGAGATTCAGCCTTTCCCAAGGGAGACAAAGAAATGCAAATTGAGGCTCATTAACAACCAGCATCTGTCCCACCCTCTGGAAATCCTCTTATGCTGAACACCAGGGCTACATTCCAAGGCACTGAGTAACTGAGACTACTAGCCTCCAGGAAAAAGCTAGATGATAACTGAACCATTCCTGGGCTTGCAAAGCTACCCAGGAAAGGAAGACTTGACAGAAGTGTTTAACATGGGCCCACCCAGGCTCATCTAAACCCAGTAGAGGGAGCCACAAATAGCAGAACACCAGCATACACAGGAAAAAGTTGGTAGGCTCCAGAACCCACTGAGAGAGCCAAAATGGTGAAACAAAGAAACAAATCCCAAATGAAAGAACAAGAGAACCCTGTCGAAGATGAGATCAATGAAATGCAGTTAAGCAAATTATCAGAGGTAGAGTTCAGAGCCATGATCTTGAGGAAGCTCAACAGCATGACTGAGGACATCAGCACCATGAGTAAACATATAGAAACACTGAAAACGAACCGAGTGGAAATGAACAATGACATAGCAGAAATTAAGAACACATTGGAAGGACTAACCAGCAGAGTACAAAAAGCTGAGGACCAGATCAGTGAATTAGAAGACAGGATAGAAAAAATCAACCAATCAGAAAACCAAAAGGAGAAAAACAATTAAAAAACAGGAAGATAGCTTAAGAGAACTGTGGGACAACTGGAAACATAACATTCACACCATAGGAGTCCCTGAAGAAGAAGACAATGGGCAGGGGTTACAGAATATATTTGAAGAAAAGATGACAGAAAACTTTCCTAAATTGGTGAAGAAAGAAGGCAATCAAATTCAAGAACCACAGAGAGCCCCAAGTAAGAAGAACCCAAACAGGCCCACACCAAGACACATAGTAATTAAAATGACAATAATTAAAGACAAACAGAGAATCCTAAAAGCATCAAGAGATAAACAACAGGTTAGCTACAGAGGAAACCCAGTAAGTCTCTCAGCTGACTTCTCAACAGAAACACTACAGGCCAGAAGGGAGTGGCATGAAGTAATCAAGGTCATGAAAAACAAGGATCTGAATCCAAGACTACTCTATCCAGCAAGGCTATCATACAAAATATAAGGTAAAATAAAGAGCTTCCCAGACCAAAAAAAAAAAGGCTAAGGGAATACATTAGTACCAAACCAGCACTACAAGATATGCTAAAAGGACTGCTGTAATTGGTAAAAGAATTAGGAAGAAAAATATAACCACACTAAACAAAAATGGCAATAAATGAGTACATATCAATTATCACCTTAAATGTGAATAGTTTGAATGCTCTGACAGAAAGACACAGAGTAGCTGACTGGATAAGAAAGCATGACGCACATATATGTTGTTTACAAGAGACCCACCTCACAACAAAAGACTCACATAGGTTGAAAGTGAAGAGATAAAAAAAAATCTTCTAAGCAAACGGAAAGGAAAAAAATGGGGTAGCAAACCTCATATCTGATAAAGTAGATTTCAAAATGAAGGCCATAACTAGAGACAAAGAAGGCCACTACATAATATTGAAAGAATCTATCCAACAGGAAGCTATAACCTTAGTAAACATGTATGCACCCAATATAGGAGCACCAACATATATTAAAAATCTTGTGGAGGACTTCAAAGGAGAAATCAACAGCAATACAATCACAGCAGGGGACTTTAATACCCCACTGAAATCGTTGGATAGATCATCTAGACAAAAAATTAACAAGGAAACACAGATTCTAAATGAAGCACTAGATCAAATGGATTTAATAGATATCTACAGAGATTTACACCCCAAAACTGCAGAATTCCCCTTCTTCTAAAATGCACGTGGGACATTCTCAAAGATAGACCACATATTAGGGCACAAAATAAGTCGCCACAAGTTCAAAAAGATTGAAATCATATCAAGCATCTTCTCAGATCACAATGGCATGCAACTAGAAATCAATTGCAACAAGAACATGCGAAGACATTTGAAAACATGAAGGCTAAATAGCGTGTTATTGGACAATGAATGGGTTATCATGGAGATCAAGGAAGAAATTAAAAACTTTCTGGAAAACAATGAAAATGAACACAAAACAACACCAAAGCTATGGGATGCAGTAAAAGCAGTTCTGAGAGGGAAGTTCATAGCACTATAGGCCTACCTCAAGAAACAAGACAAATTTCTAATAGAGTATCTAACCTCACAACTTGAAGAATTAGAAAGCAAACAAAATGAAAACCCCAGAGCAAGTAGAAAGAAGGAACTAGTAAAGATTAGAGCAGAAATAAATGACATGGAAACAAAAAAACAACTCAAAAGATCAATGAAACAAAGAGCTGGTTCTTTCAAAAGATAAACAAGATTGATGGACCCTTAGCTAGACTCACCAAGAAACTTTGAGAGAGAAACGAAATATACAAAATCCAAAATGAAAGAGGAGAAATAATAACTGACACCACAGAAATACAAAGGATCGTGAACAAATATCATGAACAATTATACGGCAACAAATTCGACAATCTAAGCAAAATGGACAAATTCCTAGAAACGCATAGTCTCCCAAAACTGAACTGGGAAGAGATAGAAAATGTGAACAGACCAATAACAACAGAAGAAATTGAAGATGTAATCAAGTCTCTCCCAGCAAGCAAAAGCCCAGGCCCAGACAGCTTTATGGGGGGAATTTTATGGAACATTCAAAGAAGAACTAATACCCCTTTTCCTCAAACAATTTCAAAAAATTCGAGAAGAAGGAAGACTTCCAAACTCTTTTTATGAGGCCAGCAAAATTCTAATTCCAAAACCAGTAAAAGATACTACAAAGAAAGCAAACTAGAGGCCAAAATCCCTGATGAACATAGATGCCAAAATCCTAGCAAATCGCATCCAGCAATACATCAAAAAAAATTATTCACTATGATCAAGTGGGATTCATCTCACAGATGCAAGGCTGGTACAATATTCACAAATCAATAAATGTGATAGACCACATAAATAAAATGAAAGATAAAAATCATATAATCATATCAATAGATGCTGAAAGAGCATTGAACAAAATCCAGCACCCATTTCTGACAAAAATGTTCAGCAATCTGGGAATAGAGGGATCATATCTGGACATAATAAAGGCCATATATGAAAGAGCAACAGCCAACATCATACTCAATGGGCAAAAACTAAAAGCATTTGTCTTAAGAACAGGAACAAGACAAGGATGCCCACTTCTGCCACTCTTATTTAACATAGTCCTGGAAGTCTTAGCCACAGCAATCAGGCAGGAAGAAAAAATAAAAGGGATCCAAATTGGAAAGGAGGAAGTGAAACTGTCATTATTCACAGATGACATGATACTATACGTTGCAAACCCCAAAGACTCCATTATAAATTTACTAGATTTAATAAATGAATTTGGCAAAGTAGCAGGATACAAAATTAATGTCAAGAAATCAGCATATGCCCTGGCCGGTTTGACTCAGCTGCTGGAGCATCAGCCTGCAGACCAGAGAGTCCCGGGTTTGGTTCCCACTAGGGGCATGTACCAAAAAAAAAAAAAAAAAGGAAGTCGATGGCATTCTTATACACCAATGATGAACTCAAAGAAAGAGAAATTAAAAAAGCAATCCCATTAACCATCACAGCAAAAAAAATTAAGATACCTAGGAATAAACTTAACCAAAGAAATAAAGGACCTATTCACAGAAAACTACAGGTCGTTCAAAGAAGAAATAGAGCAAGATATAAAGAAGTGGAAGCACATACCTTGTTCATGGATTGGAAGAATTAACATCATTAAAATGTCCATACTACCCAAAGCAATCGATAGATTCAATGCAATCCCCATCAAAATACCAATGACATACTTCACAGAACTAGAACAAATACTTCGAAAGCTCCTATGGAACCAAAAAAGACCCTGAATAGCCACAGCAATCTTGAAAAACAAGAATATAGTTGGAGGGATCACATTACCAGATTTCAGGTTATACTTCAAAGCCACTGTAATCAAAACAGCATGGTACTGGCACAAGAACAGGCAGATCGATCAATGGAACAGAATAGAGAACCCAGAAATGGACCTAAGACAATATGCTCAATTAATATTTGACAAAGGGGACAAGAGCATACAGTGGAGTAAAGACAGCCTCTTTAATAAATGGTGCTGGGAAAATTGGACAGCTACATGCAAAAAAATAAAAATGAAACTAGACCATCAACTTACACCATACACAAGTATAAACTCAAAATGGATCAAAGACTTAAATGTGACTCATGAATTCATAAAAATCCTAGAAGAAAAGGTAGGCAACAAAATTTCAGACATCATACACAGAAGAATTTTCACTGATACATCACCAAAGGCAACAAAAACAAAGGAGAAAATGAACACATGGGACTATATCAAACTAAAAAGCTTCTTCCGCACAGCAAAAGAAACCACCACCAAAATGGAAAGGCAACCCACCCTATGGGAGAGCATAATTGCCAAGGATACATCAGGTAAGGGGTTAATTTCCAATATATATACTGCTCATACAGCTCAACAAAAGGAAGACAAAGAACCCAATTTAAAAATGGGCAGAAGAATTAAATAGACACCTCTCCAAACAGGACATGCAAATGGCTAAGAGACATATGAAGAAATGCTCAACATCACTAATCATCAGAGAGATGCAAATTAAAACAACAATGAGGTAGCACCTCACACCTGTCAGAATGGCCGCCATCAACAAATCATTAAACAACAAGTGTAGGCGAGGGTGTGGAGAAGAGGGAACTCTAGTACACTGCTGTTGAAAATGCAGACTGGTGCAGCCACTATGGAAAAAACTATGATGTTACCTCAAAAAATTAAAAATTGGCCCTGGCCAATTTGGCTCAGCAGTTAGAGCATGGACCTGCGGTCCAGGGAGACCCTGGTTCAGTTTTCGTTAAGGGCATGTACCTCGGTTGTAGTTTGTCCCTGGCCCTGGTTGGTCGTGCAGGTGGCAGCCACTCGATGTGTCCCTTTCACATCGAAGTTTCTCTTTCTCTCTCTTCCTCTCTTTTTCCCACTCTATCTGAACAAAAAAATGAAAAAATGTCCTAGGCTGAGGATACAAAAAAAATTAAAAATTGAATTTTCATTTGACCCAGTGATCCCACTTCTAGAAATATACCCTAAAAAACCTGAAATACCAATCATAAAGAATATATGTACCCGTATGTTCATAGCAGCACTATTTACAATAGCTAAGATCTGGAAACAGCACAAGTGTCCAGTAGATGAATGGATAAAAAGCTGTGGTACATATACACAATGGAGTACTATGCAGCTGTGAGAAAGAAAGATCTCTTATCCTTTGAGACTACATGGAGGGACCTGGAAAGTATTAGCCTATGTGAAACAAGCCAAGCAGAAAAAGACAAATACCACATGATCTCACTTATTGTGGAATATAATGAATATAACAGTCTGAGGAATGGGGTAGTCCCAGAGACATGGAAGTGGGGTACAGACTGACAATCCCCAGAAGAGGGCATTGGAGGAGAGATAAACCACATAACTTATATGCATGTATGCATGAACAATGGGCATGGACAACAAAGCTGGGGACAGAGCAGGGAGGGAGGGGAAGGGGGGAATCAGTGGGGGAAAAAGGAGAAACATCTGTAACAACAACAACAACAAAATTCAGGAAGAGTGACTTTGAACAAGGCTCCTTCCTAATTAGCACTCAATTTATTGCCCCTTTTCCTGCATGAATTTAGCCAGATTAGATTTAGTTACCAATACATTGCACTTAAATTATTCATTTTTATGTCTCTTTCTTCACCAGATTGGGGGCTATATTTACTTTATCTGTGTCCCAAGGGCCCAGAAAAGATTTGGCAAACAAATACTCAAGGAGATGCTTGTTGAATGAATGTTGAATGTTAGCGTGCTCGCGCTTAAGGTCAATCGGACCAGATCTCAGGCCCGGCCATGTGCATTTTCTTTCCATTGAAGGAATACTCCCAGGTCTGCACAGTTCTCATTGTTCTGTTCACTGGCATCCCACCGACGGCTTCTTGGTGTCATCTTGACTGTGAATGGCTGTGATAATATTTTAAGACAGAAGTCAACAATCTATTTAGATGTTAGTGGTAACAGAATGGTTTGTGCCCTTGGTACATTTTGTAGGCTCTAGGCATATAGGCATTGAAGAGGGGAGGATGAATCCAGAAAAGGGGAGGAGGAAGAATAAAGGGACCAGAAGGAAAAATAAAGAGGTTGAGAGAAGAGAAGGCAAGAGCAGCTGTTTCTGGTTGGGAGAAGCAGTGTGCCACCATAATTACCTCTGGCACCTCATGGTCACACCCACTGTATAGATACTTATGCCTGTCTTAAAAGATGAATGTCTGTCCTGGCCAGTGTGGCTCAGTTGGTTGGAGTGTTTTCCTGTACACTCCATCTTCCAGGTGGCAGGTTCAATTCCCAGTCAGGGCATATACCTAAGTTGCAGGTTTTATCCCTGGTCCTGGCACATACAGAAGGCAACCGATCTATGTTTCTATCACACATCGGTGTTTCTCTCTCTCTCTCTCTCTCTCTCTCTCTCTCTCTCTCTCTCTCTCTCTCTCCTACACTCTCTCCCCCTCCCTTCCTTCCTCTCTCTAAGGAAAAATATTTAAAAATAAACAAACAAACAAAAATCCAGAAAACAGATGACGGTGTCCCAGCTGGTTCTCACAGGTGAATAATGATTGCATTGAATTAGGACTTGGACCTTTTCAGAGCTTTTTGGGAGGCTGGTCCAGATCAGCTTACTGTGAGAAGATAGATTGGTTACTGGGATTCATCATTGGGTGGTTTTCTCCTCCAGCCATTTTTTAGCTAAAATCAGAACTATGGCTGTGCTCTTTTAGACTCTTTGCCTTTTATAAATAATCACTTTTAAAACCTGGCAATGTAAAGAAACTTCTTGGGTACAAATTAAAGGGGAGAAAAAGTGAGTCAAGGCAAAGTTAGATACCCCTCTTCCCAACTGGCCAAGACTGGGTTAGGTATTCCCTCCACCCCTGGCTTCACTCCTGTTCATGTGCTGTGTGCATTGCCTCTTGCTCACTTCCTCTCTAGCCTGCAGCTCCTGTGGCAGGGGGTCCTTTCCCACTTGGGGGTCCCTGGCACCTAGCCTGATGCCTGGCACTGAAGAGCATGTAACCAGGAGTGGTGGAGAGAGCGAATGCATGATAATTAAAAGCAACAGCTCAAGTTCAGTTGCAGGTTTAGGACATCTCAAAGAGACAATACATGTGAAGTGTCTATCATCTTGTAGCTTCTCCGTTAGCACAAAGCATCTCAGTTTTCAAAATTTGCAGAAAATAAGAGCACCTACTCTGTGCCAGACATTTCTTGATTATTATTTGACCATGTGCAGTGTGCATACTTCCCTTCATTCACTAAGGGGGAGACAAGCTCAGAGCCGCCTGGTCAGTTTCGCCAAGGCAGGGTTTGAGACCACATCTGTCCCCAGCTTGTACTTTTCCTCCTCCATGATGCTCTCTTCCTGAGAAAACTAGCAGCTGCTTCCTCTCCCTCAGCATTCTTCCTCATCCTTCTCTTTCTACTTTTTCTCTTTCTTCTCTTCCTTTTTAATTTTTGGATTACTGATCATGCTGCCCTTCACAGAGGAAGTGTGTGTCTCCGAGGGATATCCCCACATCACAGACAAACAAACCCAGAAGAGTCGCTGATAGCCCAGCCATATAGATATTTTTATCTGATGCTCTAAAAACCCACAGAACTGATGGAAATAAGACAAAGAAAGAAGAAAATTCTCTGCTGCAGGAAATATGTAATCCCCAGGCTAAAAGCTACAATTCAGGGAGACCGTCTGGGGGTCAATCATTCTGAGAATCAGTGCATTTCTCAGAGTTTCTGGAGAAGAGAAAGAACAAGTGTTATATTACCTAATTCCTTTCTGCAGTTTTGACTGGACAGATTTCCGTACTTCCTGCCTGAAATGTTTATGAGGTGTTGCCATGAGGAATGAATGGGAGACCCGCGATGTCTTCCTTGCAAGGGCTGGGCCGGCGGAGGGAGAGGCGCGGGGCTTTGCTCTGTGCTCTCCTAGCACATGTCAGTTCAGAGCACTCCTGGATAAAACGCTACTGTAGGTATAAATTATTGTCATTGTTGCAGTAACAGAGGGTATGTCATTACATTTACAGCATGCCTAGAAGCCCCAAGAAACTGGAATGTGTGGTGAAAAGTGACTTGACAGAGATTTGAAAGCCATTGAGGGGTTTGGGGGTAGTCAAAGGGGGAGACCAGAAGACCTTGAAGATCCTGGCAGGTGCACAAGTGCGTGTGGGGGTGCATGTGTACATGTATATATGTGTGTACATGTATATATGTGTGTACATGCATGTAAACATTGTGTGCATGTGTGTGCATGCATATGTATATGTGTATATGCCTTTGTGCATATGTGTGTGTGCATTCCTAAAACTAAATGCTTTGGGGCATGAGAAGAAAATTGTGGAGAAGAAAATTAAAGCAGAGGGGCAGCATAACCACCTTCGGAAATGCTGGTGCCCCAGGGAGTTAAGAAAGATATTGTGGTCCAGGGAAGGGACTAGTAGCTGGGCCTTTGGCGCTTAAATCATTATTAGAAAAGTCAGTAAATTGTCTAGCTCTTTCAAGAGCAACAAAATAAACCCTTCCCTGTGAATTCCACACACAGAGCTTAAGATAGGGCTACTTTTGACCTAAATTTTCCCAGGTAGTTTTCTTCAAGTTCTCCTTGCTATCCCCAAAAGAGAAGGACCAGTAAGAAACCCTGAAACATTTGTGTGTGTGTCGGGGTTTAAAGCAAGAAATGAGATCCCTAGCAAGAGAAAGTTTTATTTAAATATAAACAATATCGATAAACTTTGGTTACAGCGTAGACAGTGTCCACTTACCTCCTCAAAGATCAAGCAGAAAGCTCTTTGAAGCAGATGGAGAAAGAGGATAAGGGTTGGCCTGGGGTTACCGTCTCGTCCTCCGCTTGTTCATTACCACGTGGGACGCCCAGTCTTTCCTCCAGGAGCCTACACGCTGCTGAGGAAGTCCAGTCTCTTGGTTTCTCCTTCCGTGTTAGCAGATATGGTACCAACTGGTGGTTTTCATGGATCTAGTCACTCTTGTATCTTATTTTCATGGATCTTATCTTTCTTGTATCATACATTTTTTATTTGCAAGAGCTGCTGTCTGGAATTTTATTTCCCTTTCTATCCAAGAAAAGCAAACTCAATCTCACTTTATGTTTTCATTATCCTGATCATACATCAACAAAAATGTATAGTGGGGTTTCCTTTGTCACTGCCAACCCTGTCCCCACAGCAGTGCCCTTCATGGAGGAATGTCTGGCACCGGAAAGGGAAGGACATGTAGGATGGGAGCCCCTCAGGGGTCCACAGAGCCCGGTAAAGTGCACCTGACGTGGTCTTGGCTCAGGCCCTGCTCTGCTATTCCTTGCCTTTAGAAATCAGCAACAGGTGATTTCCCTTACGGGTTTCAGGTACTTCAGGACTCAGTAACATCTCAGGCTTCTTCTTGCTCCAAGTTTCTCTAAATTACATAATGCTCCAAATCACATAATTTTGCAGGTAATTCATGATGTGCAAAGTCAGTCTTATCATTGCCCTAATATGACTGGCTGAGACATTTCAGCTGGGTAATTTTTTTAATTTAATTAATTAATTTATTTTTGTTACAGATGTTTCTCCTCCCCCCCCCCGACACCCCCTTCCCCACCCTGTCCATTGCCAATGTCCATTGTTCATGCATACATGCATATAAGTTCTGTGGCTTATCTCTCCCACCCCTCTCTGGGGATTGTCAAACTGTACCCCACTTCCACATGTCTGGGACTACCCTGTTCCTCAGACTGTTATGTTCATTATATTCCACAAATAAGTGAGATCATATGGTATTTGTCTTACTCTGCTTGGCTTGTTTCACTTAGGATAATACTTTCTAGGTCCCTCCATGTCATCTCAAAGGATAAAAGATCTTTCTTTCCTACAGCTGCATAGTACTCCATTGTGTATATGTATCACTGCTTTTTTATCCATTTGTCTACTGACGGACACTTGGGCTGTTTCCGGACCTTAGCTTTTGTAAATAGTGCTGCTATGAACATGGGGCTACATATATTCTTTCTGATTGGTGTTTCAGGCTTCCTAGGGTATATTCCTAGAAGTGGGATTACTGGGTCAAATGGAAGTTCAATTTTTAATTTTTTGAGGTAACACCATATTGTTTTCCATAGTGGCTGCACCAGTTTGCATTCCCACCAGCAGTGTACTAGAGTCCCCTTTTCTCCACAACCTTGCCAACACTTGTTGTTTGATGATTTGTTGATGGAGGCCATTCTGACAGGTGTGAGGTGATACCTCATTGCTGTTTTAATTTGCATCGCTCTGATGATTAGTGATGTTGAGCATTTCTTCATATGTCTCTTAGCCATTTGTATGTCCTGTTTGGAGAGGTGTCTGTTTAGTTCCTCTGTCAATTTTTAAATTGGGTTCTTTGTCTTGCTTTTGTTGAGCTGTATGAGCATTATATATATTGGAAATTAACCCGTTACCTGATGTATCCTTGGCAATTATGCTCTCCCATAGAGTGGGTTGCCTTTCCATTTTGGTGGTGGTTTCTTTTGCTGTGCGGAAGAAGCTTTTTAGTTTGATGTAATCCCATGTGTTCAATTTCTCCTTTGTTTCCGTTGCCTTAGGTTGTGTATCAGTGAAAATTCTGCTGCGTATGATGTCTGAAATTTTGTTGCCTACCTTTTCTTCTAGGATTTTTATGAATTCATGAGTCACATTTAAGTCTTTGATCCATTTTGAGTTTATTCTTGTATATGGTGTAAGTTGATGGTGTAGTTTCATTTTTTGCATGTAGCTGTCCAATTTTCCCAGCACCATTTATTTATTTTTTTTATTCTCACCCAAGGACATTTTTTGATATTTTGTTCAGATAGAGTGGGAGGGGGAGAGAGAGAGAGAGAAACATCGACGTGAAAGGGACACATCGAGTGGTTGCCACCCACATAATCCAGCCAGGGCCGGGGACAAACTGCAACCGAGGTACATGCCCTTAGCGGGAACCGAACCCGGGTCTCTCGGGACCTCAGGCCAATGCTCTAACTACTGAGCCAAACCGGCCAGGGCCCCAGCACCATTTATTAACGAGGCTGTCTTTACTCCACTGCATGCTCTTACCCACTTTGTCAAATATTAATTGAGCATATTTTCTTAGATTAAATTCTGAGTTCTCTATTCTGTTCCATTGATCTATCTGCCTGTTCTTGTGCCAGTTTTGATTACAGTGGCTTTGTAGTATAACCTGAAATCTGGGAATGTGATCCCTCCAACTTTGTTCTTATTTTTCAAGATTGCTGTGGCTATTCAAGGTTTGTTTGTTTTTTTGTTTTTTTGTTTTGGTTCCATATGAACTTTTGAAGTATTTGTTCTAGTTCTGTTAAATATGTCATTGGTATTTTGATGGGGATTGCATTAAATCAATATATTGATTTGGGTAATATAGACATTTTAATAATGTTAATTCTTTCAATCCATGAACAAGGTATATGCTTTTACTTTTTTATATCTTCCTCTATTTCTTTTTTCAATGACCTGTAGTTTTCTGTGAATAGGTCCTTTATTTCTTTGGTTACGTTCATTCCGAGGTATCTTAACTTTTTGGCTGCGATGATAAATGGGATTGCTTTTTTACTTTGTCTTTCTGGGAGTTCATCATTGGTATATAAGAATACCATCGATTTCTTTCTGGTTTTTTTGGTGTGGCGGGGGTGGGGGGGGGGTGTTACAAGCCCCTAGCGAGAACCGAATGCTGGAACAGGTCGATGCTCCAACCACTGAGCCAAACCGGCCAGGGCATGCCTTTGATTTCTTGATGTTAATTTTGTATTATGCTACTTTGCCAAATTCATTAATGAAATCTAGTAAATTTTTTATGGAGTCTCTGGGGTTTTCTATGTATAGTATCATGTTATCTGCGAATAATGACAGTTTCACTTCCTCCTTTCCAATTTGGATCCCTTTTATTTTTTCTTCCTGTCTGATTGCTGTGGCTAAGACTTCCAGTACTATGTTAAGTAAGAGTGGTGAAAGTGGGAATCCTTGTCTTGTTCCTGTTCTTAAGGGAAATGCTTTTAGTTTTTGCCCATTGAGTATGATGTTGGCTGTTGCTCTTTTATATATGGCCTTTATTATGTCAAGATATGATTCCTCTATTCCCAGATTGCTGAACATTTTTGTCAGAAATGGGTGCTGGATTTTGTTGAATGCTTTTTCAGCGTCTATTGATAAGATCATATCATTTTTATCTTTCATTTTGTTTACGTGGTGTATCGCATTTATTGATTTGTGAATATTGTACCAGCCTTGCATCCCTGGGATGAATCCCACTTGGTCATGGTGAATAATTTTTTTATGTATTGCTGGATTCGATTTGCTAGTATTTTGTTCAGGATTTTGGCATCTATGTTCATCAGGGATCTTGGTCTGTTGTTTTCTTTCTTTGTAGTGTCTTTTACTGGTTTTGGAATTGAATTATGCTGGCCTCATAAAACAAGTTTGGAAGTCTTCCTTCTTCTTGAATTTTTTGAAATTTCTGAGGAGAATGGGTATTAGTTCTTCTTTGAATATTCCATAAAATTTCCCCGTGAAGCCATCTGGGCCTGGGCTTTTGCTTGCTGGGAGAGTCTTGATTACATCTTCAATTTCTTCTGTTGCTATTGGTCTGTTCAAGTTTTCTATCTCTTCCCGGTTTAGTTTTGGGAGACGATGCATTTCTAAGAATTTGTCCATTTTGCTTAGATTGTCAAATTTGTTGCCGTATAATTGTTCATGATATTTGTTCACGATCCTTTGTATTTCTGTGGTGTCAGTTTTTATTTCTCCTCTTTCATTTCAGATTTTGTGTATTTCGTTTCTCTCTCAAAGTTTCTTGGTGAGTCTAGCTAAGGGTCCATCAATCTTGTTTATCTTTTGAAAGAACCAGCTCTTTGTTTCATTGATCTTTTGAGTGTTTTTTTTTGTCTCCATGTCATTTATTTCTGCTCTAATCTTTACTAGTTCCTTCTTTCTACTTGCTCTGGGGTTTTCATTTTGTTTGCTTTCTAGTTCTTTAAGTTGTGAGGTTAGATATTCTATTAGAAATTTGTCTTGTTTCTTGAGGTAGGCCTAAAGTGCTTTGAACTTCCCTCTCAGAACTGCTTTTACTGCATCCCATAGCTTTGGTGTTGTTTTGTGTTCATTTTCATTGTTTTCCAGGAAGTTTTTAATTTCTTCCTTGATCTCCATGATAACCCATTCATTGTCCAATAACACACTATTTAGCCTTCATGTTTTCAAATGTCTTCGCATGTTCTTGTTGCAATTGATTTCTAGTTGCATGCCATTGTGATCTGAGAAGATGCTTGATATGATTTCAATCTTTTCGAACTTGTAGTGACTTAGTTTGTGCCCTAATATGTGGTCTATCCTTGAGAATGTTCTTTGTGCACTTGAGAAAAAGGTGAATTCTATAGTTTTGGTGTGTAATTCTCTGTAGATATCTATTAAATCCATTTGATCTAGTGCTTCATTTAGAGTCTGTGTTTCCTTGTTAATTTTTTGTCTAGATGATCTATCCAATGATGTCAGTGGGGTGTTGAAGTCCCCTGCTCTGATTGTATTGCTGTTGATTTCTCCGTTGAAGTCCTCCAGAAGATTTTTAATATATGTTGGTGCTCCTATATTGGGTGCATATATGTTAACCAAGGTTATATCATCCTGTTTGATAGATCCTTTGAATATTATGTAGTCGCCTTCTTTGTCTCTATTTATGGAGTTCATTTTGAAATCTATTTTATCAGATATGAGGTTTGCTACCCCAGCTTTTATTTTTTCCTTTCCATTTGCTTGGAAGACTTTTTTCTATCTCTTCACTTTCAACCTATGTGCTTCTTTTGTTGTTAGGTAGGTCTCTTATAAACAACATATATGTGAGTCATGCTTTCTTATCCAGTCAGCTACTCTGTGTCTTTCTGTCAAAGCATTCAGAACATTCACATTTAAGGTGATAATTGATATGTACTCATTTATTGCCATTTTTGTTTAGTGTGGTTATATTTTTCTTCGTATTTCTTCTACTAATTACAGCAGTCCTTTCAGCATATTTTTCAGTGCTTATTTGGTGTTAATATAGTCCTTTAGCTTCTTTTTGTCTGGAAAGCTCTTTATTTGACCTTCTATTTTGTATGATAACCTTGCTGAATAGAGTAGTCTTGGATTCAGATCCTTGTTTTTTATGACCTTGATTACTTCATGCCACTCCCTTCTGGCCTGTAGTGTTTCTGTTGAGAAGTCAGCTGAGAGCCTTATGGGGTTTCCTTTGTAGGTAACCTGTTGCTTATCTCTTGCTGCCTTTAGGATTCTCTGTTTGTCTTTAATTATTGTCATTTTAATGACTATGTGTCTTGGTGTGGGCCTGTTTGGGTTCTTCTTACCTGAGGTTCTCTGTGCTTCTTGAACTTGAATACCTTTTTCCTTCACAAATTAGGAAAGTTTTCTGTCACTATTTCTTCAAATATATTCTCTAACCCTTGTCCATTTTATTCCTCTTCAGGGACTCCTATGATGTGAATGTTATTTTGTTTCCAGTTGTCCCAGTTTCTCTTAAGCTGTCTTCCTGTTTTTCAATTGGTTTTCTGATTGGTTGATTTTTTTCTACCCTGTCTTCTAATTCACTGTTCCTGTCCTTAGTTTCCTCTGCTCTGCTGTTTAGTCCTTCCAATGTGTTCTTTATTTCTGCTATATCATTTTTCATTTCCACTTGGTTGGTCTTTAATGTTTCTATATCTTTACTCATAATGCTGATGTCCTTATTCATGCTGTTGAGCTTCCTCAAGATCATGGCTTTGAACTCTACCTCTGATAATTTGTTTAACTGCATTTCATTTATCTCATCTTCGAGAGAGTTCTCTTGTTCTTTCTTTTGGAATTTTGTCTTTGTTTCACCATTTTGGCTATCTCATTGGATCCTGGAGCCTGCCAAATTTTTTCTGTGGGTGTTGGTGTTCTGCTGTTTTTGGCTTCCACTACTGGGTTTGGATGGGCCTGGGCGGGTCCACGTTAAGCACCACGTCAAGTCTTTCTTTCCTGGGTAGCTTTGCAAGCCCCGGAAAGTTTCAGTTATTCTCTAGCTTTTTCCTGGAGGCTAGTAGTCTCAGTTACTCATTGCCTTGGAATCTAGCCCTGGTGTTCTGCATAAGAGGATTTCCAGAGGGTGGGATAGATGCTGGTTGATAATAAGCCTCAATTTGGATTTCTTTGCCTCACCTGGGAAAGGCTGAATCTCCGAGTGTGGGGGCTGCTGCTTTTCCCCATAACTTTGGGAAGGAGCAAGCTGGCCTTTTGTGGCTGCAACTCAGCAAAAACTCTGATTGTCCTCCAAATTTCAGGTGTCTCCAAAGAGTTCCAGCCGAGTCTACCCTCTCTGAGCTGGAGACCCCAGGTGAGTGGCTGTGGCTATTTTAGCACTCTGTCCAGGCTCTCTGCACCATGGAGCGGGTTTAGTCTTTTTTTCCCAAGGGCACTGCTCACAGCTAAAACTGCTGCTGTCTGTGGGCTCCCAACCTGCCACCCTCTTCTTTGTCTGCAGATCCTACCAGTGTCCCTGGTTATATGGTCCTCTCCTATAGCTTTTCTGTTGCTTTTTTCCATGGATTTGTCTATATTTTAGTTGTAACTCCCGTTTGGTCCTGGGAGATTGTCTGTGTAGGTTCCATTCACTCCACCTTTATTTTCACATCCTCTAAGCTTTTCTTGTGCCCAGCTGGGTCACGCAGGCCTCTCTTGTGACCACACACGCTGCAGGTCTTGTGCATAACTGGATTGCACAGTCCCTTTGAGGACCGGGCTCTATGCCTATGTTGTGGGCTGCTGGGTTGCACAGGCCTCTCTGGTGCTTCAGTACCCCACAAGTCCCATGGGTAACTGGATGGCACAGTCCCTGCTGGGTTGCACAGGCCTCTCTGGTGCTTCATCACCCCACAGGTTCCCTGTGTAATTGGATGGCACAGTCCCTGATGGGTCACACAGACTTCTCTGGTGCTTTAGCACCCCTCAGGTCCTGCGGGTAACTGTATGGCACTGTCCCTGCTGGGTTGCACAGGCCTCTCTGGTGCTCCTGCACCCTGCATGTCCCACAGGTGGGCAGCTGGATTGCACTAGTCTCTCTCGGGCTCTGGCTTCCTACTGCTCTTGTGAGCTGCTGGACTGCACAGGCCTCTGTGGATCCCCAGGTCCCGCTGCTGGCAGTTGAGGAGTGTTGCTGCCCCGTGGGGCTCAACTCCTGCTCAGCTTTTGCTGTAGTTTTTGGGGATGGGTCTCAGCTGCTGGCCTGTGCTTCTGTTGCCTGGGTGATGGATGTCTGCTCCCCAGCCTCTTTTCCTGGGGGTATATCTAGACTCTGATCAGGCTGCTACTATGGGGGATGGTGCTGGTCTCCGGGCTGTCTGTGGCTTCTGTGACTGGCACCTTGGGAGCTCCACTATTGTGCACTGGTCTGTGTTGACACAGGGTGTCCACTGGCCTGATGGTGCCAGGTGCGCTGGTGGGCTCAGGTTGCTGGACCTTATCCGCTCCCACTACCTCCTCCCAGGGAAGACCTGAAATCTTCCAAAATATTGGGACCTCCCCGTAGCACAGGGAGAAGTGCCCTGAAGGGCCACTTACCACGGTAGCCGGCTGCTCCCATCCACAGCACAAGAACCTTCTGCTTAGGGTCTCTGCACTGCACAAGTTTGATCGTCCACCTTCACATCCTCTCACACTCTCTCACACACTCACCCTCCCTCTGGTCTCAGCTGGGTAATTATTTAAAGGGCCAAGCAGAACTAATTTAAACAAATTTTTCTAGCATTTCTGTCTTTCTTAGGAATGTGCCTTCCTGAGGAAAGAGCTTCAGTAATAGCCTCAAAGATCCTCTCTCCAAGCAGGCTCCTCCTTAAGCATCTCAGACCTATAGATTTGTTGGCTATTCATAAAACGAACATTGTTACCCCCAGATATTCTTTGAAAATCTTTTACAATAAGCAAGGAAACAAGAAAGCTTCTTTTTGCTCAAGGGTAGGACCCCGAGCTGCAAGGCCATGTTGGGAACAGAGATACAGAGTCCCTGTGTGTGGGAGGACAAAGAAGTTCCATGTGGTGCGTCCTCTCTGCCTGGCAGGAATGGGCTGGCTGTGTGAGGGAGGAGGATGCGTGGACACTCTCGTGGGACAGAGAGGTCTGCACAGCCGAGGAGGGAGAGGCAGCGGTCTGCATGCCACCCACATGCCATTTCTTCCCCTGGGACAAATAATGAAGAAGAATGTAGGTCAGACTAAGTATTAGTGAGTGTCAAGTCCTTCAGACTAAGAGAAAACGTGGAGGGAATGAGGTGATTCAGAAAGGAGCACCCTGACGTCTACCGTCCTTGGTGACAGAGGGTGAAGGTCTGGGAAGCAGGCTAGTAATACAACTTAGAGCAAGATTCCCAGCGAGGTTATGGCCAAGCATCTAGGATAAGCTCTTCAATGAAGAGCAATGGAAAGCTGAAACTAGAGACTCACATGAAGGAGCTAAAAAAAAACAAAAACGTGTTTACGTAGGGTCCAGATAACTTAAAAATCTGTTGAAAGGACTGTCAGTTTGAGAGAAAAATGTCCTTCCACTAGAGGTGGCGAAAGCAGAGGGGCTCCAGCAGAATCACAGGAGCTGAACAGACCTATAGCCGCCGCAGCTGTGGTGCTGCCATTGGTGGGAGTGGAGCCTGTGGGGTGGGATTCACGGCAACGACACTGAGGGTGCCCAGCCTAAGGAATGCATTCGGACGCCAGGAAAGAGTTGAACAAGCCATTAAAAGAGGCCTGGTGAAGTTGGAAGGTGGAACTGAAGTGAGATCTGGAGTTTTTGTCTCTTAGATTTCCTTGAATCCTGAACAGTCCCTGAGGCTACTATGGAGGCTGAGGACACCAGCATCTGAGAGCATCACTCTGGTTGACAATTCTACTCTTCGTTTGTTCAAGCCTCTTTGTACATGCAGCCTCATTTTCTACTGGGAAAAAAGTCTATTTCACATCGCACACCTTTTTAGCACCTAGTCCTCTTCTCTTACAAAGATTTATATGGGCTGGATCAGCCACTTCCTTGTTCTAAAAATATGCCACCAGTTTTTCTTTCCTAGTCTAACAAGTATCTCTTCTCTGGAGGTGGCTACAGTGAGGAACTCCAATTCTCCTTTTGTGGCTGGAGAAAAGGAAATCTAGGACAGCCTCTGCTGTCACGGCATGTTGCAGCCTATCCTTTCTTGAGGTCTGTTCCTACTGGTGGTTGCATCCAGACTGATTCAAGAGATGTCTTCTGTTTATCTAACAGGGTGCGTGCCGGTCACAAGCAGGCCCTTTGAGCTTGCGGCCAGATAATGGGAATACCAAGTCAGAAGGTGCACCACCAAGACTGAATCCAGCTGCCTTCATTCTGGGAAGATTTTCCAGTTTGCTAAAATCCTGACAGATGACTTTGCCCACGGAGCACTATGCAGTATGCTTCGTCATTTCGGTGCAGACCCGTGTTGTAAAGTTAACACAGTGTCATTTGCTGTCTTTAAAGTTAGCCTTAGCATGATGCAAAGTTTGATTTCATTTAGAAGGTATTGAGTGATTGCTATGTGTCAGGTATCTCACCAAATTCTAGAGAACAAGAGATAAAAAGCACAGTTCTCGGGAAGTTTCCATTAATGTATGTGTATGTATTTAACCCATTTAGCTGGGCTCTGCACTGAGCACTGATGAAAGGCAATGACTGCAACGTAGTCTTTTCCCTAAAATCATTGCAGATAAACAGTTCGCTGCGACCAACAGCTCTGATCTGGTGGGGAGACCAAGAATAACAACTTTAGTTCCAGTAGGGAGCAGATGGAGGGGAACATTCAAGGCTACCAGGGGAGGCTGCCCTGAGGAGGTCAGCTTGCAGGATCATGAGGATGCTGGTCCTTAAGGGCCCCTGACTGAGAGGCGGAGCCTGGTACATGGCTGGCCAAGTGCCTTGGTTTCCAGAAGAGTCACTTCTCTCTCATTTCAGCTGGGCTTTTTCATCCAATTAATCTTTCCTTCCCTTTCCTGTCTGACTTCTCCTTGCATCAGTGAAGACATACAAAGTATCACCTAAAGGTTATTTCTGCTCAGGCAGCCCACTTCTCTCCCACGTCAGCAAGATTGAGTTTTGCAAAGGATTGTGAGGCGGTTTTGTGATTCTCTCTTACCCTTCTGACTTTTGTTTTCCCCAGGCGTATCTCTACCCTAAGCAGAGACACAGAGTTTGGAACTACACTAATTTTCAAGGAAAACCTTATGGAGGATGCTCCTCACGGCAGCTAATGAGTGTTTGTCTGTCGCATGGCTTCACAAAGCCTGTGCATCTCTGACTTCATACGGAGCTTTGAGTCTAGGCTATTCTGTTGGCTCCAATCCCATTGGTCTGCTGTATCTCATGACCAGAGTTTTATTTGTGCTGTTACTGCTTTTGGACATTTCTTGGATGCTAGATACTGTTATCTGGACATTTTTATTGCAGCTGACAAACACCTGTATTGGTCTATCTGGACAAGGACTTCCTGTTTGAATCTTATTTTTCTCCCTGTACAGAGCTTATTGTTTCTGAACCTCATGTTTCTACTGTGACCTAAATTGTTTCTGGAAGCACAAGGAATTGGGACAAGAACTCATTTTACTTAGTTTTTAGATACTTTTTTTTTTTTGGATAGCATTGTTTTCTAGGGCAGATTCGATCTATATTGGAGATATTCAGATCATGGCCCAAATTTTCCTATGACGGGCCTACGTTCCATCTCCTGCTTTCTGGTTTGAACATGCCCTTGTAGGTGTGAGTTGGAAAGTAGTTCTGTAGGTCAGAGTATTACAAGAGAACACCTGGGTCAAACCCCCTCATAGTTACTACAACTCATGTGAAGGTGAGGCCAAGGGTTGGTGAGGGGAGCCAGCCCAGCGACTGCATTAAAAGGCGGACTCGCTGTTTCCCTGGACACAGCCTCCTTGAGGTCCTGCGAACTGACGACATTTTATTTTGTTTCAGTAAATTAAGAGCAGATTGTAACTACAGGATGTTTCAACACAAATAAGGTAGGAATTTGACCATTATTTTAGAAACAAGTGCTACTGTATGAGTAATATGTTAAGAAAAAGTCTAAAATTCTATCTAAAGGGGAAAAAAGGAGGTTGGAAGGAAACACTCCAAAACATTGACAGTGAAGGGACTATGAAGGATATGTTTTCTCTATGGTTTCTTTTTTCATTTTAAAAATATTTTTTTATGTATGTATGTTGTGATTTTAGGATAATGTATATGTAGTTGTTTATTAATTCACTTAGTTGGACTCTGTGCGGGGCACTGATAAGATGATGAGGAGACATGGTCTTTGCTCTAGAATTAGTCTAAGTTCAGTAAACAATTTGCTATAACAAAGTACTATAATTAATGTGTGAAAATGCTTACAGGAATTTAAGAAAAAAAGTGATATGAGAGCTCTGTGTATATTTTACTATGTTTATTCCTAAGTATTTCATTTTTAAATTATTTATTGCTAGCATATGTGGGTGCACTTGGTTTTGTGTATATTGACCTTGAATTCTTTGACCTCGATTAATTTATTTATTAGACCTAGTAACTTATTTTTGGTAAAGTCTTTAGGATTTTCCTTGTGCATGATTACAAAATAATCATAAAATGAAGACATATTTCCTTCTTTTCAATATATATATGAATGACTAATAAGCACGCAAAAAAATGCTCAAAATTACTAATTTTCACAATGAGATCTCACTACAAAATCATTAAAATGGCTAAAATAAAATAAAAAGATTTAATAGCAGCTTTTGGTGATGATGTAAAACAATTAAAATTCTGATATGCTGTTAGGTGGGAATAGAAAATGTTACAATCACTTTGTTTTTCAATCCTCACCTGAGGATACTTTTCCATTTATCTTCAGATAGAGTGAGAGAGATAGAGGGGGAGAGAAAAACACCGATGTGAGAGAGACACATCAACTGGTTCCCTCCCGCATGACCCTGACCAGGGCTGAGGACAAACCACAACTGAGGTACGTGCCCTTGACCGGAACTGAACCTGCGACTCTTTGGTACACAAGCCGACACTCTAACCACTGAGCAAAACTGGCCAGGACTTGCAATCACTTTCTTATCTTTTGGTTTCTTATTACAATGTCCAGGAGCTTAAGTACAAAGCTAAATTGAAGTGCCGAGAGTGGACATCCCTGCTTGTTTCAGATCTTAGTGGAAAACATTCAGTGATTTGCTATTTAGTACGATGGTAATATTACCTGTAGGTTTTTTTAACAGATACATTTATCAGTGTGAAGAAGTTTTCTCCTATTACTAAGTTTTCTCATATAGTTTTCATTATGAATAGATGTTGAAATTTGTTATCTACTGAGATAATCTTTTTTTACCTTTATTTTTTTAATGCATGAATTACATTAATTTATTATTGAATGAAATCAGTCTTTAAATCCCAATTGTTCAAGAGATATTCTCTTTTTATATTTTGTTGGAGTTGTCATATCATTTTATTTTTATTTATTTATTTATTTAGTTAGTTAGTTAGTTAGTTCAGATAGAGTGGGAGGGAGAGTGAGGAAGAGAGAGAGAGAGAAACATCGATGTGAAAGGGACACATCGAGTGGCTGCCACCCGCACAGCCGACCAGGGCCAGGGACAAACTGCAACCGAGGTACGTGCCCTTAACGGGAACCAAACCCGGGTCTCTCTGAACTGCAAACCGATGCTCTAACTGTTGAGCCAAACCAGCCAGGGTTGTCATATCCTTTTAAATAACATTTTTCTATTAAGTTATTTTTATTAGTGATAACATTGAAATCTTAAACATGTAGAATAAGGATCTTGTAGAAACATTTTCCAAAGCCTCAGCAACATCTACATGGACCTTTCCTTCCTCCTCGGCCACATACCATGGAAGCGTTCTCGCTGGCCACCTGGAACATGACATCCACTACCAAACCCCATCAGTCGTCCTTATTAGATGCAGTAGGATCTTTCAGAGGTCAAGTATGTGGTGATAGAAAAAGACTTGGTTTTGGGTGGTGGACACAATGTAATCTACAGATGCTATATTATAGAATTATACTCTTGAAACTTATATAATCTTATTAACCAATATCACCCAGATAAATTTAATAAAATAAAATGAAAGCAGACACAAACACAAAGCTCTTGTCTGCTTCCCCTTCTTCCCCTTCTCCTCCTTCCCCTTCTCCTCCTCCTCCTCCTTGTTCTTCTTCCCCTTCTCCTCCTTCTTCCCCTTCTCCTTCTTCTCCTCCTCCTTCTTCTTTTCTCTCTCTCTCTCTCATCTTTATTGTTGAAAGTATTGCTTATACTTCTTACCAGGGCCTTGGTGATTTGGCACCAGACACATTTCCCCAGCCTTATGCTACTACTCTCTCTGTGTCCCAACAGTTCTCAACAAAACACCTTTACATGTGCCAGACACTATTTTAACCATCCCAGTATTTAGAAACCATCATTACCATTTTAAATAACAAGTACTGAGAGGTTAAATAACTTTCTCAGGGTCATTTAAAGTTAGTAAATCTCAGACAGAACTGGGATTCAAACCAAGGTCCACTGGCTCCAGAGTCCACCCTTTCACCCACTGCACATGCTGTCTCTCCTTTTCGCTCTTCTCTAAACACCTTGAATATACCCTACTCCTAGGGATTTTACACTTGGTGCCCCTTTTGTCTGGGATGCTCTTTCCTCACCCTTTCTAATTTAATTAGCATCTTCAGAGCCCAGCTTTGATGTATTTGTTTGGACTGGCTAACAAGTCAAGTTAGATATTTCTATGACCTTTTTTTTTTAACTACTCGGTGCCATTATAATTAAATATGGACTGTTTTGCTTCTATATTCCCTAGAGATATTGATTTGTAGTTTTTTTCTTGTAAGGTTTTACAGCCTCATTTTAGCACCAGAGTTACACTTGCCAAAACAATTAATTGGAAAGTATTTCTTGAAATAATTTATGTAAAATTTATATCAGTTCTTCCTCAAATATGTGATAGATCTCATCTGTGAAGCCATCTGGACCTGAAACTTTCCCTGTGGGGAAAGTTTTTACAATTAATTTGAAAACATTTTTTTTTTTTAGACATGGGGCTATTCAGATGTTCTACTTCTTGTCTCTGTTCTGGAAATTTGTGTCTTTCAAGTGATTTCTCCATTTCATCTGCATTGTTGAAATTATTGGCATAAAATTGTCTATAATGGTTTTTATTGTCATTTTAATGTTGTAGGGCCTGTAGTGATATCTCTTCTTTTGCTGCTGATACTGTTCATTCCTGGCCTCTCACTATTTTCCTTGATCAGTCTATCTCAATTATTAGTAATATCATTAATTTTTTTCTAAGAACTAGTATTTTTGTTTTGTTGGTTTTCTCTGTTGTTTCTACTTTTTTTTACTCTAATTTTATTATTTCTTTCTTCTATTTACTTTGCATATAATTTGCTTTGTTTTCTAACTTCCTAAAATGAAAACTTTCTGATGAGTTTACACTTTCCCACTATAAGCACTTAGAGCTGTGAACTATCCTCTAAGCAGCACTTGGGCATCTTTTGCAAATGTTGGTATGTTGTACTGCATTATTATTTGGTTTAAAATATTTAAAATTTTTTCTCATGGTTTCTAATTTGGCCCAGAGATTATTATTGTTAAGTCAATTATTTAATTTCAAATTTTTGGAGTTTTTTTTTTTGTTGAGCTCTTACTGTTGTTGAGTTACAATTAAATGTTATTATAGTCAGAAAAAGCACTTTGTAAAATTGCAGTCTTCTGAAATAGATTAAGACTTGTTTTAGTCAGCACATGTTCTATCTCTGTGAACCTGCTGTATGAACGGAAAAGAATGCATATTTCACATTTGTTGGGTATACTCTTCTGTAAATCACAATTAAGTAGAAGTGGTTAGTAGTTTCATTTAGCTCTTCTAGATTCTTAATGGGCTTCCTCTTTTTTTTCCCCTCTCTCTTTTCTCTTCTTTTTTGTCCACTCGTCTATGAATTACTAAGAAGAATGTTAAATTCTCTAACTGTGAGTGTGGATTTGTCTAGCTCTCTGTCAGTTTTTACTTAAATATAGTGAAGCTCTGTTATTACATGCACAAATATTCACAATTGTTACATTTTCTTGATATTTTGCTCTTATAAAGATCCCTTTTTATCTCTAGTAATATATTTATCATGAAGTATATTTGTCTCCTATTATATTTTGCCTGTCTCATTTTCTTGTGCTTATTGATAGCATGATATATATTTTTAAATCTGTATACTGCTAATCTATTTGTTTCTGTGTATTTAAAGACAGCATATAATTGGTTCTCCCTTTTTTATTCCATTTGATGATCATGCCTTTTGATTGAAATATTTGATCAATTTAAATTTGGCATAGTTATTGAAGTAGTTAATTGTAGGTCTGCCATTTTCCTATTTCTTGTCTTTGTCTCATCTCATCTTTTGTTTGTTGCTCCTCTCCTACTTTTATATGAGTTAATCAAATATATTTAAATATTTTGTTTTAATTTCTCTGTTGCTTTCTAGCTATCAAGCTCATTCTTGTATATTGTTAGTGGTTGGTGCAGAGGTTACAGCATCCATCTTTAACTTATCCACTTTATTTAGAGTTCATATTGAATTACTTCAAGTAAAGCATAGTAATCTCGCAACAGTGTATTTTCATTTCCCTGACCCTCCCACCATTCTTATGAATATAAATATGAATGACATCAATATGTTATCAACTTAACAATATAGTTTTATCAATTTTGCTTAAACGTCTATGTGTCTTTCAAAGAAATTAAGAGAAAAAAATAAAAATATGTGTGTGTAGTATGTGTACATATTGTGTTCTTTTTGTTTATCCACCTATTTACCGTTTCTGGTGCTCATCATTTCTTCCTGTAAATCTGAGTAGCACTCTGATGTCATTTCCCTTCAGCTTCAAAATTTTCCTTTGCTATTTCAAATAGCAGAGCTCTGTTTGCAATGAATTATCTTAGTTTGTTTATCTGGTAATGCCTTAATTTCTCTTTCATTTATGAAGGATAAATTCTTTGGATATATAGTTTTTGGCTGCCAGATATTTTCTCTCTCCAGCAGTTGAAATATATCATTGTAATTTCATATTGCCTCCATTATTTGATGTGAAATCAGCAATTAATCACATCATTATTCTCCTATATGTAACATGTCAACTTTCTCTGGCTGCTTTAAAGATTTTTCCTTTATTTGTGACTTTCAGCACTTTGATTATGATGGTTTATCCTTCCCGAAGTTGGCTGCATTTCCTGGAGTTGGAAGTTAATGTTTTCCACAAAACTGGGGAAGTTTTAGGCCATTATTTATTTTAAAATATTTTCTGCTCCTTTATCTTCTCTCCTCTTCTATCATTCCAACTTGAAAACATTCCAATTTTATTTTTTATCTCTTAATAGGGTCCCATATGTCTCTGATGCTCTGTTCATTATCCTTCAATCCTTTGACTCCTTGTTCTTCAGATTGGGTAATTCCTATTAATCTCCTTTTAAATGTATTGATTCTTCCTCCTGACATTGCATTCTGACTTTAACTCATCTAGTGAAATTTTCATTTAAGTTATTGTGTTTTTGAGCTCTAGAATTTTTACTGTTTATAGCTGTCATTTCTCTGTTGAGATTTTCTAACTGCTCATTAAGGCCATTTTCCTTGAATCTTTAAATATTTTATATTAGCTGGTTTGAAGTCTGATTGGGCCAACATCTGGGCCCAATTAGAATCCATTTTTATGAATTTTTTTCTCGTGGGTATGAGTCACATTTTTCTATTTCTTTGCGTGTTTAGTAATTTTTGTTTGAAAAGCAGACAATGCAGAAAATATAATGTAATGACTGAATTCTGTCATATTCTGAGTAATTTTTGTTATTGTTGTTGTTGTTGCTGTTGTTTCATTAGGCAGTACATTTGCTTGGAGTCAAATTGAAAAATTTCCCTCCCTTGTAGTTTGTAGATGTTATTTTCATTTAGTTCTTCCAACTTCAGCTGCTGAATATTTGGATTCGCCTGTGGTAAATGAAGAAAACTCACCTGGTGTAGCTCCATCTTTAAAGGCCAAGTTTCTTTCTGGCCATTGCCGGCTTTATTGATGCCTCTGTGAGGTTCTTTCCCTCTGATACATATTTTAATAGTCAACCATTTTGGGGGCAAAATTTATACCCAGGTTTTGGAGCTTCAATTCTTTTGTCATTCTCTTGCTTACAAATTTCTCCCATAAAATTGCACCTGTACTCTGATATCTAGTACCTTGACCCGTAAGGTGACTAATGTCTTCCTTTGTTCTAGCCAAGGGATTTGGGAAACACTTCAGGCAGCATAACTAACGGCAAACAACCAATTCTTACCCTTTTGACTTTCAGCTTTCTAAAGTAAACACTGCTCTGGCTTCAGCATGCTTTGGGGTGTTTTCCCATTCATCGAAGTCATCTTTAAAATTTTTTAGTGCATATTTTATAATTATCATCCATGGAAGTGTTCACGTAGTCATTCCACTCCACCATCATTACTAGAAATACAGTGTTTATATCTTCAGTCTTTATATTTTTTATGCTATTGTAAACTCCACAAGGGCAGGTATTGTTTATTGCTATCTAGCCAACTTTTAACACAGAATAAATACTTACTAAATATTTGCTATATGATTAAATAAAAATTCAGACTGCTACTGCAATCATGTAATTAATCTCTCAGTTGTGCATTCACGGTATTTACTGCTTTTATTTAGCTTCTCATAGTTCCAGTCACAGGGTCTGTCCCTGGAAGAACTTGACTTTTTTTTTTTTTTTTTTTTTTTTTTTACAGATGTTTTGGTTACTTTCTGAAACAAGTGAGGGAACCATGTTTATTAAGTGTGGTTTTCTTGTAGAACAGATAAGAAGAAAAACTGCAACCAAATCACTTTCTTACATCTTGTTGGGAAAAAAAAAAATATGCCACCTGTGAGTATTGTCAGTGGCCTTGAAAATTCTCAGCAAGGGGTTCCCATGGACAAGTTGATGTGGCTTGACTATCACAGGCATTTTGTTTTTCTATGAAGGCTTCCTTTATGCGTAGGCTCTACATACTGTCACTTCCTAGGAGTAAGCCTCCCCTCCAACTTCCACCTTGGACCAGGAGCTCAGCCTACAATCAAAACCACAACATCTAGGCACCACCCAACTTAGGAACCAGATGAATTTTCCTTAGGTCAGCAGTCCATTAAACAAACAAAACAAGGAAACAAAAACCTCCCTCTATACAAGAGAGTCAGTATCTTTTAGATGGTGTTTCTTTGGTTATATTGTTTGGCTTTTGCGCCTCACAATGGCTGCATCCTTGTTTTGGATAAGAGGCGATGATCTACCAAGTGAGTCCACCATTAGAGGGAGTGTACCTACATTAAATGAAGTCGTTGTCATAGTTTTGTATTTTGGGATGCAATCGCTATTTCACTCTCTAGGGTACTCACGTGAAGAGTTCTACCTAGGTGTTACTGGCTGCTCATTGGGAATGTTTTATATTTAAACAGTTTGCAGTTAATTAAGAATATTGACTTAGAACAAAATCCGTGGCCTCACACGACATCGGGGTTCTTCTCCTATCTGTCTGTGTATTTAGTGGCGTCTATCACTGTGGTATCTGAGCACTCAGAAAATCGACTCAGGCTAATTGCAGTTTCCTCTGTGAGGGAAAAAGATCTACTTCTCTTCATCACCTTCCCTGCCAGAGCCTTCTTGGAGGCAGTTATTATTCCTCAAAGAGAAAGGCGGTCGAAAGGAGCCTCAAGGTCGAAGCAGCATTTCACACCTTACTTGAAAGTTGGGATTTTGGCTTCTAGAAGTGTTTTCAGCTTGTAAACAGCCCAGAAAAGGCAAGAGGGCGGGCAGTGCTCGAGTCTGTGGACATGGCAGCAGAGGGGGAAGACAGAGTCTCCTCGCGTGCTCTGTGTTGAAGAACTTGCTGGTCGAGCCTGTCGGATTGTGCACCCACAGTGTCCCAGGACATCGCCCCCCGACGGGGGCACAGTTTTCATCTGTTCAAAAAAAGCACTAAGGCAGTGTTCTCTCTCCAACCACGAGCAAATGCTGCTGCACGCCCGTCTGCAGGTCTCTGCTAACATTTCGACGTCTTAATTTCTGTGTTGTGGAAAGCTGCCTGATTGCATTGGTTTTCAATGCCTTGCCTGCAGCTAGAAGTATGGATAAGGCAGCAGCAAAATCATTATGAGCTCCGTTTTGCGGTTTTAGCACACATGGGCTACTTTTCGGGAGTGAGTCCAAAGGGATAAATTTGTGCACAAGCAGAGAACTGCAGTCACCAAGCAGAGCTTGTTAGGTGGAAATGAGAAAAGATCAGAGATGACCCAGGATGTGTGCCTGGGCTGAATCCACCGCTCTTGTGATGGAGTGTGAAGGAGAAGGAGGGAGGGGGGAAGAGAACATTGTCACCACCTCATCCCAATCACAGATCAAACCTAACATGGCAACTTTCTGTGTTTTTTTGTGTCAAAGTTTGTTTTTTCACTCTCTATTTGGAATTTATGCTATTTCAAATATTAAGAAAGCGGTGGGAATGTTTGGCTGGGAATACTAAGGTCAAGTTCATTGAAAAAGAGGGAATTTATTTTTTATTTTTTATTTTTTTATCCTCACCCAAGGACATTTTTCCATTTTTTTGTTCAGGTAGAGTGGGAGGGAGAGAGAGGAACAGAGAGAGAGAGAGAGAAACATCGATGTGAAGGGACACATCGAGTGGCTGCCACCCGCACAACCGACCAGGGCCGGGGACAAACTGCAACCGAGGTACGTGCCCTTAGCGGGAACCGAACCCGGGTCTCTCAGGACCGCAGGCTGACGCTCTAACCGCTGAACCAAACTGGCCAGGGCGAAAAAGAGGGAATTTAAAGATGTTCTCCTCCTGGGGAGAAAAATGGAAAGGATAGTGGCAGCACGGCGAATATGGCATCAAAAGATGGACACCAGGATTCACCGAGTGGCAGCATTTGGGACTGTGACTCACCTCCAAGCTCCCCTTGGCATTGGGGGAGGCATCATGAAGACGCCCAGCACGTCCTCCAAGACCACATGAAAAGCTATGTGTGGGTGTCCAGCATCGCAGAGAATTGTCAGCCTAAGGATGTGCCAGACTGACAAGAAAATGACTGCTGACCACAGCCAGTCCTTCAGCCTAACAATGTCATAGACCTGGTCTTGGGCTAATGCGTCTTTCCAGAGATAACATTCTGAGACAGTGCCTAATGTTGCAATGCCACAGGTACAAAAAGTATGGACTGACCATGTGTCAATGATCCAGAAAGAGGGGGGCACACTCTTTCTCCATTCCTTTGTCAGCACCACTTAGCAACGTCATACTTAGCTGAAAATATTCTATGAAGCTGCCCTAATTAGATGAGCCATTTCACTGTCTTGTTCTTTAAATGACCACAACAGTGGTTTGTAAGCTTAGGCCTTGACCTTGGCCAGACTCATCCGACCTTCTAGATCCGGAAAGCCCAGGCTAATTTCAAGCCTTCTTTGGGAGGCTGTGAATTCCCCTCTGAGTGTCTTCTTTAACAAAAGTCCCATAAATATATTTGTGGGGATGTAGCCATCAACACGAGCTATAAAATGTAACATAGTCCAACTCGCCTCTGCCAGAAACTCACTGGATAATCTTCCCCATGTCTTTGACTGTTTCATCTGTAAAACAGATTGCATTTGGGTCGTTTGTTCTGTATATGGAATGGCAATAGGGGCACTAATTAGCCTGCCCAATTGATCTCTGAAAATTCTTTTTTTTTTTATCCTTACCTGAGGACATTTTTGCATTTATCCTCAGTTAGAGTGGGAGGGAGAGAGGGGAGAAGAGAGAGAGAAACATCAATGTGAGAGAGACACATCGAGTGGCTGCCACCCACATGACCCTAGCCGGGGCCGGGGACAAACTGCAAGTGAGGTACGTGCCCTTAGCGGGAACCAAACCCAGGACTCTCAGGTCCACGGGCCAACGCTCTAACCGCTGAGCCAAACCAGCCAGGGCTGATCTCTGAGAGTTCTTAATTTTAATTTTCAACTTTTCTACCATGTCATGCAACTGCTACTCTCTATATTTAGGCTATATCAGGGAGTCCTTTAAGCAAATACAGCAGAAAGGTTTCCAAGGCCACGCAGGGATGCAGGCAAGAAGTGGGCTCAGGATTCAATGAAGTATGGAGAAGCCAAACAAACAACACCCTCTACCCGACCTGAGTGGTAAACAATGTGAAAAATCACATAAAAGTATGACAGACAGGGAACCAAACTATTACCTTTCTATTTTTCTGCTAGGCAGCAGGAAAAGTAAGTCAACTCTGTTTATAGTAAGGGTGCTAAGTAAGGGATATAGGTCATCCTGAGACATTGTTTTAGTCAACATCCCATCATATATTCATGTGGCATCCCACCCTATACGCCTTTAGATTCTGGGGTATACTGGGGTTTGTGGTTAGGAGACATAAATATCTTTATTTGGTTTCTCCATATAAAATATATTACCTTAGGTATGTCACGTTTAGATGTTGATATCTGTCCTACAAAAGATTTGTATGAGAATTAGCATAGCAACTTTATTTATAATGGCCCCAAACTGGAACCAACCCAAATGTCCATCAACAGGTTAATGGAACAGAATAACTCACAAATAAAAAGGAACAAACAACTAATACATATAACACAAATGAATCTCAAATCATTACAACATCATGCTGAGCAAAAGAAGCCAGATTCAAAGAGCACAAACTGCTCGATCCCATTTATGTGAAGTTAAAGGAGAGGCGAAAATAAGTTCTGGTGATAAAAATCGGAAGAGTGCTGCATCTAGAGTTCAGGTGTGGGGAGACTGCAAAGGGGCACGAGGACGCTTAGCAGGGCGCTGGCCACGTGCTGTATTTTAATTGAAGTATTGGTTACATCGCTGTATGCATTCATCAAAGTCGCAAAATGGTACACTTACTGCATGTACATTTTATTATGCATAAATTATACTTTAAAATGTAAAGAAAAATATACAAAATTTACAAATTGATCAGCAAATAAAGGCACAATCAAACATATTTTTAAAAAAAAATGAAATCTAGCCCTGGTTGGTTTGGCTCAGCGGTTAGAGCATCGGCCTGCGGTCCAGAGAGAAGCAGGTTCGGTTCCCACTAAGGGCACGTACCTCGGTTGCAGTTTGTCCCCAGCCCTGGTTGGGTCATTCAACCACTGGTTGGGTGGCAACCACTTGATGTGTCCCTTTCACGTCGATGTTTCTCTCTCTCTCTCTCCCTCCTACTCTATCTGAACAAAAAATGAAAAAATGTCCTTGAGTGAGAATAAAAAAAAAAAAAAAAATGAAATCTAGCAAAAACATTTCAAATATTTCCTGTTATTTGAACTGCACTGATTTTTCACAACTTACATAAGCCATGATTTGGAATACCAAAATAAAGATTTTCTTGCTGTTATCAAACTTGTGGGGGAGAAGTTTCATTATGGAAATGGAATACAATAGAAAAATACAATAAAAATAAAATAAATAGGCTCACCAATGAGGCTCAGTGGTTGAGCACCGACCCATGCACCAGGAGGTCGCTGGTTTGATTCCTAGTCAGGGCGCATGCCCAGGTTGTGGGCCTTATCCCCAGTGGGTGGCATGCAGGAGGTGGCCAGTGGATGTTCTCTCTCATTGCTGTTTCTACTCTCTCTCCTTCTCCCTCCCTCTCTCTCTAAAATCAATCAATAAAAAATATTTTTGAAAAATAAACAAAAATAGAATAAATACAATAAAATAGAAAATACAATAGAAAATCTGTGCTTCTTCTTAAATATTTACCTTAATAGGTGAAGAAAACTAGGGACGGTCATATTTTGAAAGAAGATGTGAGTCTTTATGTTTCTACGTCTATAGCTGACTTTGTTTTTATATAACTGTAAGTGATGGTAATTGCCTTTGTGTGTGACTTTGTGACTGTGTGTGCACGTGTACATAAATAAACGAAACAGGAGGGGAGAACTGGGAAGAAGAACAGAATAAAATTATTTCAAGAATGTCAAATTATAATCATTTATGAAAGGAAGATGTATTATTGGTTATTTTCATGTGTATTAATTGGCATTCCAGCCATCTGTATCATTTACTCACATATATTTAATGGGCATCATAAATATCCCTCTGCCAGCTAGGAAAGAGCCATATATCAGGAGATATGACAATCTTGGGGCCATCATTCAGTGACTTGGTATTAAAGGCTGAGCATTTTCTTGAGGTTATTAGAGTTTTATTTTAAACTTCTTTTATAGTAATGTACGGTAGCATATAAAACACATTGTTTTAATGGATCTTTAAAGCTCCCTGCAAAATACCCACTACAAGTATAGCCCACGCTGATCTACGGTGAAGTGTATTCCATAAGCTATAGTTAGCTTTTGAGCTTTTAATAATATACTTTGTTCTCGAACACTGGTCAAATTTCAGTAGACCTGGAAATAAAAATGGGAATTTTTATGAACCCATTCAGTTCCCATGGCACAACTTTTTTTCTCCAATAGTTGTGAACACATTTCTTGGAATTCATAGAAGGGTTTCAGTTCCGATATTAATGAAAGTCAACCAATTTCATTCTGATAGCTGTGTCAATATGTCACAGTTATCAGCAGTGCCTGAACAGAAGTACCAAAAGGTGCCTTGAAATGAAATTGCATGTGTTAAAAAAAAAACAAAAAAACAGGGTGTAATTTGATTTGTTTCAGCTGAACCTGGGTAGAACTGTGTGCTGGGCTCAGGACACTTTCCTGAGTACCCTGTGCCCACTCACCTGGCTTCTGGGCTTTCTCAGTGCCCCTTGACCTCGGCTCAGAGCTGCCGTGGTGCCAGGGCCACAGTGACCTCACAGATCACCTGTTAGCTTACGCCATGGCAGACAGGGTTAACCATTGCCATGTTCAGAAACAGAAATGAGTATTTCTTTTTTTGTTGTTTTTTAAATTATTGATTTCAGAGAGAAAGGAAGGAAGAGGGAGAGAGAGAGAGAAACATCGATGTGCGAACATTGATTGGCTGCCTCCTGCATGGCCCTCGCTGGGGATTTGGCTCACAACCTGGGCATGTGCTTTGATCGAGAATCAAACTGGCAACCTCTTGGTGCATGGGTCAATGCTCAACCACTGAGCCACACCGGCCAGGCAGAAATAAATATTTCTTTTTTTTTAATTTATTGAATATTTTAATAACAGTGGGAAAATTTAATAAGTTTTCTGATTTTTAAATTTTTACTTTACTATGACATTTTGTTCCATTTTTTTTAATTATTATTATTTTTTTTAGTTTTTATTTTGTTAATTTTATTTTTGTTACAGATGTTTCTCCTTTTTTACCCCATTGGCACCCTCCTCCCCATGCCCCCCACCCCATGAATATTTCTTTAAGTAGAATAACAGTACACATTTAACAGCATTCTCATCATTGTCTGGAGTAATTGAAGGATACGCTTACAGTTCTCCACTCAGCAAAGCCATGCCATGGTGGCAGACACCATTTTCAACAACTGGCAGGAACAGGAGCCGTTCCTCCACCTTGATCAGAGAACACTCACTTGTCCTGTTTGTACAGTTTCGAATGTCCACCTCTGTCTCAAGGAGAGACGGAATGGGTGTCCTCAAGGGCTGTTTCACTTTTGGTGCAAAGGACAGATAAATGAAGTCTCCCTTCTCAAGCCGAACTCTGAGTTCAGGTAGCGGTTTGATGTGACCGTACGCTTCCCAACTCTGCCCGTACGCTGCATCACCCGGGGAGCTTTTAAAAAATTACTGATGTCCAGGTCCCACCCCCAGAGAACTCATTTAATTGGTCCACGGTGGAGCTTGGGCACCAGTAATTTTTAAAGAGCTCCCCAGGTGATCTTAATGTGTACCAGGGTTGAAAACTACTGGTTTACGGTGAAATAGTTTCAGCCATATTGCAGTAGCAGAAAGGAAGCTGGGGTTGCACAAACAGGAGGGCTCCTGCGGCTCCTGGAATCCAGCAAACACCCACAGGAGGTTCTGGAGGTGGAGACACGAGGCAGACAGAGTTCTGCCTCGAGGGCTCGGGGACCATGCGAGAGGAAGACCATGAGCTCATGACTGTGGTAGAAGGTGGTAAGCGCCATCCAAGCAGAGGTGGGAAGGGACCAAGTCTTCCCCCCAAAGTGGGAGAGAAATGAAGCATCCCTGGGTAGTATCCAAGCAAAAGCTAAAAGCACCGCTCTTACTTAACTGGATCTCCCCTTAAATACCCTGGTTTACATTATTCATTCATTTGATCCTCTCACAACCACCCTCAGAAGAAGGTATGGCCTTACTGTGGACTACATGTTTGGGCCCCTCCACCCCGAATTCATGTTGAAACCCTAATGGGAGGTATTAGAGGGTCACGAGAATAGAGTACCTATAATGGGATTCATGTCCTTGCAAGAAGAGGAAGAGACTAGAGCTAACTGTCTCTCTCTCTGACACGTGAGAACACAGTTGTCTGCAAGCCAGGAAGAACCAGAACCCCACCACGTTGGCACCTCAGTCTCCGACTTCCCAGCCATGAGAACCGTCAGAAATAAATTTCTGTTGTTTAAGCCACCCTGTCTACGGTATTTTGTAAGAGCAGCCCAAGCTGACAAAGATAGACCTAAAGTCATCGTCACCAGATGAGAATATGAGAAAACAGAGATGTCGAGGATGTGGACAACAGTCACCACATCCGAAGCAGAGACGACAATGATCCAAAGCTCTCGCTAGGGCTTTGCATTGCATGGCCTCATTCAGGCCTCACTGTACACACCCATAAAATAAGTGCTGTTATCACTACGTTTCACAGATGCCCAAACGGAGGCTCAATCTCATTACGAAATCTCCTGTCCTCACTAAGTGCTAGTGAAGGATGTGTTTGTTTCCTATTGCTGCTGTAACAACGTAACACAAACTTCATGGCTTAAAACAACAGATGCATTGTCTTATAGTCCAGGAGGGTCAGAAGTTTTTTTTTGTTTTTTTGTTTTTTTATCCTCACCCGAGGATATTTTTCCATTTTTTGTACAGATAGAGTGGGAGGGAGAGAGAGGAAGGGAGAGAGAGAGAGAAACATCGACGTGAAGGGACACATCGAGTGGCTGCCACCCGCACGACCAACCAGGGCCGGGGACAAACTGCAACCGAGGTACGTGCCCTTAGTGGGAACTGAACCCGGGTCTCTCTGGACCGCAGGCCGACGCTCTAACCGCTGAGCCAAACTGGCCAGGGCCAGGAGGGTCAGAAGTTTAACATGGGTTGGCAGCGCTGGTTCCTTCTGGAAATTCTAGGTGGGTGGGGATTTATTTCCTTGATGTTTCCAGCTTCTAGATGCTGCTTGCATTCCTTGGCCCGTGGTCCCTTCCTCCATCCTCAAAGCCAGCAGCAGAGCATCTGCAAACCTCTCACCTCTCTGACCTCTGTTTCCTTCATCACATCTTCTCCCACCTTCCCTTATAAGGACCTTGTGATTAGATAGGGCCCTCCCAGATCATCTAAAATAATCTCTCCATCTCAAGATTTTAAATTTAATCACATTTGCAAGCTTCCTTTAGCCATGTGAGGTAATATATTCACAGGTTCTGGAGATTAGGATGTGTTTGACTTTGCTGTTGGGGGTGGTGGCAGCAGGGGGCATTATTGTCTTTGCCATACAGAGACCAATCCAAGCCCAGGTCTGACTCCAAAGCCACTAATCCCTAGATGATACACTTTGCCCCCTTTCTAACACACACACACACACACACACACACACACACACACACACACGTGTTTAAAAGTGAGATCTCTTGACTTCCCCAGAATGTAATATTTCCCCCTCCCAATACTGTTTGATTCTTTCAGACAAAACATCATGGCCCGAGCTCTTGGAGTAATTGTCCCAGTGCCCATTTTCATCAAGAATGTGGATGTATAAATATTATGATGACTGAAAGTGCTTGGGAGAAAGTTGGACCTAACACAGGAAGTTTTGCAACTAAGATTTTTTTTTTTAAGTTTTGAGGTCCTTAAAAGGGAAAGGCTTGGTCTTTGGCCTTCATTATAATGTAAGTACACATACATTGCTACTAATATTTATCTAGTGCTGCTTGGACTCAATATTGTTGTTAATGACTCAGAATATCTCTTCTTGCTTTTATCCCCCTAAAGTTCAGCAATAGCACCTGCCAGGCCTGGTTGTATTTTACGACTGTGGCTGAATAATATCTGTGATCATCCTTCTGAAGTTGAAGGTTTAAAACAAAAGGAGAGGCCAGAGACCAAGCCTGCCTTCTGACTCTGTTGAAATTTTCAGCCCAACTCTTTGAGCTTTGCTGAGAAGAAGCCAGACCTCACTTGAATAAATGCAGAAGGAGCAATTTTGCCCTCTGCCAAAAGGGAGTTATAATATTTATAAGAATGTTAAATACATTTTCCATGACTGTCAGTAATATGTTCTTGGACTTTCATAATGCAGACCTTGAAAGAGTGGATTTAGTTGAGAATACTTCAGACAATATTAAAAGTAACTTGAATTGAATTTAGTACATGGGTAATATAATACTTGACAGCAGGCATTGTACCAAGGATGATTAGAAACAAATAATGAGTGAGTTAACTGAAGTGGTATCACTGAGACTGTATTGTAATTACAATGTATCACGTTTCTGCTTTTCCTACATAGTTTGTTTCTTCTGAAGCATCTAACATGGGGTACATGAGTATGTGTGCCTGGTCCTCAGCTGGCCTTCAGCCAATATTAAATGGTAATAACGCACAGGCAAGCAAGGGGTTACCAAGGACATTAATTTCTGTGGAGGCTTACCTAAACCAATAGTAGAGTTGACTGTTCAAAGGATCAGACAAGCAACGACACACTGTACTGCTGTGGACACACTCTGGCCACAGAACTGAAGAAAACATCTCGGTGCCCTGGCCAGCCAGCTCAGTTGGTTAGTGTATCACCTTAAGATGTCAGGTTGCTGGTTTGATCCCCAGTCAGGACACATACAAGAATCAACCAATGAATGTGTAAATAAGTGGCATGACAAATTGATTTCTTTCTCTCTTTCTTCCTTTTTCTTTCTCTAACATCAATAAAAAGAAGCATGCATTTCAGTGACTGATGTTGAAGACTTGCTGATGACTAGCTACGAGGCCCTGGGCAGATCTGTGTAAGCAAGTTGAGCTTCTGATTTCATTTGTTCAGGCTGCCACTAGTGCAAATGCAAATTCTACCCAGGCTCAGGCCATAGTTAACGTTCTCCCTCTTGTGGATGATGTGTTTGACCCCCCCAAACCAAAGTCTCATCTTCCACCTCTGGATTCTCAGAACACTTTATCAGATTGACTCTGCCCCTGTTTGGCCACCATAACAAAGTACGACAGACTGGGTGGCTCAAACAATGGATATTTATTTTCGTGCAGTTCTGGGGGTTAGGTACTGAGATCAAAGTGTGAGCAACGTCGGTCTGTCCTGTGGCCTCTCCCTGTGCTGGTAGATGACCGTCTCATCTCTATGTTTCACATGGTCTTCCCCGTGTACCTGTCCGTGTCCAAATCTGTTCTTCTTACAAGGATATCAGCAATACTGGGTTAGGGCCCATCTTAATGGCCTCGTTTTAACTTAATTACTTCTTTAAAGACCCTGTCTCCAAAGATGACACTTTTTCTGTGGCATAGGGGTTAGGAATTCAACAAATGAATGAAGGGAACATAATTCCACCCATACCGCTCACATCACTTCTCTCTCTCAGCCTTCCAGTATAGTTGCTTATTTACCTGGCGTTTCTCCTCTATTCGATGGCAAGCGAAGAAGGGACGAAGGGTGGGGGGAGGGAAGGAAGACCGAGGTTACATTAAACAGGCACGACACACACTCTTCTGTGGTTAAACAGCCATGCAACTGAACAATAAGTGATAAAATAGAAGATTGTGGAAATGGACGTAACTGAGGAAAATTCTTCAAACTTACCAAAGCTACCCAACGGGAAAAAATCATGTCTTCCAGAGCACATGGACACCCGCTTAGAGGAGGTTATTAACAGATCTGAAGGGAGCAATCTTTGGCTGGTTCTGGGTGGCATTTGGAGCAGAATAGACGTGATCTTTTTTGCCTGAAACCATCCCCCAAAGAGAGCGCCCAGTAATGAGAAGGCTGCTAGACTGTCCCCGGACTCTTCAACACCTCTGTGCTTCCTGCCTTTGTTCTGTTCTCTCTGGAGGCTCTGTGCGAAGCAGGACTTTCTGTTGCTTCATCCAACTGTGGAGTCCTGTGATGTGGGCCTCTCCGAGTCACCCTGCTCAGCTGGGCAGTGTTTCAAGGGATCAGGAAACCGTTTTCCATCCCAGGAGCCAGCCTCAAAGTTAGAAAATTCTGTGGTTTGGTTTGGATTTCGCTCATCCCTACAGAGAACTTGGTCTGCCAATCTCTACATACATGTCGGCATAAATAGCAACAGATGTACCTTCAACATGTAAAAGCTCCATAAAATATAACAAACTCTGTTTTTCCATTTGGGATGAGTCATTAACCATATGTTTGTCATCCTCTTTCATTTGCAGATCTGAGGCACACATTTTACCTTGCAGGAGACCGAGAGCTATTTCTTTTTAGGAGGTTCCTTCCTGTCTTGAGAATTGATTCAGCAACGCCTTGGTCTGTTTCTGTGGGTATCTTGAATCAGCCCATGGAAACTGTATGGACGTTTCTTGACGTGAGCGGTGTGGCGTGCCTGGGCTCTGCCCTTGGAACTATTCTTGGCCAGAACATTTGAAAACCCGCTCTGGTGCTCAGAGCGCTGCTCGTGTGACTGCTCGGTGGCTGGCTTCTTGCAATGGAATATGCTGATTTCGGGAGAGTTTGTTTGGTTTCTGATACTTCAGAGAGGGAAATGTAGCATTTGGCAAGGCTGCAGGCAGGGAATACAGAAGTTGAGTAATTAGTGGATGTCATTTTGCAGAGAGAGATGGAGGGTCTTTTGTTTGTTTTTTTGTCTTCTGTGAAAGAGTTGTATGAAAGTCTGTTCTGCACTTCGGCCTCTGAAAGTAAGCTGTCCTTGAGGAATTTTGCCTCCTATCAAAGTTAGTATTTTCTGGGAATTTAAATGTTCTCTTCTTTAAAAAAGACTGAATATTTTATTGTAAAACATTTTGAAAATACACAAAATAAGGAATATAATAGAATACTAAAATGAACCCTCATATACTTTTCATCTAGAATTAATAATTATTAACATTTTTGCCACTCTTGCCTCTTTATTCCATTTTTTCTTTTCTTCTTTCTTTATTGTATTTTTTAAAACTCTGACATCATGTCATTTCTTCCTTATACATCTCCAAATAAAGACATTTTCTTATAAGCATACAAGCTAACAAAATTCACAATAATTCCTTAAAATTATCTAATGCTAAATCTGTATTAAAATATTCTAGATGATCTGAAATACATTATTTTACAATCAGATTGTTCCAGCTCAGATCTAATTGATGTTCACATATTTGGGTGTTTTGTTTCCATTGACTTTTATTTTCATATGGTTCCCTTGTCTTTGTTTGGGTATCCCTAAAAACAGACTTTATGATAGAGACTTGGGTGCAGGTGTTTTATTTGGGAGGTAGCACTTGGATGCAAAAATGAAAGAACAAGAAAATTGAGACAAGAAAGGCCATGAAAAGAAGCACTGATGGGCAGGTTATGACTGTGGCAGCTGTGGTTCAATCTGCAGGGGATACCCAGAAGAACTATGCAGCATGCTCAGAGTTTTCCTGCCAAAGGATGGAGAACGTGGGGTTCTTCATCCCCTGACTCTCTGCTGTCATTGGTTACTTCTGGGCTGCGCTGTTCATGCCTGAGTGAGCTCCTACGATGCAAGAAGGCCAGAGACAAAGAAGCGAGAGCCCTGGGTGACTGGTGAACACTGCCGACAGGAATGGTCCACTGTGGGTGCTGGGAACTCAGATGAGGAGATAAGAGTCAGCAACATCTCCTTCCTTCCTTCCTTCCTTCCTTCCTTCCTCCCTTCCTTCCTTCCTTCCTTCCTTCCTCTCCCCCCCTCTCTCCCCCTTCCTTTCTCCCTCCTTTCCTTCCTTCCTTGTTTTCTTTCTTTGATGTCATTGACTTTTCCTGTAAAATGTCCCAAACTCTGGCCCTGAAATTTTATTTCCTTGTTAGTACCTTAAATTTGTTCCTCTCTCCCCCATATTTCTTGTGCATGGGATGTTAGATCTAAAGGCTTGATTAGAATCTGTTTCGATTAGTTTCAGCAAGAGTACATCATGGTTGGTGTTCTTTCTACAGATTTGATGGGGGAGTTTGTAGGTAATTTGCATCAAGGAGAGTGACCCCTAACTTCAAACCCTTATAGCAGAAGGCATATTGGACATTTCTAGTCCAGCTCCTTATTTTATGGGAAAGGGAATTGATGAGCAGAGAGATCATTGACCATCTCTTCTGTCATATATGCTTCTCACAGTTATTTCATGTTTTCTATGTATTTAATAACCTCCAGCAGTCTGTCCTCTGTCCCAGACATTCTATTGAAACTTCCTCCTCATTCCACTTACATCAGTTCTTACCTGTTGTGTAAATCCTATGGACTCCTCTCAATTCTCATTCTATATGCTATCTCTGTAGCATTTAATATTAATAACCACACAGCCCCTCTTAAAATGCTTGCTTTTCTTGTCTTCTATAATCATATTCTCAAATCTTTGTGAGCAATCTCTCTTAATCACATCCATTTGTCTGTAAAAGAGAAATATTTGCTAAGATTTGCATTATACCTGCCAGATATAATACAATTTAAAAGAAATTCCATACCAAATTTAAAAAAGATTCCAGGCGCCGATACATAATTCCTATACTTTCGAGAATGGCAGAGAATTAAGGGATGTGGGTAGAGACAATTTTGTCAGTACCTGATAGTGTTTCCCAACTTAGAGAGACGCAAGCAGAGATATAAATGGACACAGTGAAAGGGGAGCCGCATCGCACGAGTCCATCCCCCCGCTGTGGGTCCGCGCGTCACAAGCTGGCGGAATGCCTCCGCCTGTGGACGCTCTACATTATTTTCTCAAGCTTGAGAGAGTGATGTGGAGGCAAGGTTAATACAGATAAAAAGTTTGAGGAAATCCCCTAGGAAACAACATTGCAACCCTAGATCAGTAGCTACAAACAATAGTTACTGAGTTGAGAAAACAGCTAACCAACCAAATGACATGCTAGGCTGCTAGGTATCAGAATCGCCACAGTTCCCGCTGGCACCGAGTAAGGGAACAAACAGAAAGCCGACTGGCCCCTTCCTTCCTTCTCCCTCCAAGAGCTGGCCCCAGTGAAGGGGTTTCTATTTATGCCTCTAAAAATGCAATAGGCAAATGTGTCCATGATCTTAGCTTTTACTCTAACTTCTTTAAGTAAAAAATGAAGTGATACTTTAACCTACAACATCACGTGTTTCATATTAAATCCTATGGAATGAGAATTTATAAGATTTGACTTTCCTCTATTTTTGTTGTTGTTTATTGATATTAGAGAAAGAGGAAGGGAGAGGGAAAGAGATAGAAACATCGATGAGAGAGAACATCGATAGGCTGCCTCCTGCATGCCCCCATCAGGGATCAGGCCCACAAGCTGGGCATGTGCCCTGAGCAGGTATCGAACCACGACCTCTTGGTTGGTGTAGGGGCTGACGCTGAACCACTGAGCTACACCAGCCCGGCGACTTGCTCTATTTTGGTGATAAATTCAGAGCTACGAGATCCTATCTCCACTCAAAGGTGGAAATGCAGAATAAAAACAGGAGACTGAGACCTAGAAAAATCATACTGTGAGAAGGGAGTAAATAAGCCCAACACCCAAAACAGAGACAGAGAAATAAAAAGCATAATTCGAAGTAAATTGTACACCAGAAGACGTAATAAAGAATATACAATTCTATCACAATTCTAAGCAAAGAAAAGGATGAATGAGCCTATTAAACAAGAAATGGGAGAAGATAACAAAGTGAAAAGGGAACGGCCACAGGTAAGTAAAATCAAAGGAGAAAAATAATGTTATTATAGAAGCAAAAGTACAGTAGAAGAATCAAAGTGCAAAATTGATCCTAAAAAACGGAATCAGTAGAGAAGTGGCTTGAGAAAATCACTCAGAATGGACAGAGCACAACAAAGGGAAGAAACAACCAGAGTGAAGATAATGGCTATGGAAATCAAACAATGAGGAGTCAGCATATTGTTTGTGTTTGAAAAAGTCAGAAGTGATAAATAAAACCAAAAAAGAGGACTATTCCATTTGCGAAGGCTCACTATAATAGGCAAAATGAATAAAAACTTGTCAAACTATAAGTCCTCTTCAAGCAAAAGCACAGAACTTTAAGGACAAAAAGAAAAATAATCTTTCAAATCAGTATAGCACTGCTTAAGATTGCTATCACACTACCTGGGTTCAGACTGCGTCGCTCTGATGGTAGACAGGTAGTATGTAACTTACAAGATTATCAGAAGATAAAATGTGAAAATTCTTAACCTGTTGCCGAGCATATAATGAGTACTTGGTAAACGCCATCTGTTATCACAAACATTCAGCCAGAAGTATGTAGCCAACAATAGAGATCATCAAGCTTGTCCAGAATTCCCATCAGCAGTATTGGAGAATTTTAAGAAAGGAAGCTGTGGCCAAGTATTCCATAAACAGTCAAGTCATTATTCTTGTAAAAGCAAAAGGAAAGCATGCTCAAAAGAACAAGAATTGGGAAGTATGTCAGCAATAAACAATTCATGGAAAAGGTTATTTGCAGAAGTATTCCAGCAATGGAAAAAAAATGAATTAAAAAAAAAAGTAACTGTGGTCAGGTGACTCAGTTGGAGTGTCGTCCTGTGCACCAAAAGGTTGCAGGTTCGATTCCCAGTCAGGGCATATACCCTGGTGGCGGGTTTGATCCCTGGTCAGAGAATGTTTAGAAGGCAACCAATCGATGTTTCTCTCTCACAGCAATGTCTATCTCTCCCTCCCTCTCCCTCTCCCTCTCCCTTCTTCTCCCCCCCCCCTCTCCCTTCCTCTTGCTCTAAAATCCATTTAAAAAAACATAACCTCAGGTGAGGATTAAGAAAATAGGAAAGTTATTGCGCTAAAGGACTGTTAGTGAATATGGATCAATTAATTCATTTGTTCTTTATCCCTAGGAGATTTTTTTTATCTCTAAGAGAATAAGGAATGGACCTTCTAAAAAAATGTATATACTAGATATACATGAAAAAGTACATAATATTCTAGGTTATTCAGAAATCTTGAAAATTAATTTATAGTCTCCAGAATTCATAGATTATAGATTTGTTTTAAACATCAGTCTTATTTAAAATAACTTTGATTACTAAACAAAAATTGAATGTTAAATTTGTGATTGAATATCTATTTATGGATATAGGCTATAATAGATGTTTATAGATATATGGTATAAAAGTAATAATTTGAACATAGTAGATGTGGACAGAAACTTCACTCAGAGAAAAACATACACATACGTGTGCATACACTCATCAGGAAGTGAAGAGGATGAGCAGCAGAAAGAAAAATGCATAAGTATATAAATGTATATATTTTCTCTTTTTTTTTTCAGGGAAAAGATAAATAGATATGGCAACTTTTTAAAAAATATGTTTTTATTGATTTTTTAAAGAGCGAGATAGAAACATCAATATGAGAGAGAAACATCAATCAGCTGGCCTCCAGCACGCCCCCTACTGGGGATCAAGCCTGCAGCCTGAGCATGTGCCCTGACCAGGAATCAAACCAGGACTCCTCAGTCCATGGGACAATGTTCAATACACTGAGCCACAATGGCTGGGTGATATGGCAACTTTTGATAGGTTTGAGCAAGTACATAAAGACCCAAAAGTTACACTTGGACAAATTGAAGACAAAATATACACATCCTAAATAGTGAGCATAAATTAAATAAATACAAAATATTATATATTAATAAAACATGGCAAAATTTTAATTAGTCTAAGTTAAGTATGAGGTTGCTCATTGTACTATTCTCTCAACTTTTCTATATATTTAATTTTTTTCACAATAAAATGATGAATGGAGTGAAAAATAAACAAGATATATAGTAAACGCTAAAGAAGAAAAAAAGATAAAACATATTATAAAAGCTATTGTAGACTTGCTTTCATAAAACTTAAAAGAAAATCTCAAAAGGATTAAGCCAAGTAATTTAACTGTCTCCCCTATAAAATTTAAATACTCTTTATAATAAAACATTAAAATCTGAATATTCAACAACAATAAAACCCATGTGTCAACCAATCAAAAATTACAACAAATGAGGTGAAGCAGCAAACTGTGACCCATAACGAGGAGAAAAAAAAAATCAATCATAGAAACAGATCTAGAAATTAGAGTTGATGGAGTTATCAGGAAAATATTTTAAAGATACAATTAGAAATATGTTCAAGGACTTAAAAGAAAGCATTACTTAAAGAAGAAATTGAACATATGGGAGAAAAAACAAATGAAAATTTTTAGAGATTAAAAAATACATTGTATCCCCGGCCAGTGTGGCTCAATGGGTTGGAGCATTGTCCAGTACACCAAAAGGTTGTGGGTTCGATTGCAATTCCCAGTCGGGACAGATACCTAGGCTGCAGGTTGCAGGTGACAGGCAACCAATCAATGTTTCTCACATCTGTCTCTCTCTTCCTTCCTCTCTGTAAAATCAATAAACATATCTTCAGGTGAGGATTAAAAAACATAAATTGTAAAAGGAAAACTTCACTGGATGGAATTTATAGATACTACATATTAACAGATCAGTGAACCTGAAAACATAGCAATGGAAACTATGCAAAATTAAATAAAGAGAAAAAAGCCTGAAACACTTGAATAAGCCTCAGTGACCTGTAGAACAGCAGCAAGTGGTGTAACACGCAAGTGATTGGAGTCCCAAAAGAAGAAGAGTAGAGACAAAAGGAAAAAGACAAAATATATTTGAAAAAACAATGGCTAAAATTTTTCCCAGATTTAATAAAAACTGTAAAATCATGTTGATTGATTATGCATATGTGCATATAAATTCCTTGGTTTATCTCTTCCCTCCCCCCACTTCCCTCCTCTGAGGTTTGTCAGTCTGATCCCTACTTCTATGCCTCTGGGTCCATTTTGTTCATCAGCTTATTTTGTACATTATATTCCACAAATAAGGGAAATCGTGTGATATTTGTCTTTCTCTGATTGGCTTATGTTGCTTAGCATAATGCTCTTCAGGTGCGGGATTGGGACGGAAGAGTCAATGGAGGGAGAAGGAGAAACATCTATAACAAAAATAAATTAATTAATAAAAAAATAATAGCCCTGGCCAATTTGGCTCAGCGGTTAGAACGTCAGCCTGCAGTCCGGAGAGACCCGGGTTCGGTTCCCGCTAAGGGCACGTACTTCGGTTGCAGTTTGTCCCCGGCCCTGGTTGGTCGTGCGGGTGGCAGCCACTCGATGTGTCCCTTCACGTCGATGTTTCTCACTCTCTCTCCCTTCCTCTCTCTCCCTCCCATTCTATCTGTACAAAAAATGGAAAAATACCCTCGGGTGGGGACAAAAATAAATAAATAAATAAAATCTAGTCGTATAAAAACCACAAAAAATAAATAAAATAAAAATAAAAACTATAAAATTAAACAACCAAGAAATGTAAGGATCCGTAAGCAGGATAAATATATATTTTTTAAAACCCATAATGATACATCATAAACAAGTTTTTGAAAACCCAGTGATACAAACAAAAGTTTCAAAATATCCAGGAAAAAAAAATACATAGACAGGGACACATATTACAGACCTTTGGTAAAAAAAACAAAAACAAAAAACAATGCAAGTAAATAACAATGAAATGACATATTTAAAGGGCTAAGGAAAATTTTCATCAACCTACTATTCTTTATCAAGCAAAACTATTCTTTCGAAGTGAAGGTAAAGACATTTCCAGATAAATGTAAGTTGATATGATTATTAATAAGAGATTTGCAGTACAAGAAATGTTAAAGGAAGTTTTTTAGGCTGAAGTAAAAGACAACAGATAAAAACCTAGGTCTACATGAGGGAATAAAGAACTAAAGCGATAGCACATAAGTGGGAAATAAAATACTTTTTCCTCGTTTTTTATTTTCTTTAAAGATAATTGACTTTTCAGATAAAAATGATACCCTTGAATTGTACGGTCTATACCATATAGAGAAATAAATTGTAGCACAAAGGATGTGAAGAGAAAAATGAAAGTATATTTAAAGATAGGGTATAAATTACAGATGCATATTATAAAGCCTAGAACAAACACCCAAATAGTAAAATAAAGATATAGCTAGTATGTCAATGGTGGAAATAAAATGAATCCTAAAAATAATCAATTAATCCAAAGAAGACAGAAAAAGTAGGGGGGAAGGGAATAATAAACAGATTGGCCAAACAGAAAACAAATAGCATACTGATGATTTCATGAAATATAAATGGGGTAAATGCTCCAATTAAAAGGCAGTAATTGCCATTTAAATAAAGAAGAAAGTCCAAACTATATGTTGTCTAAGAAGCACCTTTAAATATAGAGCCATAAATAACATGTAAGTAAAGGAATGAAAAATGACGTACAACAAACTACTAATCAGGTAAAAGCTGGAGTTGCTATATTAATCAGACAAAGTGGACTTCATAAGAAAAAAAAATCTCATCAAAAATAGCAATATTTCATAATTATGGGTCAATTCAACAGGAAGGCATAACCATTTTAAATGTGTGCACCAAGTAGCCACACCTCAAATTACATAAAGTAAAAAAAAAAACTGATAAAAAATGAAATAAACAAATTTGTATTTGTGTCTGAAGACATTACTATTTTGTTACTATGGCTTATCAAACAAGTTCTCTCACTTTGCTGTTCTTTTTCAACTTTGTGCCTTTGTTATTCTATGTGCTTTTTAGAATACTCTTACTGAATTCCTAGGCAGATCCAGATGGAAATTTTTGGGATAGCTCTGAATTTATATAATAATTATATATGTTTTATATGTGTATGCATACATATATATGCATTATATTTTTATAATACACTTGGGGAATAATTGACATCTTTGTAATATTACATCATTCCATCAAAGAGCATGGACTATTTGCTCAGATGTTTTTTATTATATCCTTTTATGAGTTTTTACTTTTTCTCCATAGAGGTCTTATATATTTGCTAGTATTCTTATGTTAATTCTAGATTTGTGGGGTTTTTTTATATTATTTTGATTTTGCTATCATGAATGATTATTTTTGTTATATTTTTATTTGGTCATTACTGATGTAGAAAAAATATTACTGATTCATATGAATTGATCTCAGATCAGGTACCTATAGTTGGAAAGTTTATGATTTTGTCTATGTAGAAGATACCCTCGTGTACAAATAATGTCTACCCTGTCTTTCTCTCTCCAAGTCTTACTCTCCTGATATTTTTCCCTTTAATTTCTTTAGCATGTTGGTAAGGACCTAAAGTGGAAACAACATGTGTCTATTTGGGGCCAGAGTGGTTAAGAAACAAGTAGACCCTCTCCACCATTTGTCTCCTCATCTGCTAACAAAAGGTTCTGGTGAGGGAGGGAGGAGGCAGGATACAAACTTGGAAGAAGATGGACCACGAATTACCAAGTAGAAATCATCCCATGAATCCCTGATGAGAGGTTTTATGTTCAGCCATAGCATTTAGAAGTTATCTATTTCAGCAGCTAGTACTACTATAACTAATACAAAGAAACTTGAAAAATGAAGATTTATACCTTGTCTTAGGCAAGGGATCTCAACACTGTAGAGATGTAAATATTCCTTACATCAATCTATAATTTAAACACTATCTCAATCCCCAGATGGCTGTCTATGGGAACATGACAAATAATTCTAAGTTTTATCTGTAAGAGTAAATATTTGAGAACAAAGATAGGAAAAACTATAGAATAAAGAAGGCTATTAAAGAATTTGTCCTACAAGACATTGTGAAACAGATTAATGCCAAATATATATGTATATGTGTACATATATCAAATCTATATGTATATGTGTACATATATGTATGTATGTAGCCTTAATTTTTTTTTAATGTGGTCCTGGTGACGGAATAGAGAGACTGGTGAAGAGCTACAGTACTAAAATATAGAGTCAGCTTTTGCCAAAGAGGATTTTAATTCAATAAGGGAAAAGATGGCTTAAGGTAGGCTGAGTATTTTATATCCTACAAAAAAATAAATTTTAGAAGAGTTGAAGATTTAATGCCATTCATTCGGCAAGTGTTTGTTGAACACTTATTAGATGCCACCCCCTGTTGTAGCTCTTACAGACCAAACAGTTGACAAAAAAGACAAAAATTCCCACCTCGTGGAGCTTACTTTCTAATGTAGAAAGAGACACACTAAGAAAATTAAATAAGTGAAATATGTAAGTTACATGGTGACAAATGCTATGGAGGGAAAAAAGCAAAGAATGCAGACAGTGCTTCCCCAGTGAGGGTGCGGGGCGTCCTTGAAATGGAAAAGGTGCATCTGTGCAAAGACCCGAAGGTGAGAGGAGAACTGCACCGACATGTAAATATGACATTTTTTAGCCAACACAAGAAAACATAGGTGGCTATTGCTGTAGCCTTGGAATGGGGAACATTTTTCAAAGCATGATACTGGAGCTGGAAATCATAAAGGAGAAAATGAACATAATTTATAACATAAAAATGTAATTAAACTTAAAAGGCAAGGGGCAATCTGGAGGAAAAGAGCAACATATTGTCACATTGAGGGGGTATAGCTAGGGTGGCCATATAATGTGTTGCTTGAAGCAAGGTCCTTTGGGAATGACGGGGGTGCTGTTTTTACTTATGCCAGAGGAACTGGCAGAAAGTAGAACCGTCCAGAAAAAACCAAACCGATCATCATAAATCAAACAAATCTCAGGAGAGAAATACACAGAAATGATTAAACGTAAATGGCGGTAAACACGTGAAATTATCTTAGACCTCACTAATAATGCACGAAAAACAAACTAAAACAACAACGGAGCATCATATTTCTTGCTCATCTATTTTAAAGATAAAAATATTGATAATGACTCTGATGAGGCTATGCTAGAGGAATTTCAAAATGACGTAAATTTTGTTACGGGCATTTGGGCAAAGTACATCATGTTTAAAATGTCCCTGATTTTTACCCTTCATTTCCAATTATAAGAATAAATTCTAAGAAACTAATCAGATAAATGGACACAGCGATAGTATCAGGATGTTCAAAGTAGGACTTGTCACAATAGCAAAACTGCCCTGAAAACATGCCAACTGTTCCATAGGGTTTGTTTAAACTCATTGTGATGTATTAATACAATAAAATACTATGCAGCCATATTAAAGTAATCATAGCTGTTATGAAAAACAAAGCCCTAAACGTCCACATGAGAGAAGATTAATTCTAACTCACGTTAGTCCAAAATGAACTTTCTCCTTTCTCTTCCACAGCTGCTTGAAAATAAGCCAGTTCTTGTCTCAGCATATCTTTTTCTTATAAAACCTTTTTAAGATCAATTCATATTAGCCATCACATGCCCCTGCTAACACTTGCCAGCAATTTCCCTGAGTTGGTGGCCTTGGTATGGACACGGTCAGCCTTCCAAGTTATTGGAGGCTATTGCAAGCCCTTACAATTCTACCAACTGTTTTGCCAGTGAGAGATGGAGTTATCAGCCTTCTGCACCACTGGTTTCTTTGCCACCTGCCATTCCCCTACTAAGCCAGATATGGCATATTGTAGGCTTTGGTTATGGAAACATTCCTCTTCAAAGCACCAACTTTTTAAAAAGTTTGAGTAATGCTGGCTGAAGAAAACAATGCCAAAAATGTGGAATGGCTCAAACATGATAAAAATTTATTCTCTCGAACATAAAGTCTGACACAAATATTTCTGAACGGTAGGCAGGTCTCCTCCATGCAGTATTTCAAGGACCCATAATCCTTTTATATGTGGGGCTCCTCCATCTCCTAGGCTTCATGCTCATCAATAGAAAGAGCAAAAGAGCCCAACTGGTGTGGCTCAGTGGTTGAGCATTGACCCTATGCACCAAGAGGTCGCCGGTTCGATTCCTGGTCAGGGCACACACCCAGGTTGTGGGCCTGATCCCCAGTGTGGGGCATGCAGTTCTCTCTCATCACTGTTTCTCTCTCTCTCTCTCTCTTTCTCTCTCTCTCTCTCTCTCTCTCTCTCTCTCTCTCTCAGATCAATAAAGAAAAAACTATTTAAAAAAAAGAGCCCTGGCCAGTTTGGCTCAGTGATTGGAGAGCCGGCCTGTGGACCAGAGTCCAGGGTTCGGTTCCCGCGAGGGGCACGTACCAAAAAAATAAATATATATATAAATAAAAAGGAAAAAAAGGAAGAAAGAAAAAGAGAAGAGAGAGTACAGCCACTTCTTATATCCACAGATTCTGCTCACTGTCCGTTGGCTCAAACTTAGTCACCAAGCTGAGGAAGGCTGGGAAAGGTGATCTGGCTGAGTACCCAGGAAAAGGAAGAAATGGATTGGGTGACAAATATATTGGTCAGGCTAAGCTTACTTATGCTCACTCACTTATGTCAACATCTCAGTGACTTAACCAACAACGATGTATTTGTGGCTCACACATAGTTGTCTTCAGAATAAAAATTCTGATTTGTTAAGATAATTAAGTTACAAAGTAATATTAAGTATATATAATTATAGATTAACAGTTATACTTAAACACACATGTATTCACTATACACACTCAGAAAATGAGAGCGTTTTCTAACAAAAATGTTAATAGTACCTATATAGTTAAATTGAAAAATGATTTCTCTCTTTTTTTCTGAATGTATTTTACTTTTTTCCACAATCAAGAGGTATTAATTCTGTAGTAGGAAAATATGGAAACAATAAATGCCATTTTAAAAATTATGTTTTTCACCAGTCCCTTATAATTGCCAGGATTTTGCAAACTCCATTCCCTGCCCAGTTCAGAATCAGTCTGGCCAAGACCGGAATGGCACAAACTAGCAGGTATTCCCGAGATTTTTGAGCCTCACTCACTGCCAGACCCTGCCCTTCGGTGGGGAGGTGTGCCTGTGGATGGGAGAAAGCAAGGTTAGCATCCCCTTTTGTTCCTCTCTGTCGTACTACCCTTTAGGCCAGATCACATGGCACAGGATCTATATTCCCCAGGGTAACCATCTCCTGAATTTCAAGTCAGAGCAGAGAAGAGGTCAAAGGTGAAAAGAAGCCGAGCTGAAATTTTTAATAGGAAATGCCTCACGGTGCTTGCAGAGAGGAAGAGACGAGAGAGAGGGCTGTGTGTTTTAAGGTTGTTTGCAAATGAAACTCATTTCCCTTCTAGGTCTAGAGAATAATGACTTCTATCTGAGAAAAATAGATTCTAGAATATTTCTGATGGAGCCTGATGCAGACAACCAGGTAGGTGTTTACTTAAAAGGTAATCACCTTTTCTAGTTCAGCTAGTGAATTTTGTGACTGTCATATTTAAGGCGGGGTAAGGTAGGAGTGTAGTGAATCTGTTTATTCTTACTATTGAACACTTGCTCTGTTTGGAGGTCTGGCTTTTGAATCAGTAAATAGTGACTCATGAATGCTGACCAATATCCATATGAGATGGGCGTATTTAGGAGCATGGCCAAGAATGCATATCAGCAGCAAATCAGAATTTGTAATTATAAGTCATTGAATAAGTATTCAGTAATGAACACATGGAACAGGTCAAATAATAGTGTCAAGGCAGGGAGCCTTTTAGAAGTCTGCAATAGGTTACATCTAAAATATCTGACCCCTCCCCCCAAGCCTTCCATCATCTCTGACCCAGCCATCTGATGACTGATTTGTGAGGTTATGATTCCAGAATTTGTATGAGGAAGGTGCACAGATGTTTACAGCCCATATATCAGTGCATCTCTGAATTTTTCACAGCACACTCGCTGGATTCAGTCTGAGCCTCTCAGCCTGCCAGGTTCATTAGGCTTCCAAGGAAAGGTACATACTAATTTCCATGAAGGGGAAGAGCCAGTCAACCTATGGACATGGCAATCATTTCAATGCCTCTGCACCGAGTAGTACCACTTTCTAAGTAATCCAGAAAGTGCTTGAGAACGACTTGTCTGCTCTAGTCAGGATGGGTCATTTGCTACCACAGAGCTTAGCTGCTCATGACAACAAACATTTATATTTCACTCATGCAAACTCCGCTGTGGGTTTGGGCAGCTCTCCAAGGCAGCTATTCTCCAGGCGGTGACTCAGCGATCTAGGCTGCTTTGATCCTCTAGCTCTGCCGTCTCAACGCGAGTCCTCCATGATCACCACAGCAGGGAAGGCAGTGTTTGGAGAATCCCTGCCTACGTTTCTATGCTTTGGCCAGAAGTGACCCATGTCACTTCCAATTGCCCAGAACGAATCATAGGCCCTAGTCTAATGAGGGCAGAAGAAATCAGGCCAGCATATGGAATACTTCAAAGCACCATAGCCTCTGATCTCTGTTTGACTTTCTTCTATTCTTCCCAAGGAGAGATTTGATTGGGTTGGCATAGGTACGTTCAGTATGGAGCGCTGATAGTGGGCATCTCCAACGAGGCCGACTTCCCCGTGCTAGGAGCTTGCGTGGTTATCTCGACGATCATCCTCCATCCTAGTTTCGCCTCCCATAAAGAGCATACCATGACGACTAAAATTTTTAAAAAATCAGTTGGGGCCACTGTTGTTGGTTTTTTTAATGCTGTGCATGAAGCCCTGAGGCGGCATACATGTTTCTTCTAGTGCATCCATCACACACACTCTGGCACCATGCCCAAAGGTCCATGGCCCAGGCCTGCACCAGGGATCCGTGTCTTACATAAGAATGCCATCTCCTCATCAAACACTGGTCCAAGCACTGCCATGTACCAGACCAGGAATATGATGACAGAATTCCACCTTCCAATACGTTTTGGTCAAGTGGGAAAGATAGATGAATTATTCTATCACCTCTTATAATAAACAATATGAGGAATGCTAAGGGAGACCTTAGGGAAAGGGTGAACTAATAGAGACTAGGAAATCGAGGAAAGAATGCAAGAGACAGTGATATTTGAACTAGATGAGAACTATGGGAAGAGTGAAGAGTGGTGAAGAGCAACGAAGTAAATCCTCCAACTTTCTGGAACTAAAAGTGTGCATGTGTGTGTATATGAGGGAGTGTGGCACTGGTGGGGGCGGGGGAGGAAATGAGGAGAAGTAGGTGGAGCTTGAACATGAAGGTCCTTCTGGCATTCCCAAAACAAAACCTTCCTCTCCTGGCCTATGTTCAATTTGACCCTGGAACGTGGAAATGAGGACCCACCCAAGATCTCACTGGTTCACTTCCTCCCAATGTCAGGATCTCCTCAATGCAGCCTTGAGATCAGAACCCCAAACAACAGCGAAAGCCTCACTTGCTTCCTCTGGTCTGGAGCCAGCTGGCAAAGTAGTGAGCAAACGAAATCAATACAGTACAACTGGCTGCTGGTCACCTAGACACTCCTGCAGCCCCTTAATTTGTGTCCAAGACTCTCCTCATGACTCTGGCCGTCCCCTCCCCACAACCCATGTGCACCTGGCTCCTTCCTGGAGAATGACCATGTGAGTGGCAACCCGCCAGGCTTTTCACCTCTATGGTCCCCTGGACTTCATAACCCCACACCGCTCCCAAGTCTCCTCAGCCTGGGTTTTCAGGGCTTGGCAAGAACGTGGAATTAAATACGTGGCAGATGTGCTCAGGGTCAAGGGGCTTCATTCTTTTGCTGATTTGCAGTTTCTCTGACAGTCTTACTCTGCCCAGGTCCTCTGATTATTTCTTATCCCATCACACTATGAGGTCTGGAGGTCTGTGAATTTAGCTTTGAGCATATGACCACACTCAGAAGCCAGGCAGTGTCAGGGACCCAAGAGCTAGTCTGCAAAAGAGGTTGAATACACTGGCATCCGTGGATGGTGATGGGAGACACCAGTCACAAGAGAGATTATCTCGGGAGGTGACAGACAATGATAGGTGTTGCAAAGTCATAATGTCAACCAGTATCTTGGTGGTTGAAGTTCAGCTCGCCTAGGGTAAGAGGACATTATCAACTTCGCTCATGCTCTGAGGAACAGATGTCTATTATCAATCCACGGAGCCTAGGACATTATCGTAATAAATGTTATGCCACCTAGCAACAATGGCTGTGACCCTGAGATGAATTGTTTGGGGAACAGGTCATATCAGAGTGACTTTTAAATAGCTGTCTCCTTTCAACCTCCTGTTTTTCCACTGGGCAACCATTCCCGGCTTAAATGCCACTCTCTGGTCCTTAAGGGGGCATATACTTAGGTTTCTGTGTGTCTGGAAAAGCATGTGCTTTCTTGCCGGCTCTGGAGCACATCGTCAATTTTGATATGATGGGAAAAAACTTAGGTGTTTTGTATGGTAACCCTGCTTAGAGGAGTCAGTCATTAATGTCTTCAGAAGCTACTTCTCAGCTCCTTTCCTGGGAGACAAAGACAATGACAGTGGCAGGAAATGACGCTGTTGTCATAGATTGGTTTATCATTGATTTGAAATGGGGAGAAAATTAGGATGCTAAAGAATTGTTTTTCTATTTGATTGGGCAAAAATCTCACTTTAAGCCCTGGCCAGTTTGGCTCAGCAGTTGGAACATCGGCCTGCGGACCAGAGAGTCCTGGGTTTGGTTCCTGTTAGGGTTACGTACCAACACACACACACACACAAACACACACACACACACACTCACTTTAACAAGGCAACTGCTGGCGGTTGTTCCTGAGAGGGAATTTCCACGTGTGGTAGGTTGAATCTTGGCCCCCAAAGATGTCTACCTCTTCAAGCCTGGAATTTATGACGATTACTTCATATGGCAAAAGGGACTTAGCAGATGTGATCAAGTTAAACACCTTGAGACGAGGGGACTATCCTGGAATATTCGGGCCCCAAATGTCCTCACAAGTGTGCTTATAAAAGGGAGGCAGAAGGAGACTTGACTATAGAAGAGAAGGCGGTGTAACTGCAGAAGTAGAGGCTGGAGTGATGTGGCCACAAGCCAAGGGATGCCCAGAGCCATGAGAAACTGGGAAGGCAAGGAACAGCTTCTTCCCCAGGAGCTGCTGGAAGGAACCAGTCCGGTGTCAAGGTGTCAAACTTGACTTTGGGCTAGTGAAGCTGACTTTGGACGTCTGGCCTCTCAGACTGTAAGAGAATAACTCAGTGTTGTTTTAAGCGACCGTGGCTGTGGCGATTGGTTACAGCAGCAACAGGAAAGGAAAGCACCGTTTTACACCACTGGCTTACTTTCAGGATGCAGCCCCAGCTGTGTACTTACATCATATATGTTTTTTCTTAAATAGACTACATTTTATTTTTAAATAAATTGGGTGTGTGGATAGCTATCTGTCAGATTTGCCCCATCGTAAACATACGTGGCTCGTTTATAACCAAAATTTTAAAAGAAACTGTGGCAAATCAGCCTCCTGAAATTCAGGAACTTTCATCTGTGTATGAGGGATCCGTTTCTGTAAGTCTCCCCCGGAGGATTTGGCCAATCAGAGTGGTCACACTGGGCCGGGGGCTCCTTGTGTACTGCTGTGGGGAGTAAGCTCTGAGCACAGTGCAGGGGCCCTCTGGGATCAGTGTTGTGAGGGTGAGGAAGCCAGTGACGGCAAGTCCGCGACACGTGTCACAGCTCCGCACGCTGCCATCCCGAAGCTGAACAGGGTGCCCCCTTTGTTTCGTCCACACATTTTCCTTAGCCTTTTCCTTGGGTGATATATTCCCCTTCCATTCAAAACTGCCCTTGAAATTCGTGTAGATCTGATTGTGCCTTTATAAACATGCTGGGAGTGGGGAGACACAGTGTGATTTGCCGGAGGCCCCACACACCCTAGGGAGATTCTTGGATCCTCCATTCTTGGACTGGCCACGATCGTCTTGGTTACGTAGGACCAGGAGAATTTGCAGAGTTATCAACAAGAGCACGGGGTCAGAGAGAAAAAATGGAGCCAGGACAGGGAACTTTAGAAATGTGATCTCATTTACTCCTCACAATTACCCATAAATTGAGGATAATAACTCAAATTCACAGATAAGCTGAGGCCCAGGAAGACTTAAGTTACTTACCCGAAGTTACCCACTGAAGTGGCCGAGCTGGCTCACAACCCAGACTGGATTGACTCCAAGGCTCTTGTTTTTCACCACACAACCCTGCAGGCAGCACAGGTTTCTGAACAAAATGTCCTGGGCATCCCAGCCTCTCCACTCTCACCAATGAGCCCAGCAAAGAGGAGGGGAAATCCATTCAGAACACTAGTCTCAAGGGACCAGGAGAAAGACTCCTGTTTCGAAGGCAAAGCCTTTTCTTTACAACTAGACGCGACCCAGCTCATTCCTGAAGAAAGGCTTTGGTACTTGGCACTTGGAGACGGTGGCTTCTTGCTCGGGCTCTGGAAGGGTTCCATGTGGCATTGTTCCGGTGGTAACTCTGCCATGGAGATATGCAATCTCCAGCAGTTGTCTGAAAGCATCACTGTGTTCCCTTTCGCCTTCCTGCTCCTCCATCTCCACCTCACCCTCCACCTGCTCCAGAGGAGAAGGGCAGCCCAGAGCTCCAGAGAAAGGGGTGCCATGAATTCAGTCTCTCTTGGAGAAAAACTGGTTTCCTGTCGAGTTGATGACATAAATGACTCAAGGTGACTATCCAAGGACATGTCAGAAACCAGTCGACAGTGGTGGGGAAAAGGGAGAAAGGCTGAGTTCAGTTTATGAAAGTTTTCCACTCAAGTCAGCAATAGCTTAAATTTAAACCAGGCACAAGATGCTTGAATCTCCATATGAGCTGTTCATCAAAGGGCTAAAAGAAAGGAAATCTGAGCCGGAGCAGGGTCTGGCCCAGCAGCTTCCAAGTGATTCCTTCCCGTAAGGAAACTATTTCCTTTGTCTGTGCATGTTCAGGAAAACTGCCTTTTTGGAACCTGATTCACTCTCAATTCAGGTCCCAGTTCTTTTGACCAGTTAAAAAAAAAATCGAAGTATGGAAATGTCTACTGGTCTTCTCTCTCTCTCTCTCTCTCTCTCTCTCTCTCTCTCTCTCATTCATATGTGTACCTTGTTTACTCGTGCTGGCATGCTATATGACTTCAATACTTAATCTGGGCTGATTTAAACCAAGTCTCCCCAGGCAGGCGAGTGACGTAGCTAGCACCCTGGACATTCAGATTATCTGTGACCATGCATGTTAACAATCAGGGAAATCATGTGACATTGCAGTATCTCTGACACTCCTAAAAAAGAAAAAGAAAAAGTAAGCCCAAAGCTAAAGTCCAGACTTATCTGCTAAGGAAAGAACACTGTTCAGACAGGATTGCATGGATTAAAAACAAGAAGGAATAGCCAGACTCTACCAAGAAAGGAATCTTAGCTGCTGCCTCCTGCAGGCTCCTTTCTTTCAGGGCTTGGTTTACACAGAGTTCTCTCAGGTTCTCAGTGTTACTCAAAGTGAGTTCAGAGGGGTCTCCGGGAACCTCTGGTTTTCAGCTCCCTGCCTATCTTCCTTTAAGACACCCACCCTTCAGTGACAGCCGGGTAGGGACAGTGGCTGGATGACCACTAGGCATTTACCAGTGTGTTTTCTGTGTGCATTAAGATTATTACATTATTCTTTCTTCTGGTTTCTGTTACTTTTTCTCCAGTTTCATATTTTCTTTTCTTTTCTTTTTTTTTCTCTGTAGTCTAATCAGATTCTTGGAAATTGGGGTTGAAAAGACCTCTTAAACTTGCCTCCTCTATCCCTGCCAGGGCAGGATTGCTCCCCACACTGTTTTCCAGAGCTCCAGCCAGGCCTCCTCCTACGTGCCTCCGACGGTGGGGCACCCACCACTCCCCCGGACTTGACTGTGAGCAGTACTTTAGAAACATCCAGCAGTCAAGTTTCCTGTCCTTAGTTCCATGCTACTCCTCAAGGCCTCCTTTCCTAGAGGTGAATTGGGGCTCCTGGGCCCCCTGCACCCCTGCAGGAGACATTTATTTGATACCCTTAAACAGCAACGGTGATTTTTAAGTGGCTTCTCTTTGAGGAAGGAACGTGAGAATCTGGTTCTGGGTAATCCATCGGTGGACCAAAATTACCAGGCACTCAGTGCGGGAGCCTTTACCTTCACATTAGGGCAGGGAAACTATAAATGAAGTAAATGTCAAAAATGCGTCTGTTAACTGCCCTGATTTGCATTAACTAGTTAGTGGAAAATAAGGGGTACTGATGGCCCTCTTTTCTGTTTATTCACGGCGAGATTGGCTTCTGTCCATTTTCTAGAAACGAGTTCTTATAGTGTTGGGGGAGGGGTGCTCATAGAGGTTATCTGCAGAAAGGACCCCCACACACATGCTCATTGTAGACACCGTTGAATGCTCTGGCTAATGGTCTGTGCGCAGACACCACTAAACCACGGGTGGAATTTGGTTCCCGTTCAGCCTCTTTCCACGAAACTCTAAACTCAGGAAACTTTAAAACGGATCCTGGAGCTTTAGAGTAAAGAATACTTCTCAAAATTAATTAATAAGTATGAAAGAAGACTTACCGCTATATCTGAAACCTGGCTTGAGCAAGGGAAGGACCAAAGTGGAATTTGCACAGAGTGCAACATACTGACCTTTGACCCTAGCTGGGGGGAAAACCAGCCATTCTTGGAAAACTGAAAGACCTGCCTGATTACAAATTTACAATTTCCTTCCTTATTGCACAGAGGAAAAAATACGTTAATTAATGAAAACCTGTGGGCAGCTTCCTTTATTTCTGTCACGCTATGCATGTCAGGGGTGCAATTACAACCCGCCTTCCTTTGGGTCTCCTTAGGGTAATTGCCAAAAACCCAATAAAGTTGGGGGGGCCCAGAAAATTGCCCAGCTGAATGGAAATGCCACTTCAGGGGGAACAGCTGAACACAATAGAATCCTCTTCTCTTATAAGCTAGCAGTCTTCACTTTTTTCTCCTCCTGTCTCAATTTTACACATTTTGCTTTAGCAGTTGCTCTCATTTTGAAAACACTTTCTCAGTGGCTTGGCCCTGACCAACCCAGGTGGGAAAAAAAATTTACTTTTAAATATCTTGCTACACCAACAGTTCTTTCCCCTTTAGCAATAATTTTCATCTTCAAACTCATTTTGGGCTCAGGAGTGATTCCCAGTAAGGGATCCCCAAACACCTAGAGGTCCTGGAGGTAGTAATGGGAGTCTCCACATTTTAGATATTTCAAAAAGCTTAATGGAAATTATATATTTACTCAGAATAAGGCTGCAGAAGAAATTAGTAAAATGTCTTTGATTTGGCTAGAAATAGGCTAGGAAAATAGCAGCTTTGTACATTAAGGATGGCTAATTTGTGTGGATGGGAAAGATGTCACATGGCTCGGTGGGTGTGGCTGGTAGCTCTCAAGCTGTTAACAGAGCCCCATCACTTTGGGAGGTTAAATATCTTGGGGAAATAGTCTGATGTGGGAGGTGGGGGGGCGAGGGGAGAAGCAATTTCCTAAAGAGAGTCCGAGGAGCAGAAAGTCAAGCAGAGTTGCTCTGAGTGCTCCTTAGGTGGCCGCCAGCCCTCTAGTAACAGCCCTTTGTTCTTGATGCCTGTCCAGAAGGACGGGAGGTTTATGAGGAATCCAGTGTGCCTGGGGTTTGTTAGGTGTCTTGTTCTAGTTCTTTCTTGCGTTCCGCCTTCTGACAGAGCAGGAATGCGATGCAGGTTCTAGGAGGCTGCTGATTCCGATTCTTACTCAACGCTGCCTCCACCAGTTTGCTTTCCCAGCTAGGAAACAAAAGGCCATGGCACCATCTGGTTCTCCATTCACTGCGGAAGGGGTCGAATAAACCAGATATTTTCAATGTTTGAGTTCTTTGGAGCACGGTGATTGGTAAGTACACGTTATTATTATCTTATAAATCCCCAAATAAGCAAGAATCCAAAGACAGACAAACATATAGAGAGATATTGTCCAAATGGAGCCCTGTATATTTATACATATAGATAGATATGTATATACACATATGCATATTTTATACACAGGTGTACCATATGTATATTGTATTTGTATACGCACGCATGTACACATGAACTCTTTTTCTCATTTTGGTCTGTTTTATTAATAATTAGTGTTCCATTAGAAAATGAGTTTTCCGTGAATCACAGTCCTGAAATCGTTTTAGTGACAGATCAGACTTTAGCTCTGGGGTTTCAGAAGTGGCCGCAGAGCACAATGCCATCTCCATATTCATATCTCAGATCTGTCAAGACCCCCGGATAGCTCATCTGATCACATGGATTTCCATTCCAGGCCTTGAGAGACAAGAAATCCGGCCATCACAGAGAGCTGGGGCAATTAAACCGAATCAGCGCTGGAGTCTCAGCGGATGTCTTCTGGGTTACCATGGGGGACACGGGTTGGTATGAGGTTTAATCAGGCACTAACAGCACCTTGCTGGGAACTTCATGGTTGATAAAGGCAGCTGCATCAGACCCAGTCGCTCCTACTTTTTAAAGAGAAAGCAGCCTCTTTTGAAATGTAAAGAAGGCAGGCTTTGTTGCACCGTGAAGTTCCAGGGAGAATCTGAGAGGAGTTATAGTTGTTTTCTTTCAGAGTCTCTGGCATTCTTCCTGGGTTTGGAAATAAAGTGGAAGATGCCCTTAAGGCTACATTGTTCAAAGACCTTCCCCAGCCCAGAGCCTGCACTCCTGGTGGGTCCTATTGCTGGGCCCTCCGTTATGTGGGTCTCACTGTCACACTGTCATTGTCACACTGCTTTGTGAACCACATTGGTCACAACCAGGTTCTTGTGCCATTGAATAGCTGGACCATGTGCCAAAAAAAATCCTGTCCCAATGGGGCCCAAACAGGCATGAATGCATGAATGGGGACCTCTTCTGGGGTCTCACTGCTCTTGTCTCTGAGAAAGACAAGTGATCTTGAAGGAGTGATTCTTCGCCTTGATGTCTCATTTTCAGGCAGTTTTGGTTCTCAGCAGAGAAGAAGGGTGGTTATAGTCCCATTAAAAGAATCCCTGAATTTGCCTACATGTAGACTGGCCATATAATTTATCATTAAAATCAGGACACTGTAAAGAGTGAAAGGGGGTGTTATTCATAATCATTCAGGGACAAGAGGCATAGCCCAGGATTGCTCCAGTCAAGCTAGGACACAGAGCCACTCAACCAGCCAGCCCCCTGTCTGGTCCTGCAGCCCCAGCTGCAGAATCACCCTCCTCCCAGATGGCCTGTCTCCTAACTCAGAGGCATGTCTTAGAGAATCAAAAGCTAAGAGAACCCACTTAGAAAAATAACATGGGAATACCAACTAGAGTGATTAAGGATTTCTGATTTTAAAAAGGAATCACAATGGCATTTTTTTTCACAAGTGATTGCTCTGTATTCGTTTCCAGAAATGCTTAATGCTCATGGCATCTTCTTTATTGTCCTTGCCTCTTTCTTCCTCTTCTTTATCATCTTCTTCTTCTCTCCTTTCCAGCTCTGAGGCGCACAGCAGTGCCCACGTCTCTTGGTGGTCACGGAGAACACCCTCCCACCCATCCCTAACATGTCTCTCCTATGTAGTAATCAGGGACCATCACAAATACCACATTGAATGCCTCCCACCTGCCAGCTGGGGTTCTCAGACCCTGCTTTCGCATCAGTCTTCCAGAGCTGTTGACTCACTGTGGCACTGCTGAAACCCGCGAAGGTAATAGTCACTGCTCACCTGCCAACCGTCCTGACGTCCAGAGGTACCTCCTGGAATGGGTGGGGGTCAGGGAGAGGTATGGGGTCAAACCACCTACAGGATTCATCTTGACCACCGGCCAGCACTTCCATTACCTTGTCCTTACCAGCCTTGGCCTGCAGCTCAGTCCCAGAGATGGGAAAGGTGCCCAAAATCCCTTCTCCAATGCTCATAGTTGCTGTCACGGGGTTGGCATTTTTTTCCTCTCCACATTTTAATTCCATTTAGTCCATTTAATTCCATTTATATTCCATTTCAAACAGGATTAAGAGGAAGAAGAGGGGAAAAAAGAAGGGAAAATAAAGGACTCTGAGAGATTTCTAGGGAATATTCCCGGGGTAACAGAACACAGAGTGACAGTTATTTTGAGGCAAAGGAGAGGAGGAGCAGGAGACTAGTGATATGACCAGGATAATGAAATGTTGGTGACAAAAAGGTCCAGGAATGAAGTCAAGTGTCAGAGGGCCCTTGAAGGAAACAATTCCCTCTTTACTCCTCAAGTCTTTTTTAAAAAGCTGGTTCTTCAAAAACCTAACCAAAACTTTCAGTCTGTTGTCACAATTTCTCTCCAGCGTGAAACATGACAGTATTTAAGCCTTCATTGACACATCCATGATGCCCAAAGAGAAAGAGGTTAATTGAAAAGGTTGCAAACCTGGCAGTACATGGGGCTTGCATCGGGCGTACATGCATGTTCGTGTGTGTGCGTGTGTGTGTGTGTGTGTGTGTGTGTGTAGTGTAGTGTTCATTCCTGGGCTTTTTTTTCCCCCCGGAAGATGTTGATGGTGGCTGCACTGTATCTTAACTGTCAAGCTATTTTTTCCTTGCTAGCTTTCATTTGTGTTGTTCTTCACCTTTCGGAGACCCCTTACCTCTCCTCTCTTAAATCTACACTCACCACAGAGCAGACATAATCCCAGATTTTCAGTAAATCAACACTATTTGCTCCCCACTGACTGAGAGAATTTGATACTGACAGCCTGTTATACCTAAAAGAAAAATACTGCCGTGGCTCCTCACATTCTCCGACTAGAAAGCAGCGCGGGGAGGAGCGTGTGTGGTGGCCATTATAAATTAGGCGACACGGGCCCCATTATTCTTAACGTGCATTTCGTGAAAGTGGGTGCATATGGTACCCTACCCTTGCCCACGTCTTTGACCAAACAAACCCCAGTACCTGGAGTATTTCCAGCTGCAATTAACTCCCTTCAGCGGGGCACTGGTGATTTATTCGGACTGCAGCGAGGGTAGAGTCCTCTGCCTGACAGAAGGCATGGCCTCCGTGTGAGAGAGAGGCCGGGGGTGGGGACTCTGAGTGCCACACGTTGGCTATTCTGGGCTCCATTTTATGGAGGCACATTCTGGCTGTGGGGTGGAAAGAGCAGTTTTATTTGTTATTCCTTTCTGCGTTTATGATGGACATGGTGAAGGGACTTTGACTCTGTGACAGGGCCAGAATTGAGAATGAAACTGGAGTCAAGGTTGCTGACTATCTCAACTGCAGGTGTCAGGCTGTAGCTGATGCTCAGAGTTAGAACTGATTCCTCTGGGGAGATCAGGACATCTCCCAATGTGCCCCAGCCTACCAACGGGAGGCCGATGAGGTACCAGATAAGCACTGTGTGGGGTCCAGAGTGGACAAAAATGCCTTGGGGTACAATCATGGCAGCCATAGTTATATGATGACCCAATCACTGCCAAGAACAATGAGCATGCATGAGTTATCAGCTAGCCAACCGTGGTTGGAAGTGGCCACCAAGGGATTGTGAGCTACCTGAGGGCAAGAACTATGCTTTTTTCAAAGGACAAACACAGTCTAAAGGGTTGTGTGGGGAGCAGTGGGGGTTTGAATCATCAGTTTTACTTGGAAAATGATGCAAACTTGTCCTCCATTGGGAATTCATAAACCATACTCACTTATTAAGGGCTATTACAAATTCTTCCAACATAAAGCTAAACTTAGCATTTCCTCTATTTATCTGGTCAGAGAACTTCCTTCTCCACACCCCCTGAGAACACCTATTAATACTTCACATGACTACTTTGGGAATGGCTGACTTAGTCATCTCTCCCTTCCTGGTGCCTGTCACTGCCCAGAGCCAAGAAAACAATCAATATAATCCCACAAATATGGACTGAGCCTCAGGCATTGGTCTAGGTCCTGGAGATATAGACAAGAATGAAATAAACAATTCTTGTCAAAATATATCTGATATTCTAGTCTGTTCTCTGGAATCTCAGTCTGATCCCTCAAGGTCACTCTAAGTGAACTGGAGCCAGTCTGGGCCAAGCAGGTGAGATGCCAATGGACAGGACCCAGGATGACAGTTCCTGCCCTGCGGCACTTAGGGTTCCTGGGCATTGTTTCATCCTGCAGCATGAACCCCACCAGTCTGCTTCACAGAGCATCAAGCATTGTCTGTCAACCCAGCTCTGTGGGAGGTAAAATCACTCATTTTCACTTTACCTCGGTTTCCTAACATATAGCAAATAAGGGTGATGAATAATACGCATCTCCTGTTTCATACCCCCTTTGGGAGATACCAACTTCTCCGGAACACATAATATAGTGGCTATGCCCTGTGGGCATTCAAGACTATTTAAATTATCTCATAAAAGCAGAATTTCATTCTTCCTATTTCATCCTTTTCAGCCTCTGTCTGTATTTTTTTTTTCCATAGGCAATGTTTCTCTTCTGGTTTCTGTTTTGTTTTCTGAGGGCAACGGCGGATGAAAGAAAACAATCACCCCTGTCCTCTGTGAAGTTGAAAATCCCCAACTTCTCCTTTGGTGCCCAGTGATACCACTGAGTGTCAGCATGCATCTGTCTCCTTTACTCATTTTCCTTGGACCCTCTCTGTGTTTTTAGTAATTGATTAGGGGCCCTGCAGAGGTCTCCTGCACCCCCTGTGGTGTGTTTCATTTGTGATGACCACACCTCCCTCACAACCCACTGAGATGTGAAAAGCTGCTATTCAGAAGCTGGCTGATCAATTGAAGTAGGTTTTGGCTGGGCAGACTCCCCCACTCCCACGGCCCCCTTTTTTCCTCCCCAGTATCAGAATCTTCCTGAGATGCTCTGGGTCCTGGGAGCTTGACAAGCAGGGAGCTCAAACTCAAAGTGTTGGAACAGTGAGGTAGGGTTTGCCTTGCTGTGAGGGACACCCTCTGTCCAGGCTTCCAACCTCCTGACCAGCACACCTAACCTTGCTGGGGAATACTGGGCATATGTGGCCCACCCCAAATGAGTTCCCATCTCCCTCACACCCCTTTCTGGTTAGGGACCTAGGTTCTCTTTAGCCTCCTGATTGAAGCCTGTTTGCTTTGCATACCCCCACCCACATCCCCACTTCTTACACTGGATCCAATCCCATGTTTTAATCATCAACATGTTCTAGATCCTTTTATCTCCCATTCTTACTGCTTACTGTCACACATCATTCAGTGCTTTCTTTGCCCGTGTTCTGAGAGGAAAGCTCATGATGAGAGAGAGAGAGAGAGAGAGAGAGAGAGAGAGAGAGAGATAAGAGAGAGAGAGAGAGGAGGGAGGGAGGAGGAGGAAGAGAAGGAAAGAGGGAGAGAAGAGAGAAGAGAGAGAGAGAACAACTGGGTGGTTGGTATATTTGATCATAAAAACAGGCCTGTTAATAATAAACCAACCATGGTTATAATGACAGTGACAGTGTCTTCCAGTGCTGAGGCCCCGAGAGTATTTTTCATTTCTACATCCCTGCTCTAAAGGGGAGGCGAGAAGTTTGACAATGAAGGGAGTGAGGCCCCCAGGTGTTCTGCACACACGCGTGCCTCTGAGCCTGTGTGAGTGCGTGGCTGTCTGAGATCTGATGCAGACATGCAAGGGCAGAGTACTGAAATTTAGTACCTAAAATGGAATAATGGAATAAAGAACATCACTTTTGGGGAAACTAAACATAAGGAAGTCTTTCAGGAACATGAACTCTGTACTTTCTTCCTGCTGCTTCATCCTCCCCAAGAAGGTAGACAGCCCTGCTGGTCCCATACAGACTCACACACCCAGTCTCACCCAAGATGGAAGGACCTCTGCCCACTCTTGACAAAGTTAAGAGGGACAGGCCTGGTGGGCAGAAAGTGACTGTGTCCCCTGTCCTCCAGAATGAAACATGGTCCTATAGCTCTGTGCAACCTCATCAAATAGGTTAAGAGGTGTGTTATGTGGAACAGTGGTTCAGCATTCTCTGTGGCCCACAGAATGGAACAGAAGGGTGAAATTGCAAAACCTCCTCCAAACAGAGCCTCAATACCGTTAAGGACTTCCTAACAAATCTTTTGCAAAATAGAAGAAGCTGTTAATTCAGGAGGGAGTATGCTTGCATCCCTGAGGCATTCCTACAGAAGCTGCTGGTCATTTAAGTGACATTGGGTAGAAGGGATTGCTGCAAAGGACAGAGACTTGAGTTAGATTGTACCCACCATCCCAAGTCCACGTTCATATGCATCTGTCAAGTTCAGCAGGGACTCCTAAAATATACGTGAGGCTCAAACAGAGATCAGCAGCATGTGAAATAGGAAATAAGCTCCCCATCATCTCCATCCCTATCTCCCCACCAATGCTCAGGACAATGGTCCCAGTGATCACTGGATGCACCCTCTTTTTGAGAAGAGGTGAGAGAGAGTGAGTGGAAAGGGTCAGTTGCCCTGAGTGCTTCCCACTGACTGAAATTTTCTCCCCATGAACAGGTACGTGGGAAATCACACATATAATTAGCATTTGGTCAAAGGGACTAATCAGATCCCAAGGCATAACAAAAGCTTTCAAAATTCTCTCTGGAAAAGAATTCCAACCTCTCCTCCAAAATTTAACTCATTGTACCTTGAAAGCTTTGGAAACCATGTCAGATTCTAAATTTGAAACACACTCATAATCTCTGACCACCTACTATGTGTCCCGTGTGGTGGTTGGTGGTTTTCTATCCTCAGTACAGAGATATACATAAGGGTCTTGTTCTCTGACTGCAATGATTATTTTCTGTGGGATGGGGGCAGACTTTGATTTTAATGCAATAGTTCCAGTATTCTATAACTCTCATGGAATCACTGTTCCTGGATCTACAACTGTTTCTTTTACGAGTAGATAAAGATTGGAGAGGGAAATGACTGGGAAACTTGTGTGTGGGTTAATGTAAATAAGACACAAGGTTTTCATGCCCTTCTGCTTTCACTGGGGACTCATTTCCCTCACACAGTCTCATTGTAAAACAATCCACTCCCGAGGAGGTCAACAGTGAAAAGTTTGTCTTCTGAAATTAGTAATCAAAGAGTGAAAATAATTAATAGAGAAAACAGCACAGTTCCACACTGCATTCCCATGTAGATGTCTATAGAACAATAAATCAGTAGGGGAAAGAAACAATATAGGCATTTACAATTAGGCCTCATGCATAATGCCCTGGAAAGAGAATTTGTGTTAAAAAAAGACAACATCTGCTGCAAGTGGGTTTATAAATAATACAACTAGATATTCAGGTAATGACATGACAGACGGTCTCTTGTGTCCTTGTCCTTTTGTGTCCAGTGCTGAATGTGTTTACATCCCGCAGCTTATGACATACATGCCTGGCCTGTTTGTGCTCAGGCCAAGAACTTCTCTCTCCTCCAGTGAAATGCTTCTTTGCCCAAACCAAGGCATTCCACATCACCGACCCAGATAGCCAGAGAAATCTGCTCCATTTGGTTTTAATTGATCCCTCACTGTGAGGAGGTAAGCGCCTGAAAGAAGTGCGATCAGATGCACATTCAGGACTCTCATCCATGAACCAATTTCTTTTGTGTTGACACCCAGGCTTGACAAAAAGAATGATGGTTAAGGTCAAGTGCATGAAAGCTAATTCTAAACAATGATGGATGAGCCCAGGCTTGGACTCTATCTTATCTAGGATGTTCTGCTAAAAGGTTGGGTATTCTGCCCCCACTTTTAAAAGTCTCCTAATTTTCAAATTAATGAAGTTATCACAGACCCAGTATTTGTGGGGCTCCTTTCTTTTCTCTCATTATTCAGCTCTTCACCGTTCTGCCGATGACAGGGCTATGAGTGATGGCCTTCAAGCAGATGATTCTTCTTTGCCATGAAGGAACTGATAAATACGGCCTGTCTCTGCAATAAATTGTGCATGAAATAGTCCACTCTGGCAATCTATAGAGTTATGGTAAGGAAAATGGCTTTGTGAGGAAATACAGCAGCACTGCAATTAACTGAAACCCAGTTGAACAGAATCATCAAATAATCTGGACCATGTGTCTATTTGTTACTTTTGTTTCTATTTATATTCCACTTTGGGGGACAGAGACCCAGCAAAATGAGGTGCTGCTAGGGGCTTAGTCCAAAAGTTCATTTTCAGGGTATTTAATGCAATTAGTGGACATTTATTTCAGCTTCTGGTACCAGCTATGACCTTAGTCCTGTACTATGAGATTTCCCATTTATAATGATGCCCCAGAGACAAGCAACACCCAGAATTCTCAAGTAAAATAAAAATAAGCCCACTAATTTTTATTTCCTACAATAAGAAAGCAAATTTATGTATTATACACATGTTTTTCAATGAAAAAGATTGAATTAAAATATTGAAAAACAAGATACTTTAATTTACAATTTTCAAGCTCTGGTTTTGGTACATAAAGATTTTTACTGTACCTGGAAATACACAAAATGAGATTTATTGGGCTGATCACTTAGCAAGTTATATAATGCCTAATCACTGTGGTGTACACCTGAAACTAATATAATAATGTATGACAACTGCAACTGGGAAATAAAAAATGATTTAAAAATAATAATAATAAATAAAAATTTTTAAAAGATAAGAAGAATAAAAAATATATATATAAGTAAGTTATTAAGTCAATTTTTGGATGGGTGATTAGGCTTCACTATTTCCTGAGAGTAGTTATGGTGCCTTTTCTGTAATATGTACATACTCTTTAGATGTCCTTCTCTAAGTCTAATGCCAACCAATATACAAAATGTTGTGAACTGACTGGAAATGTTCTCTGTCACTTTCACTCCTGGACCATATATGGACTAGGAATCCAAATCATAAACCCAAATACAGTTGACCCTTGAACAACATGGGTTTGAATTGTACCTGTCCCCTTATATGTGGATTTTTTTCAATAAATACAGTAAATGATTTTCTTAATCACATCTTCTTCTCCCTAGCTTTTCTAATTGTAAGAACACAGTATATGACACATAAAACATAAAAATATATGTGTTAATTACTGTGTTACCAGCAAGGCTTCCAGTCGACACCAGGTTCTTAGTTCAATCAGGCCTCTGCATCTGGGGATTCCCAGCCGTGGATCAAAATTGCAGTTTTCAACTCACAGTTAGTTGAATGCTTAGATGCGAAATCGTAGATATGAAAAGACGACTGTAAAGTTTTGGGGGAATCAAAAGTTTTCAACTGTATGAGGAGGTGGGAGCAGGGGTGTCAATGCCCCTAAGTTCTGCATCATTCAAGGTCAACTATATTTTGTGACTTTCCCAAGGATCTCTGTTAAACTGTGCTCTGATGTCAGTCATTCACAACAGAAAAATGTAAGTCAATGTGTTAACTCTTCCAGGGATGTTCCCAATGTGGACATTGCCTGATATGGTAAAATAAAAATGTTTGTCATCATTAAACAAACATCAATGGATAGGTGTTATGTTGTACACCAAGAGTTTCTCAGCACCGCCTATCATTGGCTTAGAAAGAACCTTGGAAATCATCCAGTAGCCCATTCAAATTATTTAGGCTCAACGCATATTGAGGCCCTGTTTTATGTCAGGCAGAACACTCGTTTCCTCAAATCTGCTATTTCATTTCATCCTTACAAAGCCCCATGAAGTTAAGATGATTATTGTCATTTCATAGATAAAATAATTGAGGCCCCGAGATATTAATTTATTGGCTCAAGATTATATAACCAGTATATGACAGAGCTGGTTCTTAAAACAGGGTATCCTGGTTCCCAAAGTAGAGGTCAGTCAGCTACATGACTAATTGGGAAGCATATGAAAAAGAACAGGACACATAGGACTTGCCGCTGGTGTTCATAATGATGAATTTCTTGGGAGAAGGGGAGAAATAAGGAATCCCTGTATCATTAGCTTTTGCTAGGGCAAGGCTATAATAAATTCCTCAAAACCCAGAGGATTAAAACAGCTTTCAGTTATGTGCGGATCAGCCGGAAGTTGGCTGATACAGGCTGGTCTTAGTCGGGTTTAGCTTCAAGCTTCAGTTGGGTTCAGGTCTGCTTTATGGTTTTTATTTTCTTTAGACCAGTGGGCTAGCTAAGGCATTCTATCATGACAATGGCAGAAGCACACAAGAATAAGATTAACCGTCTAAGGACGTTTCACATCTCCATTTGCATCACTTCTGATAACAATATATTGACGAATGCAAACTGCAAGGTCAAACCCAAAATTAAGGTAGCTGTTAATGGAAGGAACCCCATTTCAAGACCCTCAGAAGTGTCATTCAATTATGGCATGAGGCCCAAAGCCCAGGATCTCATGAACTATGTCAGTCTCAGATTAGCTCCTCTTGATTTGAAAGCCAAAGAACTAAAAAAAAAAAAAAAAAAAAAAAGTGATATACTCCTTTTATACCTAACACACAATGGCAGGACAGTGACAGGACTACTCTTCTTTGAAAAGGAAAGGATGGGAGGCACAAAGCTGCCACTGGTCATAGGACGTCTGAAATTCTACTGGGAAATTCTGCTTCCTATGGGTCTTGCCCATTGTTCTCCATCACTTTTGATTTTACCCTCTGGAAAGTCTTTCATTATCTAACATCCTCTTTGGTCGTATTTGATAAGGTCAATAGAGACTATACACCTCTCAAAGGCTGAGCAGATGCTTGCTGTCTCTAGAAACTTGGGGGCTCAGAGGACTGTTTACAGCCTGAAAAAATCCCAGGTTTTTCAACATGTAGCAGTGTTTTTGCAATATAGGTCTCTCGAAAGCTGTGTGGGTTTTCTATGTATTTAATTTTAGTCAACTGTATGCCCAAAACACACTTGCAATTATTTCCAACACATTCTTCTTTGTACATATAGACTTAATTATGAGTACTTTAGCCCCATCAGACTTCTGTGGAACTATGCCCTAGTCTTTCTTCAAGACTTTCCATTCAGCTGAGATGATATAATAAACACTATATTATTTCTTTCATTGGTCAAGCAGGGGTGTTAGTCATTCCTCTGATTTGGCCCTTATATTAAGGATATATCTTTCTGTCAGCAGATGGATTTGATTTTTTTTTTTTTTTTTTTTTAGAGTCTCTGTCATATTGGCTACACCTTTGATTTGGTGAGATTTAGTTTTATTTCCAATATAGATATGTCTGGACTTTTTATTTTCCCTAAAAACGTTACTTACAAAAATAGTTATTTTCCAAGTGCTTCTATTTAACACAATTAATCAAATGCATCTAGTAGCAATAGCTCAAGTTTTTAACATTTGGCTATCGATCTCCTTCCACAAATTTACACTTTTTAAATAAATGTTTAACTCATCTTTATTGTTAAATGTATTACAGATGTTCCCCCCTTTTTTCCCCATTGACCTCCTCCTCTCCAATCTCGCCCCCTTCTGCCTTCCCCACACTATTGTCCGTGTCCATTGGTTATACATATATGCATAGAAGTTCTTTGGTTTATCTCATCCTACCCTCCCTCCCCTCTTCCCTTTGAGGTTCATCAGGCTAACAACAAATTTGTACTTCTTAATTCCTCATCTTTTTCACCCAGCCCCCCAGCCCCCACCCATCTGGCAAGCAACAAAAAGTTCTCTGTATCTATGATTCTGTTTCTGTTCTGCTTGCTCATTTTGTTTGTAGATTCAGTTGCTGATAAATATGTATTAATTGCCATTTTATTGTTCATATTTTTGTTCTTCTCCTTCAAGAAGACCTTTCAACATTTCATATAATACTGGTTTTGTGGTGATGAACTCCTTTAGCTTTTTCTTGTCTGAGAAACTCTTGATATGTCCATCGATTCTAAATGATAGCTTTGCGGGATAGAGTAATCTTGGTTGTAGGTCATTGCTTTTCATTACCTTGAATATCTCTTGCCACTCCTTTCTGCCTTGCAAAGTTTCTTTTGAGAAATCAGCTGACAGTCTTATAGGAGCTCCTTTGTAGGTAGCAAACTGCTTTTCTCTTGCTGCTTTTAAGATTCTCTCTTTGTATATAACCTTTGGCATTTTGATAATGATGTGCATTGGTGTGGACCTCTTTGGGTTCAATTGTTTGGGACTCTGTGCTTCCTGGACTTGTATGCCTGTTTCCTTTACCAAGTTAGGAAAGTTTTCTGTCATTATTGTTTCAAATAGGTTTTCAATTTCTTGTTCTCTCTCTTCTCGTTCTGGCACCCCCATGATGTGAATGTTGGCACACTTGAAGTTGTCCCAGAGGCTCCTTACACTATCCTCATTTTTTTGAATTTTATTTTCTTTTTGCTGTTTTGATTGGATGTTTTTTTTCTTCCTTATATTCCAATTCAATGGTTTACTTCTTGGCTTTACCTACTCTACTATTGATTCCCTGTAAATTATTCTTTATTTCAGTTAGTGCATCCTTTATTTCTGACTGGTCCTTTTTTATGTTGTTAATGTTCTCACTAAGTTTTTGTGAGTCTCCTTAAATTCCTTGAAGGTCTTACTAAGTCCCTTAAAAGTCTCACCAACTTTATAAGCAACTTTTTAACCTGTGTTTTGAACTCTGCATCTGTTAGATTGCTTATCTCCATTTTGTTCAGCTCTTTTCCTAGAGTTTTGTTCTTTTCTTTCATTTGGGACATGTTTGTTTCCTCATTTTGGCTGTTTCCCTGTGATTGTTTCTATGTATTAGGTAGAGTTGCTATGTCTCCTGGGCTTTGTAGGGTGGCCTATTGTTGTAGGTGTCTTGTAGGATTCAGTGTTGCAGTCTCGCTGATCATCCTAGCTGGGCCCTTGAGGTGCACCCCATAGTGTACACTGTACTCACTTCTGTTGTAATTGAGTCTTGATTGCTGTTGGCATGGCAATGGGAGGAATTTACTCAGGCTTATCAGCTGCAAGGACTGGCTGTGCCCACTGGCCACTGACTACCTTGGAGGATCAGCTGTGTAGGGGCCCACCACACAAGACTTCTTCAGCAGGGTGCTGGTACCCATTGAGTATGCTCACTGAATGTTGAGGTGGTTGGGTGGTGGTGTTTTGATGTGGTCTGAAGCTGCCCACTGGGTGTGCTAACTCTGGGGCAAGGTCAACCTCTGCCTGTGTTCTATCCAGGGCCACCCGGCATAAGCTACAAAGTGGTCTGCAGACGGCTGCTTCTTGTGCTGGGCTTGGAGGTGCCCAGGAAAAGCCAAGTTGTGAACCAAGACTGGCTGCTTCTAATGCCAGGCCTGGGGCCACTTAATGAGTGGTATGGGGTGCACTGAGACCAGATGCTGCTTGTTTCAGGGATTTTAGGGCACTATGAAGCAGGAGCTATGTCAGGCCAATCCTATGATAAAGCCTTTGGAAACAGCTTGGGTGGGCCTGAAATTGGGTAGGGCGGGGCCAACAGTGTGAATCAGGTTGCTGGAGGGCCAGATATGGTGGCTGTCTGCCTGCCCCAGGGAAGGACTCACCAAAGGAACATCAGTCTCTGCCAGCATCTCTGTCCAGAAGAAAGCTGCCCCTCCAGCCCTCATCCCAAAGCCAAACAGCTCAGTTCTTTCCTTTACAGTCTGCCCTCCTTTATGGCGGTTAATCAGTTCCAGACTCTACTGCAATAAATGAATTTTCACGAAGTAGGATTCTTTATTTACATACAGTGGTCCCTCACCACTTCATGCTTCAACGATCGCGGTTTTTTCAATACTATACCATACTATATTTGAAAAAAAAACGCGATAGAGTGAGGCCACGAACATCGAAGCACAAAGTGGCGAGGGACCACTGTGTGTCTCTGATGCCCCTCAAGCTGCCTCCCCTCTGAGCTCATTGGGAGCAAGTCCAAGTAAGTCTGTGCATGGGCCCTTTAAGAGGAGCAGCCACAGCCTCCCTCGGCCTCAGTTCACGCTGGTTTTTCCAGCCAGAAGTGATGGGGATTTTTCTTCCTGGCACTGGAACCCTGAGCTGGGCACCTGGTGTGGGACGGGGACCCCTCACTCCTCAAGGAGGACCTTCCTATCTGAGGTGTCCCTCCTGATTTTTATCTGCCACAGATGGGTGTGGCACCAGCCCATCCGCCTCCGCCTCTCCTACCAGTCTCCATGTGGCTGCTCTAATTTCGTAGTTGTAGGACTTCCATTCAGTCGATGTCAGGTGGTTCTGAATGACGGTTGTGTTGTAGTTTAGTTGCAAATTTGATGTGGTTGTGGGAGAAGGCAAGGCTGTGTTTATCTCGCTGCCATCTTGACTGGAAGTTTCACAAATTTACACTTTTATTAGGTATATCATCTACCTTCCAGATTACTGCAGACAGCATTTCACCAATGTTTGCCACTATGTGGATTCTCATCTTTCCACCTCCTCTATCAGGTTGGGTGTTATTTATTTCCCATTTTATTCTAACTTCCTATAGTCATTTGTATGTCAATCACAATCTGACTACCAAACCACTGCCACATGTTTTAGGCTTTTGTTATGTGGGAACCCATTTCCAGTACCAAATTCTGTATTCATCATGTATCTACAATAATGTCCCCCTGAAAGTCATCTCAAAATTAGATGGCATTAAAAACAATCATATGTTAATGTTTTATGCAACTGTGGGTTGCCTAGGGGTTGGCTGACCTAGGCTGGGCTCAGCTGGGCTCAACTCCAAGCTGCAGGCTGGGTCCAGGTTTCTTCCATATGTCTCTCATCCTCTTTAGATCAGAAGGTTTAGCTAGGTCACATCCTTCTTATGGTCATGGGAAAAAAATGAGAGAAATTTCTTATGGTGATGATGGAAGCCCTGGTGTACTTGGAACCTCTACTCAAATCCTATCTCTTTGGCAAAAGAAAGTCAGATGTTAGACCGGGTATTGACTTTCTATTCCTGCCTTAACAAATTATCACAAACTTAGGAGCTAAAAGCACAGATTTATTATCTCATAATGCTATAAGTCAGAAGTCTGATATAAGTCTTTTAGGGCTAAACTCAAGATGCCTGCAGGGCTGTGTTTCTTACTAGAGGCTTTAGGGAAGAATCTGCTTCTAAGTTCATTCAGGCTTGTTGGCCAAATTTAGTTTCCTGTGGTTGCAGGACTGAGGTCCTTGTTTTTCTTCTGGCTGTCAGGCAGGGACCTGCCTTTGCTCCTAGAGACTGCCCAAATTTCTTCTTATAGTTTCTCGCCAATGTGAGCCAGCAAGGGCACCTCAGGTCCTTCCCATGCTTCCAGTCCCTTCACCTCCCCCTATGCTGCATCGCTCCACCATCCTCTTCGGCCACACCTCTCCAGTGGACCACGGCCACACCTCTTCAGTGGACTCTGGCCATACCTCTCCAGTGGACTTCGGCCAGACAAATTTCTCCATTTTTGAGAGCCTTTGTGAACAAATTGGGCTGGATAATCTAAGATATTCTCAATTTAAGATCTGCAACCTTAATTCCAACTGCAAAGATCCTTCACAGCCATGCCTAGATTGGAGTTTAACTAAATAGCCAGTGGGCAGAAATCTTGAGTTTTGTGTACCACAGACCCCATGTCAAGGGGCATGGTTATGTACTCTTCACTGTGAGAGCCAGCATCAGTGATGTGGGAAAAATATAGTCTTCCTGGAGAGAAGACACAAAGAATGACTACATTTGAAAGATCAAAACTGCAGGTCAACAAAATTTTCTGTTAAGGCCCAGATAGTAAATATTTTAGGCTTTCTGAAATATATGGTCTCTGTCATAACTATTTCACTCTGCCATTGTAACTCAAAAAGTAGCCACAGGAAACACGTAAAGAAATGGGTATGACTGTGTCGCAATAAAACTTTATTTACAAAAACAGGAAGCAGGCTGGATTTGGCCCACAGGCTGCAGTTTGATGACCCCTGATATAAAACACCAGTTCCCCCTTCCAGGCCCCTTCCCTTATAATAAGAGGTTTTGGTGATAAATCATGTCTTATAGGTCAAGTGGCCCCCAAAACAACAAAACAAAAGAAACATTAGTTCTTTATCACAGAAACTGACTTTATCCTGGACAGCTTCCTTCAAATTGGTATATTCTACCATTTAAGGTGTGATTTACACATTGAAATATTGTACCTGATTATCTGTCGATAGGTCATATGGCATAAGCTGTCACCAAGCATGTGTGGGCAAACCACACACTGACTATCCAGGAAATTCTGTGGATATGTGTTATGCATCATAACCACCTTGGTGGCTGAGGCAGGGACAGCCCAGGGTTGCTAAGTCACTTGTGATGTGTGATGGTTGCTTGCCTACATAAGGATGGTCCCCACCCCATTCATGGATTTGGGTGCAGGAGAGTCATATTGCTCCTACTGAGAATTTTTATCACATTCCCCAGGGAATGGGAAGGGTATCCTGAAATCTGGAAATGCTTGTCAAATGGAGAGATAATGGTCAGAAACCTTGAGAGTCTTCCAGTCAGGCTGATAAACACTGAACATCTACTGTGAGGCCAAAATAAAACAAAAATGACCAACTGGGTTCTTCCTGTGGCTCGTTGACTGTAATGGCAGCCACAGCAAGTCCTCTCGGAGGTGCTCAGACTGGCTGCACCGTGCCTCTTTCCATTCATCTTCCTAATCATCTGACTTTCTTGAGTATTTGCTTGCAAAGTATTAAGCATTTTTTTTTAACAGCTAATTAAAAGGTTGCTATTACTAAAGAAAACATAGATTAAAAAAACAAAAGCAGTTAGTAGCTTTTATCCATCATCAAGGAATTAACCATTTGGCAACAAGTGGGACAGCTCAATTTCTTTAGATATCTGAGGCCTAAATAGCTTAATTGGGGAAGCATGTTAAAAGGGATAGAATGACATTCATTATGGATTAAGTTAATACATCTCAGACCCATCGCATGGCTTAATTTAACAAATTCCACATCTTACTGTTTGGCAGGAAGTGATGTCTCATGAACATCATTACCAGTCAGTGGGACTTGAGTTAGTTGAAAGGGCTGGCTCCATCTGAACACTCTTAATCTTAATAATACTGCACTTTGCCTTGGCAAAATCCTCTGTATGCTTGAGAAGCTTAGAGACTTGCCAGCCTCTTGGAGGCCTCCCCTCCCACCGTGCTACTCAAAGTGAGGAGGGCGGGAGTATCACTCACCTTTTCCAGGTAAACCCATCTGAAATGGAGCAGGGTTGGTCCACTGTTGGGAGAACTTGGTGTATCCTGCCATGCTGAAGATCATTAAATTATATAAGGAGCACATGTTTCTATATCATTAGATCAATTCTATTCTTTGGATGTAGGAAAGGGAAAATGAGAAATTTGGTGAAAAATAATATAGATCACTACTTTTTATTATTGACCATTTACTATGAACCTAGGAATTGGCATGCATTACCTCACTTATTCCTCAGAATAACTGAGCGGGGTCAATACTGCTATTCCTAATTTGCTAGTGAGGAAACTGAGTATCTATAATGTTAAATAATTTGGCCATGGTCATGCCTGGTAGAGGCAAGAGTCCAACTCAATCATATCGATTCCAGTCATTCAGATTTATACCTTCCACTTCACCCCGTTGCCTCTGGAGAAGAATTGGGGCTTTATTCACACTGCTTAAAGCCATCAATCCCCCTTTAGGTCTCGAACCAAAAGTTGTCACTTCCAACTTGCATGGCTCCTGCTAGGTTGAGGCATTTCCGATGCTGCTTATCATAGAGAAGGGGTTTCCCCAACATCCCTCCTCCTCTCTGCGGGATAGTATGCACGAGGAATTCCACCAGCTTCCTTTAAGTCTCACAGGTGTCACCAGTAGAAATAGGGGCAGGTTTCAGCTTCCCCTGACCTATGAGCCATGGACCACAGGACTTTACAGCCTAGAGTGGGCAGCCCTGACCAAGGTATCAAGAAGGTAAAATAAGCCTGTGAGTCAGCCTCTCCTCTTTCTTGATTACTCATGTGTCAGTCTAACAGTGCTCCATAAAAGCAACCACAAAATCTCCGTAGCCACAACAATAAGCATCTGTTTCTTGCTCACTTATCTGCAGTCATCTGGGGTGGCTTTAATTAATGCAGTGGGTCCAGGTTTTGCTTGCTACTCATCTGAACTAGGCTTCTCTCTGAGCCCTGGCCCTGCTGTGAATCAGGGTCTTGACTGGGTGGTGCTGATCTCAGCTCGCCTGAGGTAGGTTCCCAGTCTGCTCTGTGTGCTCTCAGCACTCTGGGACTCACAAGCCATTCTACGCACTGAAACGAACTTAGTACAAGAGGAGCAAGAGAAAGAAGGTGATGCTACTAAGGGTCAGAAGAGACAGTTACTTCTTCCCATGTGTCATGGGACAAGACAACGTATTGGGCTAAACATATCACTGACCCAAAAAGAAAATTACAATTCTATTGGTAATGAGGAAGGGAGAATGGAGATCTGCTACAGGGAGGATGGGGATAACTTATAAAATAGTTTTCTAGCCACCAACTCCTCCACTTACCTATAAGACCAGTGCTAGTGTAGGCAGAGGTAAGCCCGGACCCCAGTCCCTCTGAAAGCCAGCCTGGGTTATGTGCACATTTTAACTGCCTTGATGACTGCAGTGAGCACCACTGTCAACCATGGTGGGCCATGTGGTGAAGTCATCCCTCTTATTACCGTGGAGTGGGTTTGGAGTTTAACATTATTCATGAGGGAGGGTGAGAGTCTAGGTGGGCCCAGAAGCATGGTCCCCGGATGTGATTCAAGTTCAACTCAGAACTCTGGGCCTTTTCTGGAAGAATTGGCCTGGGTAGGCCATTTACCATGGCCACCAAATCAGTTCTAGAATATAGCCCTTGTAGGAGTTTCCAAGAGATCCAACTCAATCTCAGGCAATGCCCACCTCTCCCTTTTATCACCATAGTCAATGGCTATCTTCCGTTCATTGATTCAGCATTACTAGAATTTCATCTGTGTTCAGATACTGCTTTAGGATTTGGAAGCAGGAAGATGCCAAATTCATAGATCAAGCCCCGTGGGAGATAACAGTCTGGTTGGTGAAGAAAACATTAAAAAGATCAATAGTGATTTTTTAAAAGAGCTAATAATTACTGATCATAATGATATGCTGGACATTATTTTAAGTGGGTGTTTTTATGTATTAACTCATTAAATACTGACAACTCTATTTGGTAGGTACTACTACTATCTTTTTTCTGTTTTCAACAGAGGAGAAACTGAAGCAAGAGAGAGATAAAGTAATTTGTCCCAGGTCACATAGCCATTAAGTAGTCAGGATTTGAACGCAGAGTCTATGTGCTCAGTCACGATGATGAACTTCCATCAAAATGTGACAAGTGCTAAGAGATGTTCAAACCTGGTGCCGTTGGGAGCACAGTGGGTCAGGGGCAGAGCTCCTAACTCTGGCTCTAGAAAGTTTTCACAAAGAAAACAGCCCTGGAACAGGGTTTGCACGAGGAGATAAGCAAAAAGACAGCGTTTGAGTTCGTGAGAACAGCGTCGAGCCAGCATGGAAGCAGAAGGCGGATTTCAGAGCTCAGTGTGGCAGGAGCTGAGGATGACGGAGCTGCTTTCACTTGGCAAAATGAACTGGCTTAGATGCATCTCCTTCCCTTCACCCTTACACCCATTTATTAGAGGAAAGGCTCAAATGGAAAGCTGGAGAAAAAAGGAAATTAAAACAAATAGATAATACTCAAGCAGAACAGTCCACTCATAAATGAATAATTGAATATATGTGGGAAATATTTTTACTTCTGTGGAAACATGTCCAAATTCAGCCTGTCTTATTATGATTAGATGGGTCCTAGCCAAGGATGGGTCTTTGCCAACCATTTAGGTCCAGTCGAATGCAAATTTATCTGTGTTTGAGCAAAACAGAATAAACAAAATAACCAAACCCATTAGAAGGTACTTTCGAGAGATGGGAACCATTAAAGAACAGTGCTGAGTTGACTGAAAAGTTAAAAAAAAAAAATCATCCAAAATTAGTTTCCACTTAGAGAGAGACTGGCTAAATAATTTAGCTTACTTTGAGGTGACTTCATTCACTCATTTATTCATTCATTTAACAAATATAAAAAAAAATCTATTGAGCACTTACCCTGATTCCGGCTCCATTCCAGCCTCTGGGCACACAATGGTAAACAGACTAAGTCTGGTCTTTGTGGAACTTACATCTAGTGGAGGGGACAGAACTGAAGAAGAAAGTGTTTGGTCAGTCACCCACTGGTAAGTGGACTGGACTCCATGTGCAGGCTTGTGAAACATACATCTCTCAGGGTGGTAAATCTCTTGAGCTGTTGAATAGAGCATATTTGCGTGAGAGCCTTCTGTGTGCTTTGAGCACTTGTGTGTGTGGTGTGGGACAGGGGTTTCCTCCACCAAGAAGCCTCCTATTCACTCTGCTTCACTCTCAGGGCGTCCGTGGGATCTGGACCACTGGGAAACAGCTTCACAAAACGAGTGAGCTAGGTTTGGCAGCCAGCAGAATGGTCCTGGAGTGTGAGGGAACAAAAGCACCTTTCAATGTACCCTTCCTCACATTCTGGACTGACTGAGAGACCAACACAGAAATTAGGCAGATGGGAACAAATCAGTGTTGTCTCTCTGGAAAGGCTGTTTAGAGAGCACAGAGTGCTTAGAGGTGTAGCAACAATTCAGCTTCCTCCTATTTTCCCCTCGGAACTAAATTTTCCCACTCATGGATGACACTTACTTACTAACAATAAAAAAAACACCTGCATAGCTAGCACAGTGTAAAGAGAAGCAAAGAAAGTATGTATTCTGAGGGAAGACCACTTCAAAAGAGAGAGGGAACCCAGAAATAACTGCTTCTCCTATCCTTAGCAATCTGGCAGTCAGGATTACATATGTAACAGGAACTCCAGAAGAATGGTTTAACTAAATAGATCATCTCAATCTCACTTGACAAGTTGTCCAGAAGTAGACAAGCCAGAGTTAAAATTGCAGTGCTGGGGGACCTTACAGGATTCTGGTTCCTTTCACCTTTCTGCTCCAACCCCCTTAGATTATATTCTTGTCTTCAAGGACACAAGATGGCTGCTTCCCTCTAGCCATCACTTCTATGTTCCAGGAAGGAAAAGGAGAGAGAAAAAGGCAAAGCCAAAAATATACTTGTCATTTGAGTCTGACCCTTTGGGAAGATTTTTCAGAGGAAGTCCCACCCAGTGACGGCCACGTGGATCTCAGTCGCCAGAACCAAATCAAATAGCCACCTACCTGTGACTGCAAGAAAGTTTAGGGAGGCAAAATACTACAGTAGGCATACTGACACGCCCAACAGAATCAGGGTGCACCTACTAATGAGAAGGAGAATGTACATTGTACAGGCAACTAGCTAAATCTGGAGGCCTAAGAGAGAATTCCGGAAGAGATGTGGGAGAAGGTTGGACTTATTTTGTCAGAGTTCTGCCTGTGAAGACTGGACATTCCCTGTAATTGATGGAAAGATCAGAAATGTAGAATAAGTTTTCCCCCAATAGACTGGTCAAAAATTATTCAGAAAAGCACTCTCTCTCTCGCACTCTTATCTCACGTTTCATTCGCTCGCCCCGAATCCTTTACCTTCCCTTTCTCCTGTCCCTCCTTGGTACCTGCATTGTGCCCTCTTCATCGGTGGCTGACCTCCAGACAGCATTCCAAACCTGGGAAGTTTCCTGATCCTCTTTGACCCCCTCCACTTTCAGACTGTCATGTCGGACCACGTCAAGGCCTGTTTTCTTTGAAGGGGACTGGCTAGTGAATCTGATCAATTGCACCTCATGACAGGGGTAATGGCTGTCATTAAGTTAGCAGATTGCCTTTTGCAGACAAAATATTTTAATAGGAGATGCCTCAGGCCAAAGAAATATCTGACAGTGAAATTTCAGGCCATGGGTTAGGCAAAGGGAATGTTGAGCGGGGGCCCCTCAATGCATTTCATGTACGTGACTCCTACTGGGCACCTGAAAGCATTTATACAGCTCTGGGAAAGCAGACCATGGAGTCAGACTTTTTGAAAGGTCTTTCTTATTTTGTCAGAGATGCATTGTAGGACTGTAGGAGAGGCATACCAGACGTGGGGTGCTGTGGATAATGCAGGTGCTCCTCACAGATCCCCTTAAATCTCTTTCTGTGTTCCTCATACCCACCCTCCCGGTTCACACAGCACCTCTGTGGTTCTCTGGGGACCCACACAGGGTACTATAGCCTGCTTTGCCCATGTTCAAAAGGAATTGGCATCCTCTCTGGGGCATTCCTTAACTGATGACTGATAGGGACAGAAATATAAAAAGTTCCTTGTGCTGGAGAAGAACAATTCTGAGGCATAACTTATGCTCTGGAATTCCCCAGAATGATCAAGATGAAGTCCTCCTCTGTGGGACTGTTCATCTGAAATCATAGTTTGCTGGGTTACCTCACCTTCTGTAATCTGTTTCCCCATTTTTTTTTAACTAGGTTCCCTGGGAGCACTGCCTTAGATACTAACTTTACACCAATCTTTATCTCAGGGTCTACTTCTAGGGAACCCAGCCCAAGACAATGTACAACCTTATACTCTTTCATTCATCAATTTAAGACTTTTTAATACATGATTATAACCAAAGACTCTTTCCAAGAGCTGCCTTCTGGTCAACAGAAAGAAGTTTTTCTGATTCTCAAGTAAAGGAAGAGTGTCTTGTGATACTCCAAGAGGGTTTTTGGTTTGTTTTTGAATGATAATTGAAGGAAAACAGGCAAGACCTACTAGTCTTAAGGTAGATAACATCCAAAGGTATTTTAAGGTGTGCTAATAACTAACATTCAAGAGATAGCATAACACTTGTTCAGTAAAATATGAAGTATTCAAATTCTGAATCTCATTCCAATGTGTTTGCTGTTTCCCCCACATTACCAAGCAATTCTCTGATATTAGCCAGGTGTCCTACAATTCAACACAGTTCTGACACTATCTACCTGGAGATTTCATCAGGCCCCATATGCTAAGGGTTCAGTCCCATAAAACTGCTCCCTCCACCCAGTTCAGCCACCAACTGCAAAGTCCAGATTGTCACCTGGGCTTCTGACCAGCCAGCTATAGATCTGAGGTTCCCACAAACCCCTCCTTGGGTTCAGTTAATTTACTAGAGCAGCTCTCAGAACTGAGAAATGTTTTACTTCCTAGATTTCCTGTTATTATAAAAGGATCATCCAGATTGAAGAGATGCATAGGGCAAGGTATGTAGTTAAGGTCACGAAACTTCCATGGGGTGTTCCTCTCCAGTCACCCCACTATCCCCTAATCTCATCGTCTTCACAAATCCGGAAGCTCTCCAAACCCCATCTTTTGGGTCTTTATGGAGGCTTCATTACATAGGCATGACTGAGTAAATATTTGGTCATTGGTTATTAAACTCAATCTCCAGACCCTCTCTGTTCCCCAGAGATCAGGGGTGAAAAGTTTCAGCCCTTGCCCTTGAGGGTGGCTCATTTGGTTGGAGCATCAACTGTGCATCAAAAGTTTGTGGATTTGATTCCCAGGCTGGGCTCATACCTTGGTTGTGGGTTTAATCCCCGTAACAGATTGATGTTTCTCTCTCACATTAATGTTTCTTCTTCTCTCTCCCTCTTCCTTCCTTACTCTCTAAAAATCAATGAAGACATATACTTGGGTGAGGATTTTTTTTTTTAAAGAAAAGTTTTAATCCTCTAATCACATGGTTGGTTCCTCTGGTGACCATCCCCATCTCCTAATTATTATAACAAAAGACACCTTCAGGCTCTAGTCCCTTAGGAAAATCCAAGGGTTTTAGGAACTCTGTGCTGGGAAGCAGGAAGAAAGGGGGAAAAAATTTATTTTTCTTAGTGTTTATCACAATATCATTTTGCTGCAATGTTATCCCTCTTTACCGAGTAAATGAAAGTGAAGCTTACCTGTTGCAGAAGGTGATCTACATTTGTAGACAGGGCATTGGTCTGTAAAAGGAGTAGATATGGTCCTAGTAACTTTTATAGCTCACACATTCAGGTAGCGAGTCTCCAGAGACCCCAGCTTAGTATCAATTTGCATTCAGATCTTGTTCTTATTTCAGCACTGTTCTTGGCTCTGAATATGGAGTGATGATCGGCTTAGACCACAGCCTGTCTTCCTAGGCATTAGATTGGACTTAAATGGCTCTCTCTTAGATAACTCCTCTTTTCTATTAGTCGGATTTATAGGAAGTAATGCTGGCTAAAGAGGAAAGAGTAGCAGATAGTACATTAGCAACAGGGGGAACAATGGAGGCAAAGAAGAAGGAAGAACTTGTACCTCAAAACTTATACTGCTTCTCCATCAGACACACACCACTAACTCTCTGGGTTGACTACAAAGTTGCTTGGAGATGAACAACACATACAGCAGGTCAGTCAAGAAGAGTCACCAAAGCTTCATGGCGACTCGCTAGGCTCAAAGGCAAGGCAGTAAAGCTGGTCACATGCTACCTGTCTATGGAGAATGGGGCTGTCTTTCTTGGTTTTATGAGAAAACTGCCTGTGATTCTAGGCTTCACAGTTTTTTGGTACTACTCATTCCTTCAAAGCAATTTCTTCGTCTAAAAGGTTCTCCACAGCTGTCTGGCACTGTGCTCTTCGAACAAGAGTCATGTGTGACTGAAAGCAGACAGCTACCTGGTTTCTATCACCCCAGCTAAGAGAGCTAATTGGCTCAGGCACAGGATTACACATCATCCCCAGCATTCTGGGTAATTTGTACGGGAGACACCACTTGACTTTCAGCCTGCTTGGGATGTGTCACAGGAAGGCTTCAATCTGCAGAAATTGAGGTTGGTGAAAAGATCATTCTGAGGTTGAACAACTTTTGCAGGAAGTGGTGTTACTGGGAGCCGAAAAAGCACTGAGCTATAATACACCCTCTGAAGCATCTGATTGTTTTCTTTTTATTTATTTTTTAAATGTGTTTTTATTGATTTTGAGAGAGAGAGGAAGGCAGAGGGACGGAGAAACATCGATAGAAACATCGATGAGAAAGAAACATCAACATCGATCAGCTGAGCTGCCTCCTGCATGTTACCTGATGGGGATCGAGCCCAAAACCTGGGCATGTGCCATCACTGGGAATTGAACCAATGACCTCCTGGTGCATAGGTCGATGCTCCACGCCTGATCCACACCAGCTGGGCCATCTGATTGTTTTCTCAGGACTCAGGGACAAGGAAAGAACAAGCTACCTTGACAGATAGCTGACTTGCCTAAGCAAGCAGGTCTGGGACTGGCCCTGGACAAACAGGCAAAGCCACTCAGGCTCGAGCCAGGCTTTCCAGTATCCAAAGGAGGATGACAATACTGACACACCAGGTGGGAGCAAAAGGGCCAGAGTTTCCAGTGATGTGGGGAAGCCTTTGTGCCCTGTTACAAACCTGAGTGAGAACGAGCTGTGTGCTCTCTCAGCTGCTCTCAGAAGTGCCTCAGAAGCCCCATGGCTAACAGAGTCCCCACCCTGTCCTCCTCCCCTGCAGTCCCTCATTGTCCACAATCTTAAATCCTAGGACATTGAGCAGACCTTCAAATCCATGAAGATGAACTTCTCCTCCCACTCGCTCTGAATGAGAGAAAATTGGGAGGGTAGGGAAAATTAACAACATTCACTAATATGCCAACCGTTGTACTAAATGATTCATTTGCAGTTTCATTTAATCCACACAACAAAGGGAAGTGAGATCTGCTCCAGGTCCTGGAAATTACAAGAGTAAGTGATTGCACCTCTGCCACTACTAAAGTCACTACTTAAATCAGGTCTCCCTGGGGGATACCCCCATCCCACTGTAGATTGGTTAGTTAAGACTTGGAGGTAGAATGGGTGTTTGCCCAAAACTATTAAGGTTTCTAATTCTGAGTTGGATTAAGGAACACAAACACCCTCAGACTATAGTCACTTAACCATTAAGGAGCTTGTTTGGGGGGATGCAGATAGGAGGGCAGGTGGAATTCAGACCCCAAATTCTGTATGGACCAAAATACATATTCTCTGTCCTAAGATAGCCCTTTTATCTCCAGAGTTATTCTACAGCTGAAAATTCAAATTTCTTACAGAAGCAGTATGGGATAGTGGTTGAAAGCACAGTTTTTGGAGTTGGACTTAATTGGAATTTCAGCTTCTCCCGGGAGCTGTTATCTTAGGCAGGTCACCTTCGCTTGAGCCTCAGTTTCCTATACCAATGGGAAAAGCAAATAGGACAAATACCAATAAAAGTGGGCAGATTTTAAGTGTTCAGTGAATATTAGCTATGATCTATACGATTATTGTTAAGTAAAACACTTAATACAATGGCATAGAACAAGGGCTCAAAAATAGTAACTCATGCTCAGCTGGTGTGGCTCAGTGGTTGAGCGTCGACCCATGCACTAAGAGGTCACTGGTTCGATTCCTGGTCAGGGCACATGCCCAGGTTGTGGGCCCAATCCTCAGTGGGGGCATGCGGGAGGCGGCCAATCAGTGTATCTTTCTATCTCCCTCTCCCTCTAAATATCAATAAAAAAATTTTTTTTTAAAGTAACTCATTAAGTTACAATTATTATATAAAGTCTTAGAAAGTATCTAACTAATTTTATGCTATGCAAAGTAGCAAGGTATTGTTGTTATTATTTTTTAGGAGCTTCAAGAATTCCAAAATCAGGATGACAATCGGTCTTGTAGGCCTGTCATACTTAGTCAACAATCAGGGGGCTCACAAACTTCTTAATACCAGAAATGACATGGTACCAAGCATCACAGGCAGGTGACTTCTGTCAGATAATCTAGACCAAACTCCCGTGGGGGAGAAATGTGGAATAAAGAGGGGAGGTCTGAGGGGTACATTTGAGTGGGAGCTCTGCTTTGGAACAGGGATATAACGGAAACTCATATTTACTAAGTGTTCACCATGTGCTTTTGTTACAGAACAAAAGAGTTTGCCCACCTGGCGCTAGCAGAGCCAAATTCCAGACACGGAGTGGAAAATGATTGGTTATGTTCATTATGAATGGCACCACACGGGAGAACCAGAAGCGAATGCTCAAAGGTCTGAACTCCCTGCAGGCGTGTAGGTTACAGAATATATAGGGCAAAATCACAAGACACCGGGGTTAGAGGTTCAAAGTTATCGTGGGAGCTGATTGGTCTGAGGTGAGGAAAGGGTGATGAATCATTTCTTCAGGTCTTGGGAACAGCTCTGAGGTCTGTTCTTGTGCCCTTCTGTTGGGTGTTATGGGAAAGTAGCCAGGGGTGTGATTCCACCTTAGGGTTCAGGAACTGAAACGTAAGTTAGGTCAAGATGTTATCTTTAGTCTGTCAAAGGTGCAGGCTTTGTGACCATGAGTCAGATCCTGGCTACTGTCTTCTGCTGCTTCAGGGGTTGCTGATTATCCAGGGAAAAGGATAGGTCTCTGAGGATAATAGAGAAAAAGATATGGTTTCCAGAGCGAGGATTTAAAACTAAATTTAATTGAAGTCATAAGGACACTTGGTTTCACTTTCACCAGGTGCTCTCACATAGGCTCACTCATTCAATCCTCCCAGTGACCCTTGAGAAAGGTAATTCAATCTTCATTCTTACCAAAAATTGAACAGAGTCTTAGAGAATATAACTAATTTGTGAGGCAGGTAGTGAACTGCAAAGTCAGGATTAGATCCCAGAACTTTGTGGCTCCTTTCCATTACCCAGCAACGCAGGTGATGTGGTCATAAGGCAAAATATAGTTCATGGAAAGAGAGAATTCGTTCATGAAAAGTTTCTCTCGCGATGATCTGAAGATGGTTTGAAAGTGTGTGTTGGAAGAGGCAGCTTTCGGTTTTCACTTTCAGGACCTTCTCCCAGTTGGTATGCTGATGAGATGCCTTAGAAAATCTTCATCTCTTCTTCCCTGTGACAGTCCTGCCCACTCCCAGGATACGGGACCAGCAATTGGCCAACAGGAGGGGTGGTGGATATTTGTGAAGCTTGGCTGTTAAAGGGCAAGGCAATGAGATGGAGGATGTTTCTGTGGTCTCTCTTGATTTTCCTTCTTATGGAAAAGGCATCTGTACACGTGACTCCTTTGAACTAATGATGAATGGCAGAGCAGTTGGGAGGAAATGAGGCCCAGTGCAAATACTGAATTTGATGATGTAGACTCACTTATTATCTGTGCCCTTCTCCATTAAAAAACCAAAAGAGAAAGATAAGAAAGGAAGACATTTTCATGCAGGCATTGAAGAATAAGAATTCTGGAGTTCCTCCTCCTCTTTCTCTTCTTCACAACTATATTCAACACAGTGCAAAGCCAGATAAAAACTAGCTTCTTCCACTTTTTTCTGTGCTGTTTATTCTTGTTTTAGTTTGTGTTTTTTGTGTGTGTTTGTTTGTTTGTTTGTTTGTTTTTCTCCTGCCATTTTTGAAAATATTTTCTTTCTAAGGGCTTGGTTCTCTGGAATGGACTCAACTTCTCCTGGAACTCGCATGTCTTTGGCTTCACAGAAATCCTACTCATACTTCTCAAGGCCTGAAAGATTTTGAGATCCCTCTGAGTTGAAAAGAGAGAGAGAGATAGGGAGAGAAGAGAGAGAGGAGAGAGTTGTTCCTCTACATCTGTAGGGAGCTTGGCTGTCTCTATTAGCAAGGGAGAGGGGACTTCTATTGTAATCTAAAGTATTAAATTTAGAGTGTCATTACTTTCCTTTCTTCACCTCAGAGTTTATTCATCAATTTCCAAATAGAAAGATGGTGTTTACTAGTGAAATTTAGCTTTCCTGGGGTCATTAGCCCAACAAAGCAATTGCCTAGATTTGGGAAGGTGATTATGAACCAACTCTTCTCAGCTGAATTCTGAAGTATAAGGCAAGTCTTATTTCTATAACCTATCCTCTGTTAAACCTCTTCACCTCTCCTTCTCTGGTCCTAATGGGTGCCCATTAGTGCTCTTACTGTTTGTATATACCATTCCCACAATGCATTGTCCCTAGTAAACCGAGGCACATTCTTTCTCTCATTTATTGAAAGTCTATATATATTTATAGACCATGTGCCAGTCTCTGTGATAAGAGCTGATTATCTAAAGAGGAGTAAGAGATAATCTCCATTCTCAAGACACCCCAAGACTAGCAGAAGAGAAAGACACACACAGGGATTTGTTATAAATGCCATAATAAACGAACACAAAAGGCTCAGAAATGTCAGGTTTTTGGAGGGCTTAATAAATAAACAAGAAAGGCCCAATGAACAACTTCCCACTAAGGTATTAATTGATGGTCACTTAACAATTACATTTTCAAGGGTTAGGGGCATAATTCATGATCTTTCTTTTGAATTTACCAAGGTGTTTAATTTTATGGTTATCCAGCATTTTGGGGAATAATTACAGTATAAAAATGTTCTTGTTAGAAATTTGATATCAACAATATTAATTAACAAAACACTCTGTTATTGATATGCCAAGAAACAAGTAAGAAGATTGTATGTCTATTGAGAATTTCTGTGCAACTTTAGTTTACTGAACACTTATTACCTTGTAAACATTGATTGCTGATTTCTTTCCTGAGTGGAAAAAATTCAATACCCTGGTGTCCAGTTGCTTCTGTGTTTAGTCCTTGAGCCTATATCTGGGACTCTACAAAATTGTTTTATCTATTCCATAGCCACATGGTTCTTCTTTCAGGAAAATGCCATATTATCTTATGGTCGGGGGGTTTACATCATAGATGCTATTTATATAAAATTCCATTTCTCTAGTATAAAAATTTACACCTGATTTTTAGTAAAAATTATTTTTCTCTTCTATCTAGTTTATTCTATTTAATTATATGCCAGATATTTTATTAGGTGATTTTATTTTATTTTATTTATTTATTTATTTTTGGTATGTGCCCCTAGAGGGAACCGAACCCAGGACTCTCTGGTCCACAGGCTGATGCTCCAACCGCTGTGCCAAACTAGCCAGGGTTATTAGGTGATTTTATATAGAATATTTCATGAACTCCTTCCCTTATTTCTATGAAGCAAGTTTTAGTATTCTTATTTTTCAGCTGGGAAAATGGAGAACTACAAGATCAAAATCACTTGCCTAAGGTTCATAGGTCAAAAGTGGCAGAGTTGTAACTGAAACCCAGGCGTGCCAACTCCTGGTCCACCATACTCTCCAGCTATATCATGGTGCCCCTTACACTTTGTGCTAATGTTTGAGTTTCTCCAGAAATCTTATGGGCAGACCTACAGCTTCACATGCTGTGTGATAGCCAATTTCCAGCACTGGGTGATGGTACCTCCAGCTCCTATTAAGTCATCAGTTAGAACAGTACATGTAGGAAGAGGCTTCTTGAAAGAATTCAAGGCTTGCTCACTCTGTCTTGCTTTATTTGAAAATGACTTTTTCTCTAGTAGTTGGCTTTCAAGTAGCACACTGGACTTATAACTTCTTGAGCTCAGAGAGGCTCTCCTGAGGACATGTTCTTTATTTTAATTGAAGTCTTCATCATTGGCTGGCTTCCAAGTGGTCTACCAGATGTCTTTTTCTTTGCTATAGCTGAAGCAGATTATGATGTTCCAGTTCATTTTTACAATTTGCTGTACTTTGCTGGCAGCCTGATTTCTTTAACAAACCACACTTGGGAGGCCAAAATCATGGAGCAGGCAGCAACAAGTGAGTCCTCAGAATATGTTTTCTTTGATACTTTCAGGAAAATTTCTTTCTCTCTCTCTCTCTATCATTTTTAATTTTAGTGGCTAGGCCTAGATTTTCATAAATTTTCACATACATGTAACTTTCTCAGGATGTGCAGCCCCAAAATTAATCCTCAAGGGACAAACTAATCCCCCAACTGGGACCTTAAGAAAGCTCCTTTCTCAGAAATCTTTCATTTTCTTCTTGGAAGCTTAAAGAATAATACCCATTGCCTTTCCCTATTCTTTTCTTCAACCCTAGTCATTATGCCCTGAGATGCTCCATACTTCGAAATAAAAGGTATATAGTGTGTGTATAGGAATTGAGGAATGCCTTAAAGTTCATTCTACTCTTTGAAGCAAATGCAGTTAATTCTTACTTGTGACTGTGTTTATAACACCTAGAACAGTTTCTGGTACTTAGCTGTGGCTAAAAAAAATATTTATTGAATCAACTAACTCATAGTCAAGCATCAACTGGTTGGCTAAGGCAATTTGGGGGATTTAGTCATTTCTTATTTTTCACACTGACTTTTAGAGTCTACATGACCTTTACCCCTAACTTAAGTGGCACATGATGAGGGGTTTTATTTTACTTTCCGGTTCCATAGAGGAGCAGACCAATTAAACATATTATAAAACAGATGGGAATTTGGGCTTTATAGGAATCTGGGAGGGTCCTAGGGCCTTCTGGGGCCTGTCACTCGAGTGAGGACTGGAACTCTTCGTCTCTTAGCCAAGTTTTGTTAGCCTCAGGTGATGGTGTTAACACAGTGTTAGGCTGCCTTTTCAACAAAATACAAACAAAACCAAACAGAAGAAAAACAATCAAACCAACCCCCTACTGCCCACTGGCTGACTGAAGCAGCAGGACTGTTGTGTGGAGGAAGGGGCCAGAACAGGAGGAGGTGGCAGCTTCCTAACAAACTGTATTGTTTGAACAATTTTATTTAGTGTGAAAAAAGAAAACCCGTTTCTCGTACCGAAGATTTATTTGGAAGTTCTGGGCAGATTAACTTTTGGTAAGAGTCGGAACTAAAAACTTTATTGGGAATGCTACGTACACTCCAAAGACCAACAAGAGAATTTAAGTTAGAAGTGATTAGTATGAAGAAAGTTACATTTATTGTACTCTTATGTATAATTGATCACATGAAAGGCCTTTTGTAACTATAAAAGAGACAGCCCATTAAATTGTTTTACCCTGAGGATTATACAAATTTGCGGATATCGGATTGGATCACCAGCCTACTTGTTTCATAGCAATGGTAAATCATTAAGATGCTTATTTTTATTCATGTCTCTTTCTTGCTATTTATTATTAACCAAATAGCTCCTCCCAGTTTTAGCTTTATTTTCAAACATCTGAACGAATCCTTCTCTCTCTCCACCACCAGCAAGCTATATCAAACAGGTTGCCAATAGCTCTATAGGTCACCTTTGAGGGATCTTAAAACAAACAAACAGCCCTGGCCAGTTTGGCTCAGCGGTTAGAGCGTCAGCCTGCGGTCCAGAGAGACCCAGGTTCGGTTTCCACTAAGGGCACATGCCTCAGTTGCAGTTTGTCCCCAGCCCTTGTTGGTCGTGCGGGTGGCAGCCACTCGATGTGTCCCTTTCACGTTGATGTTTCTCTCTCTCTCTCTCTCTCTCTCTCTCTCTCTCTCTCTCTCCCTCCCACTGTATCTGACCAAAAAATGGAAAAATGTCCTCAGATGAGGATAAAACAAACAAACAAACAAACAAGCAAACACATTTGATAAGAACATAACTATGTTATTTAGACATAGAGTCTATACAGAGAGAAAGTCAGAGGCCATCTTATCTCTTGATCTGAGTAGAGAAGCCGTAAAATACTTGGCATCGTTTTGTGTAAATTAGTTGAGCTCGTTTCCAGCCTTTCCATTATCCAGATAAGAATATGCTCATAGAGTTAAAGGTTAAGTTACGAATATTACCTGGCACACACAGAACAAACAAATTGGCTCATGTGCTTATGCTAGAAAAGGTTGTTGAGGTTGGTTGCCATTCCTTATTTATTTCAGATGGCCCACAGAAGAAATATAAACCCAATCTCTTCTCCTAGATGTTTCAGAAGGGTACAGCTGCAAATCATAGCCTGTATCACAGAATGAGGCTAAATCCAATTTGTCACTGTCTGTGTTCTTCATTTAGAGTTTTTATTTGAAGAAATACATCTGGCAGATTTCAATCGTTAGAAATGGGGGTAAAGTCAGCTGGTTGTGTTGACATATAGAACTTCTCCAGTTAAGCATCTCATATTTCTTCCAAGCTTCATAATAAGTAGCCAGACTAGAGCTTTGGGGACACTATAGAAACTTTGGGATGTGCTTACTCCATGGACATCTACAGTAGCTCATGTTCCCTTTGTCCCCAAAGCAATCTATGCACCATGCTGATTTTTGCATTGTACCAGATCAATTGCACTTAAAATTTTAGCTATAGAGGTCAAAAGGTGTGTGTGTATCTATAAATCTAGGGTTCTGTCAGCCTAATACATGTGGTTGAGAGAGAGACACATTGTGCTAAATAAATGGTATTCAGTTTTAAATGAAGTCTCTCAATTAGCATTGAACATTTTTTTAAACAATCAAGATATTAAAGCTAGAGAGAAGTTAATGAGCCTATGGAGAAAGTAACTTCTAAAGATCATTTTGTGCTTGGGATGGTAATTGCTTTATGACATTTTGATGTCATTACAACATGAAATTAGGAGGGCAAAATGTTTCCAGAGTATTTCTTCAGATACCCTGTTAGGAAGCTATTAAAAGGCAAGATTATTCGGGTAAAATGATTTCAGTGTGTGCCTTTGGATACCTGCTTTGAAAATCATCATGATCTGAGGGTACACTACAAAATTATTCCAGTGTGTGTCTCTAGAAGGCACCCACTCCCATGCTGTTATGTTCAAATCACAGTGGAAGATTACGCTTGGAAGCAAGAACATAGAGGTGGGGGGTGGAGGGGAATCTGTGAAGATTAGTCTCAATTGTGATGTCAAAATAAAATGAGATAATCATAAGCATTAGGACTGAACTTCAACCCCCCATGACCCAAGCACTGTCTGAACAACGATGTTGATGAGACTTTCTTCCTCTTCTCATCACAGTAACAATGCAGTCTTTCATTGAAGGCCAAAGCGGTTTTATAAAAATAAGAAGTTGCAAAACAATATGGTTTATGATAAGGAAGAAGGTTGATCTACAACTGGAATTTGAAACTGCACAAATGCAAGAAAAAACTTTTTTTTTAGAAAATTGAAAATTCCAAAATTCAAACCTCAATAAGAAATGTTGACATACTCTCTGCTGTCGAACGCAGAAATTATAAATGATAATCTACAAATGAGGCTACTTGAAAAATAACCCCTGAAACCTACCGAAGAATCACAGCCAGGCACACAGCAATATTCTAAGTCGCTCCCACCATCTCTCCTTCTTTCCCCAGATGTTACCTCCTGCTGTGCAGTCTTCACATCCAAAGAGGCACTAAGAAGCAAAACATCTGGGGCACTCCATTATAGGGGTTAGTGCTCAGAGTAAAAGAGGGTTAAAATGACTGATGTTCCTTCCTGTCAGTCCGTAAAACCAGGCTTACATTTCCGATGTTTGCTAGTAGGTCAGTGTTCAATAAAATTTAACATATTTAAAAATCTCTTGTCCTGTATCTTTCATGCTTATCCATGGGTTTATGCGAACTGAAGGTTATGTGCTGTCTTGTGTTCTTTGCCTATTTGTATGTGCAGATATGGATTCGTGTGATTTTATGTATGTGCATTACAATGGCTTCCAAACGATGGTGGCTGTAAATAAAATTGCTGCAGTAAGAAAATGTGTAACTCACTGAGCCTGTATTCAGAAATAAGAAATTGGTTGAGATTAATATCTCCCATCACAAGCACAGTGGGAAAGTTGGTTCTCATAGGCCCCTGACAGCAGAGTGCCAATGGGCCCATTAGGCACCATGCCCACCTTCTCCTCCTCTCATGGTTACCACACACATTTTCCCCAGACCCTCTCTTCTTATCATAACTATGTGAAGAAGTGTCAAATTTGCATCATCAAACAGATGAGAGATGACCTACAGGTTTCCTTGACAATGGGCCCACAGTCTTTCTATGCCAAAGACATCAGAACAGAAAGGTCCAAATGTGTTCTTACTCCTCGCCATCCCTGCTTTTACCAAATTCTGCTTTGTTTTAAAACCAAATAACTGTGGTTATAGATCAGCTGAACATTAGTTAGAATAAAGAAAGAGGAGTAGCCCTGTTCAATGTCAATTGGATTATATAATTTGGTGTATCTCTTAGTATTCGGCCTATTGGGAGCTGCCCAGAAATTTGCTTCTATCGGGCAAGAAATGCTCCTGCCAGGGTATATTCATGGAGTTTTCTGTGACTGTGCCAACCCCTCAGCCTTGCTCACGGAGGCCATCAAAGTTCTCCATGAAGCAGGAGTTTGGGTTTTGCTGCTTACAGGTTTTACAAGCTCCTCCGAGAAAGCAGAACTATGACAGCCCAGCGTTGTTATGGAGGTTACCCTATGCATATGCCTGCCACTTATTTTTGAAGAGTAAATATTTGTGCTAATTATATCAGTGTCATCCACTGTGCTAATTATATCCATATCAACATGTTGATATTAATATAATTAATTAGCACAAAGATGTACTCTTCAAAAATACACGGCAGTGCCTCTGTGCATCTGCCGTGAGGAGAGCATGGGTGAGGCATAGTTCTAGAACGCTGTATTTAGGCTCCGATCTGCAATCAGCCTTCATAATTACCTAATACTGTAGGTGGCCTTACACAAGTAAAATGTTTTTTTTCCTACGGTTTCCTGGGAATTGGATGCTAAGATGAAAAGCATCTGAGTAGCTTTCTCTCAACATTCTACTTGGTGATTAACCAACTCGCCAAGTACCAAGCTGCCCCTAGTTAACCCTGAAGACCCCCAACAGAAAGGTAGGTGGAGTGAATTAAAGTGTTAAAAATATAGAAATAATAATTCCTGAATTATCTGTAATTATTTAACAATAGGTGGCTTGTTACATTTTAAATGGAAAATCTACCCAACAATAAAAATCAGAAAGGAGAGGGGAAAAGAAGCATATGAGTCATATGCCAGAGCAGTGAGCAGAATTTAATTTGAGGCTACTCATTATGTAAAAAGTTCCTGGTGATTGTACTAATGATAATGACATTAAAGAAACATTTTACATTTATTGCTTTTCCTCTGCCTCAGACATGTATGCATTATTGCATTTAATGCATACAACTCAGTGAAGCACAATTATTATCCTTGTTTCACAGATGAGGAAACTGAGGCTCAAGAAGGTAAATGACCTGCTGCAGTCACACAGCTTGTTAGTGGCGGGAGTTAGGGGGCACTAGGCTGGCACCAGACTTTCAGCCACACCAATTCTGCTGTCTTCCCAATGGACATGTGCCAAGTTCGCCAGGAACACTTGAGAGGACACGCAATGGAGTGCCTTGAAGCATACTTCTCTCCAAGAGGACTATATTGGGGCTGCCGAGAAAGAAACCTAAATCCCAGTCACATCTTGCCCAGGAAGTTAGCAAAAGTAAGGCTTAATACAACCAATTCTCTCTCTCCTGTTTCATAAAACAGACATCAGGTGATAATGAAAATATCAAACCTCCAAATCTTCATAACAAGGTCCTGATGATAGTGAAGGGAACCAAAGCGTTGCCATCCGGAAGCTGCCTTTTTAGGATATTGATTTTAAGCTGGTTGTTCACCTTAGCCTCATTTGAATGAAGTATGGTAAACAGGAGGGCTCCAGGCAGGTGTCCCTTGTCTCTGAACTGCCTGGCGAGGATTTTCCCGCCATGTGTGTTCCCATTCTTCCTCAGCCACCTGCAAACTGCCCATTCTCACTTCTGAAATCTAATATCTCATCCCCTCCTTTTCTCCTTTGTCCAAAAATATCTTATATACCCAATGTTGCTTTCTGTCTTTGGAATTTTTATGCCTGTGTGAATTCCCCACACACATGTATTAAAATTTGATTCTCTCCTGGTAATCTCTGTTAATTTGATTAGTTCAGCTAGGTAGGTGGAAAAGTATTATTATATTTTTATAGCCCCCACATTTGGCCAATAATAAATTTTTAAATCAGATCTCTGGGATATGCCAGTCCTGACACGAATGGGGAAATTTGAAACCCAGAATCTGGTGAAAGGCCAAAGCTGACTATTTCAGAAGAGCCAAGAAAAAGCCAGAACTCTGCCTCTGGGCTCTTTGCACCATGCTACATGGCCTCTGCTTGCTCCCCTCTGCAGGGTTGGCCCAGTGGTGTTCAAGCCTCCCCAAAGTTATGAGAAAGCCTTAAGAATGCTTCCATGTTCTTAAACCAAGGAATGCAAAGAAAGAAATGTGTTCATTTTTTCCTTTGTTTCTGTTGCCTTAGGTGATGTATCAGTGAAAATTCTGCTGCGTATGATGTCCAAAATTTTGTTGCCTACATTTTCTTCTAGGATTTTTATGGATTCATGAGTCACATTTAAGTCTTTTATCCATTTTGAGTTTATTTTTGTGTATGGTGTAAGTTGATGGTCTAGTTTCATTTTTTTTTTTTTTGCATGTAGCTGTCCAATTTTCCCAACACCATTTATTAAAGAGGCTGTCTTTACTCCACTGTATGCTCTTGCCACCTTTGTCAAATATTAATTGAGCATTATGTCTTGGGTCCATTTCTGGGTTCTCTGTTCTGATCCATCTGTTGCTTTAGAAATCTATGTAAGAGGAAAAAAAGAAGAAGAAATAGACAAGGTTCCATGTAAACAAGTTTCCACTTTTGTTCATAATGTTGCTTTTTGTTTTTTTTTAATTTTTGAGTGTTGTCTACTGCCACTTCAGCTACCTTTGATACGAGTCAGAGAGAGAGCTCCAGAGACAGCAGAAACACAGAGACAGAAGACGGAGACAGTGCCGATCCCAGAGTAACATTCTAGGTTTCCGCTGTTGCTCATTCACACCCTCCTTCAGGGTGGCAAAGGTTTGGTGCCTGAGGCCTTTGCAGTGGAACTGTCCCTTTTCTAGAAAGTTAATGATTTGCATTTCAATGGGACAGTTTCTTTCTCCTCGTGTATCCCAGTCTCAAAGCCCCCACTTGACAGCTCATGTCTTGTGTATCCTCTCTCCCATCACTCTCAACCTCTCCTGCCTTCTTCCCTGCCCTGTCCAGTGTCGAATATTGAACAGCAACCCTGTGGGTCCTGCCTGTGTCTTCACCTCCACCGTCCCTGCTTACTTCTTCTTATTTCACTGCAATGGGCACTGCCTTCAACAAGGCACTCGCGGGTATTATAACACATCGAACACGTGTTTTTGTTTCTTTCCCATAAAGTTAATGGTGCTCATGGTCATCTTCAGAGTCAGCACTTGCAAGTGCTTTTCACCTTCCAAGAACTCCTGAATGAGAGGAGGCCCCTAAGGTGGGTTTGAATCGAGGGCTCTTCCGGTCAGGTAGATGAATGCGTTAGTTAAGGTCCCTGTGCTTTATTTCAGGAGAGGGTCACAGACAGATTTATCACTTCTTTGATCCACTTCGATCAGTTTTTTTTTTTCTTCTTTATTCAAACCTATGGGCTATGGCATACTTTTTTGGGGGGGAGGGGAACACTTCAAAAAAGTACAATGTTCTGGTGAAAAATACTGTTTCATGCCTTTGACTCCTACCATGTCTTTAATTCAGTCCTATAGAGGCACCTTTCAGCACCTTCACGGACCCAACTTTGTCTTTTCTTTCTACATCTTTCTTGTCACTGAATTTCTCTGGAGCAAATTCTGCTCTTTCTCTGCCCTGTTTCTGTCGAAACCCTCACTTGTACCCTGCCTCCCTCTGTTTGTCCCCATTTCAAGCCTTCTCCTCATTCTTGCAGTCAGTCCTCATCTGCTGTTTGGGGTCTTGGATTAGAAAAAACGCCCTTGAGAAAGCAACTCCAACATGTCCCACGACCTCCAGTGGGACCACAGCTGGTCCCTCTGTCCCCCGTCTCCTCCGTCTCTCCATTGTGCTTTAAATGTTTCTCCCCCTCCTTTCTTTCTCCCTTTTCTTTATTTTCCTTCTCTCTTACATTCCCCCTTCCTCTCTGTTTCTCTTCCCCTCCTTCTTTTTTTCCCTCCTCTTTTCCTTCTGCAAGTGGGGCTCTCACAGGTCAAGAAACTTCCCTAGAGCCAAAACATGGTCAGACCAGGACTTGAACACCAACTGAGAGACTCAAACTCGTTCTTTTTCCAATTTTGGAAGAAACTGATGTGCTAATTTTTTCCAAGGCTTGAATCTTTGATAAACAGTTGAATATGTCATATATTCCCAGAGAACCTCTCCACCTCCCTAGGCCTTGTTGCCCTCATGAGTGAAGCAGAGGGGGCGAGTCTAAGCTCAGAGGATTTTCCAGTTTAGCTGAAACCTGTAAGCATCAGAATGAGAATGTGAGCCTCAGACTGTGCATCCTTAATACAAGGATAATAATAACGACCTCCTGAGTTTGGGTGTTAATTAAATGAGAGAATTACCTAAGGCCCAGCATGGTTTTCTTACATGTAATGTAGTGAACACATACATTTTGAGAAACTATGAAGCCCAAGCACTGTGCTAAGTACTCAAGCCTCCAATTTTTTATTTAGACCAGAAGGAAGAGAGAGAGAGAGATAGAAGCAGCACCCACAGCCTCATGTATAGTCTAATAAGTAATATAGCTTAAACCCCCAAAATATTCCTAAGAGATGCCTTTCAGCATATGTAACTGAAGGCAATGGGGATATTTTGGGGCTAGAATCTTCCCATGCCTTACAAATAATGCTCATAGGCAGCTACCAAAGGGACCCCGCTCATAATATCCTTTCCTGGAAAAACATCCAAGGCTGGACCATTTCCACAAATAGGACCAGGAAAATTCCCATGGTGCTGAAGCACTTGTTTCCAGGGGGTTAGTGGGTCAACTACTGGTCCCTTTTCCCAGTGGAAAAGTGCGAGCTATCCCACGGGCCACGGGCTAGTGGAGAGTTTATGGGATGTGTGGGAAAGAGCGCAGGATTGGATGGGGAGACCTGCATTCTCCTCCCAGCCCTGCCACCAGTCTGATGAGATCCTGGGAAAACCACTTCACCTGCCTGGTTAGACGAATCATTCATAGTCTTGTGTCGCAGAATCACCTGGAGAATTAAAAAAGAATACCAATTCCTGGGACCCTCCCCAGAGTTTCTAGTTTAGTTAGTCTGGAGTGGGGCCCAGGCACTAGTATTTCTAGAAAGCTTGCCAGGTGATCCTTATAGGCAGACATAGTTGAAACCACTTTGTTAGACTATATTTCATAACCTAGATTAATCTGAATCTGTTATTCTCTAAATATCTACAGGATTGAAAACTAAACCTGAACCAAGATACTAGGTTGCGACACAACATTTTTTTCATAAGCCCCTTGCTCACTTTCCTTTGGTGGAGAATTAGCATTGATTTGTGCATCTGCTAAGTCATTCTTGTGTGCCTACTATGTGCAAGGTGCTTGGAGATGCTACCAAGCAGCTTGATTCATGCAGGCTCATTCGCTTAGAAGAGCAAAAGTTCCCCCCGATCCAGCTCACTGCATCCTCTGGGAAATGGTCAGAAGCTCAGAGTACTTTTCCATCTGGAAAAGTCACCGGGGAGAAGGCCTCTGCTGTTATAGTAGATGAGGAATTTGGCTGACCTCTCTCTCTGCTGATAACTGCCCAGGGACTGGGTGAGAATCATCCCCCTCAGCACCGCCAGCTTCATGATTTGTGCCCCGGGTCACCCTCACAGATCCAGAAGGTGATGGGAGCCATAGTCTGAGCGCTGAGTGAAGTACAGCAAAGCTAGAAATGGATCCTCAGCTTTGGTGTTGACTCAGACACTCAAAGGATACAGTCAGAGATACTCACAAGAGTTACATCTGAAATAGAAGGAATGTTGTACTTTTCAAAGATGTTTCATCTCGTTCCTCCTAGATGCAAATATTTATCCACAGACTACCTCTTTCCAGAAAACACTGAAGGTGAAGGATCCCAACGTGGCCAGACACCCAGCAGGTCTCCTTCAGACAGAGGCCAGTCTGCTGGGCCCCTTCTCCCAACGTCTCTGGAGGAGCAGCCCTCCTGCTTCCATTTGTTAAATATCTGAGCTCCTTCCTACACGCTCCGCTCAGGCTGCCGAGCTCCCCTTCGGGGATGCTCTGGAACAACCAGGCATTCTTGAGAGCCGTTGACTGTTGTGGTGAGAGAGCCTCTCACCGTCTTGGAACCAGGAAGAGGAGAGTGTGGTGAAGCCAGAAGCAGACATATGATGTGGAATCCACGAGAGAGGTGGCCTCAGAGACCCCCCAATCCTGTGCCCCAGGACAACTACGGCCTCCTTGGCAAATCACCTTTGCTGATAAAAAATGTCAAACATTATTTTCACATTAAAGCAAACCCAGATACGTTCTTAAGTAAAATGCAGAAGTCACATAAAATTATTAAGACAGACAAATTCCAAGACTTCAAGTGCATTTCTTGCTTGCAGGGGGTCACTTATTGCCACACCTCCAAATTCACACTGCAAATTATCATCCACTCTGCTCTGCTATGAGGGGCGCGCTGATGGAGAAGTGTGGAGAGCACTGGAAAAGTCTAATTACCTCATTTTGCAGATGAGGAATCTGAAATCTAGAGACGTCTTATGAGTTTCCCAAACACACATGGATACTTAGTGGCAAAGCTGAAACCAGAATGTGTGTCATCTGTCACACGTCCCAGTACCCTCAGCACGTCAGGGAATATCACCAAGGAAGGCTGTGGGTGAAAAACATTTGTAATTATTAATGTGGACAAGAACTCTGGAACTGGAATCAGGAAAGACGTGCCCGAGCTCAGTTCTGGTCCTTAGAAGCTCTGTGGCTTTGAGCCTGTCATTTGCCCTCACGGGCCTCAGTTTTGAAATCAGGACCCTCAGGTGAGCACACAGAGGACCTCGAGGGTCCCCTCCTGGATTGTCATTCTGGTGCTTACCGGCACTTTTCTGTGTCTGATTGCCCTCTGTGGTATCAGCCATCTAAGAGTGATCAGTTTGGTGCTGGCTGATTTGAATAATGAAATCAATACTGACTTGGCTTGACTGTGATTGGCAATGTGTGGGAAATTCTAGTATGATCAACCTTTTTATGTATGTGTCCTGGTCATATTTCATTGAATAATTAATCTCTTCTTGAAGGCAAAATCCATGGCTTTTACTCTTTTGTGTCCCCAAAAGTGGTAATGAATATTAACTTCATGAGTCAATTCTTGGCCCTGCTGACCCTCTAGAGGGAACACAAAGAAGGCCCCACAAGAAGTACCACTTTGTTGATTCCATCAGTAACAGAATTATTTCAATTCTACTGCACCTATACCACCTTTGCTTCAGAATGATGACTGAAGTTACTGGGTGTACTTATGTGGATAATGAATGAGACAGATGGTGAAAACTTGAGGCATTTTAGGAAAAGAGTACTTTCTGATAGACTAGGTGATTTTTAGGAAAACATCCCCCAAAATATTTTCTATGTTAAGTAATGTCAAATTTTATTATATTAAAAAAAATTTTTTTTCTTTATTGATTTTAGAGAGAGAGGAAGTGAGAGGGAGAGAGAAATAGAAACATCCAAGAGAGAGAACATTGATTGGCCACCTCGTGCATGCCCCCCACTGGGGATCGGGCACACAACCTGGGCATGTGCCCTAACTGAGAATTGAACCAGCGACCTCTTGGTGCATGGGTCAATGCTCAACCACTGAGCCACACCAGCTGGACATTATACTTTTTTTTTAAACTTTAAAAGAAGTACCATCTTCACTCATAAGTGAATGCCTTTTCATTGAGGTTTTCTGAGGTCCCAGGAAAATTCTTTTGAAGAAGACGCAAAATAATCAATAGGGAGAAAGCTCTGCTTCTGTTGTAAGTCTGATCCAAGTCTTGTTGCTGCGTTCTCCCACTGACTTTGTTCCATCCCGCGGAAATCCTTCCTACAGCACACAGTTGTTTTTCCCCCTCCCTGTTTGATGGATCAGGAATAAAATTGTTCACCTAGCATTTGGCACATTCTTCTGACAAAAGATTGAAGGAGGTGGGGGCTTGCTGACTGTATCCCTTTCAAGTACAGAAATGCTTCGCTTTACATTTCTGCTCTTTCCCTCAAGGTCACTGATGCGGAGGACTTGATTGGCAGCAAACACTTTAAGGGGTGGGGAAGTGTGCGTCTCAGGCTACTTTGGGCCCCTCCTCTCTCAGTCCTAGACTGTGAGGCCATTGCATTCAGTGATGTGTGATGGCCAGGCCAGTCCTGAGCTGATCTCATCCTCTTCTGAGTCGAGAAGAAAAGGCTGCCCTGGTTTCCTGATACTCTGCCCTCTGGAGCTCTCATGCTCCTGTGTCCCAACAGACTGTTCTCTGGCTGCAGACGGTGCCTGTCTAGCCCCTTCCCTCTGCATGTGTGCAAAGACCTTCCCTAGTCTTTACCGTCTGGGAATAAACTTGGCATTGAGGAAAAAAGAGCCACCCTCCTGCCGAGGACAGGCTTAAGAAGCTAGCTGTCCCCCGAGCGTCAGAAAACCTAAGGAACCGCTGAGAAAACGCCATTGCAAAGGAGGAAAGGACACCAGCCTTGGTGGCGTTCAGACCCTCGGAGCTGTCAGCTGATGGGGCTCTGAGCCATTCCAGATGACGGGGTTTTATGACAGTGGCCTGGCAACTGACACTTGGACTGAGCTTATCAGTTCATTGCACTGATGCTAAGCTCCAGGTAGGAGAATCAGAGCTCTGAGTCTTCCTGGCTGCCTTGCAAATGCCTTGAATTGGGAAGGAGGTTTTCTGATACATGGAGCAGCAGGTCAGCAACGAGGCAGTGTGGATGGGCCCTAAGTATTATCTTTCCACTTGGCATTTCCTGCTGAAATTTTAGTGGGATATGTCCTCGATTCCTGAAACTCCCTGTGTTTTAGACTAAATAAAAATTTGGGCGGGGGGGGGGGGATAAAAATTTCAGGCCATGGATAGCTTTAGGAGAGACTACAGTGCTGTCTGCACTTCCTGTCCTGTCTCCCTGTTCAGAATGCCCCCTCAGCTCCCCTCTTGGGAAAATGTTCAAAGCATCAACCTAGTGTCCTGCCTTTGACAGGTTCACGGCTCCCTGAGGTATGAAGCCTATTAGGGATCTGAGCATATAAAGCCTTCCTTTTGATCTACCCTCTGACTCAAGTTAACAAGGGTTTCATTAACCTCAGCAAATGGGTTAATTTAATTTGGTTAATTAGATTTGGTTAAAATGGGTAAATTAAACTGATTTTCCCAGTAGTTCTCCCTACCATACCAGATCTTGGAATTACAAACCAATATCTGTGAGTCTCCATCAAGTTATAAAATGAGCTTTCCACTGAGGCAGACACAGGTCCTAGATGAGACGTGGTCAGTTCTGCAAGAGGACACTTGAAGAGTGGTGGGCGCAGATGCATGCAGGTCGCTGGGCCTGTACGCATGGCTCTCAGGGCAGCCCTTGGAAGGTGTTTCCTTACTTGTCTTTTATCACGTCATTTACATGTTGTTAATCTGGAATAAGATTCTGTTTATAAACAGGGCTGCTTCCAAACGTTACCTTAGCTAAGTTCACACAGTTACTCAGCAACAGGCTTACTTACAGCCTCCAGACCTGCACAAACTTCTCAGAACAGACTGCTGGTGCTGCTGCTTGTGCTAAGTGAAGTTCACGTGTTAGCAGAATTCACTGGAAGTGAACATCTGATAAATAATCCACGCCCACAGTCTTGGACGTGCATGTACATTTAGCAAACCTAACCCAACAGATTACATTTAGAGTGGTTCCAGAGGAAGGCCTGCGACATCTGTAGCCTTCCAGTGTCCATAACACAAAGTGAAGCAGATGCATTCTGGGGCAGTGTCCTCCTTGCCTCCTTCAGTTATACTTCCTGTCCTGGTTGCATTGTGTTCCAATAAAATGTGTAGAATTCAAGTGTAGGTTCCTTCCTTCCTTCCTTCCTTCCTTCCTTCCTTCCTTCCTTCCTTCCTTCCCTCCTTCCTTCCTTCCTTCCTTCCCTCCCTCCCTCCCTCCCTCCCTCCCTCCCTCCCTCCCTCCTTCCTTCCTTCCTTCCTTCCTTCCTTCCTTCCTTCCTTCCTTCCTTCCTTCCTTTTTCTCTGGAAAAAACAACAGTATGAGAAAAAATGAATTTGGCTTTCATGGGTTTTGGGGGGGGAGGCCAAAGCAGGTTAGAGTAATTGGAACCAATTAACTTAAGTGAAAATTTCTGAAGCTGTATTTCATTTGAGTGTTTGGCATTTTCACAAGAAGGCTGTAATTATGTTGCTTGGAAAAATAATTGGTGGTTTGCTGCCACAGAGATGCAAAGTACCCCTGAAAAGAGATGCTTTTTCTGAGAGTGATAGAAAATGTGGTGATTCTTAGGACCCATTCCCCAAATTCCTTTTATACTTATTTCATCTCTTGCATCTGTTCTTTCCAACCGTAAGAGCTTAGCAGAGTTGTGCAGAGCTGTTCAGGGAGTGGGGCGGGGGAGCTGGAGCTGAGTTTTCCATATTCATGCCCTCAGATAGACCCTCACAGGTCCCCGTGGGAGGGAAAGAGGAACTCGAGCCCAGTACAATAACATACGCTTCTGGGGTCTCCATGCTCCTCAAATCTATTTTTAAAAGCATGCTTTAGTAAATTATATATAACATATAGCACATCATGAATGTATGTGTACAAAATGATGAAATGGAATCACTTCGGGTAGTGAATGTCATTTAGTTCCTTTTTCATCTAAGTTAGCGTCGAAGGTGAGCCTTGCCTCGAGGTGAGGCTCCTCTCCTGGGCAGGTCACCGCTGTCCTCCCGTGGCCTGCCTTTTTCCCCCCAGAGCCACGGCAGCTCATTGGCACCCAGGAGACCTCCACGAGACCACCGCATTAGTTGAACAGATGCCTCCTCTGCATTCCTCAGCATTAAGAAGCCATGGGCACCTGGCCGGTGCGGCTCACTGGTTGAGCATCGACCCATGCACCAAGAGGTCCCTGGTTCGATTCCCGGTCAGGGCACATGCCCAGGCTGTGGGCCCAATCCCCAGCGGGGGGCATGCAGGAGGCAGCCAATCAATGTTCTCTCTCATCGATGTTTCTATCTCTCTCTCCCATTCCCTTCCTCTCTCTCTAAAATCAATAAAGAGAAAAAACAAAATTTAAAAAAGAAGAAGAAGAAGCAGCAGCCATGGGCATATAGACGCCACCATTGTTAGCCCATTCCACTTGACCACCGTCTTCGTGAGACCATGGGTCTGATTTCTCTACTCCTAGTTTTAAGAGTGAGGAATGTGGGAGACAGTCTGAAATTGAGTTTCCCAAAATCACCCCTGAGTTTGTAGCAAAGCCAAAAATAACACAACACAGAGAGGTGTTTGATGCCTGGCTCCCCAACCACCTCATAGGAAGGAAAGTGGATTCCTCTCCCCGCCTCTGGGTTTATTGCATCTTCCTGAAGTCTGGCAATTTCCCCTAAGGAACCTTCTTTTGAATAGGGCTACCACCTCTATACGAGCTTTGATTATTTGAGGGCAGCTATATTGGATGGAGTTACAGAGTTCCATTCATCCCGTTCTCCTTGGCCAGCTCACACCAGCAACCCACGTTCACTGTGCCTCATCCAGGCCATGGGGAGAGAAATAAGGGAGTAAAATGAGATTTCTTCATACTTGGACATTTACAGGACCTGACTGAGGAGCCTGCAAAAAAACTGAAGTCTATACAGACTAGTTGGTGAGTTGGGAAAGAGCCTTTAAAACCCCTCAAAACCTGGAAAGCCCCTACACAGAGTCCAGATCGAAAAATCAGCCTAAATTGATGGACATGTTAGAGAGCAAGAGGCTTCTCTGTCCTCCCTTCTTGCACAAATTGCTTTAAAAAAGATGAGGAAAAGCACGGCAGAGTTGGGAGGGGACCTGTCAGACTGATGTCTGGGCCGACCAAAGGCCGGACAGGTAGGGCACCATGCCAGGATGCGCGTCCTCGGTTGGAGCAGCCAGCAACCACGCAGGTTATGCCTAACTAGTCAGAAGGCACGGAAATAAATCAGGCAAACCAAGCAGCCAGTATGCCTGAGAATCTGTTCGCCTGCCTCTGGACAACAAGCTGCAATGAGGCAAGATCATGAAGTCAAAGAAAACGTACGCATTTTGAAACCAAACGAAATACTCTGGGCGAAGTTCCCGAGAATATTTCTAAATTCTTTTTGAAGGGAGAAGGGGCTCCATTTTGTTAATGAGAATCTTTTAAAACGTCCTTTATATTCAGCTTTTGGAAGTGAAGAGTTTGCCTTTTAATGACGAATCTGCATGTCATCATAACGATAGAACAGGACATCCCTGGCTTGGTTAGTGCCCCGAGGAGTCGGCCCTTGTTTGTGCCGTGTGTTTGGAATCGCGTGAGACAAAGACCACGGCAAATGTATGCCAGGCACGGAGAGCGGTGCCCACGAACACATGAAGCTGGAGTCATGAACCACGGAGCTTCTGTTCCGAGGGGCCCAAACCCCATGCAGCAGAACTCTTGAAGTCACTTTATTCTCTATTGTTTCTCATCACAATTCTGAAGACAGGACCAGTCGCCAATATACAGACTATTTTAGAATGACTGCAAAATTGTTATCAACATGTTGATGAGGTTGACGTAGCATGTCAGCAGCATTGTGTCAGAGGCAGTTATGTGAAAAGCAAGTTTAAATACTGGGCCAAGCAGCTGAGGAAGGCGGTGTGCGGAGTTTGAAAACAGAATTATTTAAATGAAACAAGCATTCCCTTTGCTCTGGATCACACTGAACAATAAAGATTTCACCCCCAGCAATTCCACCCATGGAGCTCCCTTTGTCTTCATTCGTAGCATTGGACAGATACATAAATACTCTTTAGATCAAGTTATCTGTCACGTTGCTTACAGAGAAAGAGACTCTAATGATCAAGTTGGTGTAGCCTGAGTCATTACCATCCTCTGAGACCTGCTGTTTACAGGGGAAGCGTGCTCTGTGCTGCCATATGACTTTAAGAAGGCATGAACGTGCCTAAGACGATTTAGAATTGCCAGAGTTTCAGAATGTGGGCACATTGGAAGGAATCAACGAACATTTCCAGGAGATCACAGATAACACAAAGGGAATTGTAAGTTAGCACTGTGCACACAGACTGACTTTAGACACCTGCAAAAATCAGAACCATTGCAAAAGGAGGGGAAGAAAAAGGTAAAAGTAAGCCAGGAGGCTGTACTCTCCATCCTGAATCATAGTGCCCACCCCTTCCAATGCCTTTGTTATGTTTCAGGTTCTCTCACTGACAGGGCGTCTTAGTTCTATCTATTTCACGATGGATTTCCTTATTTGCTGGATAACCACGCCGATGAGCTCCAAGTGTCTTGGTTTCTGGGCTTAAGAAAAAGCAGGCTGCAAGGCAAAGAGCACGACAGAGGGCATCAACTCTGCAGGTAGCTCCAGAAACCACTCTCATGCTTTATTCGGACACACCCCAACCTTCATCCCTCCCTTGATGATCTGTCACCTACCCCTTGGCACTTGGGATTAACACTCCACCATTTTTGCTAATTTGCGGGAGGAAGGCTTTTATCAGGATGAAACAGAAACCTCCCCTCTCAGAGGCTTACATGGTGGTCACCACGTTAGCTTGCTCTCTTGCTCTGAAAACAGTGACTTCTGGTTACAATGGGCAGAAGTGACGGGAGCCTACAAGAACCAGGCTGTGACAGCCGAGAAGCTAATGTGTGTTACCACGGAATCCACCAAGGGGAAAAACTTTGAAACATTTTAAAAATGCAGGTGCACAAATTACTCATGCCAGGAGCGGCGGTGGCACTTTGTAATAAAATCTTATGTTTATTTTCCACTGTTGAATACACATACCTTAGTGTTCCCAGAGAGAGAAGCCTACAATGCTATCCAATGAACAGTTTGCAGATGGATTAAATACATGTACCAGTGAAATAAAACGTGCAGATTTGGAGCTTTTTGCCTCCTGCCTTTTCTCTGGGCCCAGAGCTCCCCAGTGATGACATGCGAGGTTTGTGCAAAGATCTGAAGTCAAGAAGGATTTGTTTAAAGAGTCAGATGGAAAAGGACACACATGAAAATACTTTTGCATGAGCCTGAAAACCAAAACTTAGCACTGAGTGATTCTAGCTTCAGAGCCTATGACAAATGATGGAAAAAGAAGGAAATTTCCAAAGGTTTCATGGCGGGCGGGGCAACGGCCAGTGAAGCACTGTGGGATTTATCCATCAGCAGGACTTCCTGGTTATTGAGGAAGCTTTGAGAAGGGGGAGCATAAGATATATGTAAGGGTCTTTGTTGTTAATATTTTTTTCTGAGTCATATAGTTTGCGGGAGCAAATCTTTAAGTTACTGCTTCTTGAGAACTCATTTATTTTAGCCAACATTTATTTTAAGCTTAATAGTTGAATAGCACTATTATTGGCACTGTGTAGGGATGCCAAAATGTGCAAGATGGGGTGCCAGCACCCACTGCTCCAATGCTCTAGAGAGCTTCATAAACCATACACTGTGCAGGAGAATTATATAGATACGCAGACAATAAGCTCCACAGAGAGAAGGGAGAGGTCCCTCCAGTTAAGGTGATCATAGAGGACATCGTGAAGGAAGGGCAGGCCAGGCTCCAGGCTCTGGGCAAGAGGCATGAATCAATCTTTAGGGACAGGAGAGGAGAGCCGGGTTTGAGAAGGACAAGAAGACCTCTGCAATTGCTGTGCAGGATTTGTTTAGGAGGGAAGGAGACAAGAGTCCTAGAAGTGTCCGTTGGATCTGTCGCTCTGCTGGCCTGGAAGCTTCACCCACAACTTCTGGGGCCTCCTCATTCCACATACTGCCCTTTGGACCCTGGACCATCTCTTATTTGCTAGGTCTAGCCAGCAACTTGGGGGAATCTCTCAGATGGCTACTCGAACTGGTAACGAAAAATCCAGAAGGCATGTTGACTAAGCAGCATTTGTGTAAACACAGACGCACAGACATACATACCTCAGTGCTATGCTGGACACTCCCCCATCCGCTCCATCATCAGTACATCCGGGGCTGTGTGAGGAGAGAGGATGATAGCATGTCCCAGCCCTCTGTGCTGGGCGTTAACATTCTAGTATGCCTATTACGTAGGAAGGAGAGGAAAGAGGGCACACAATGAATCTGTATCTATGTCGGAATTCTAACAAGGATATGACCTGCTCCCCTCTGACCTGCTGACAGAGTTTGTATCTGCCACAAAAGGGAGCCCGATCCCCTGTCTATGCAAAGCTTTCGATCTGTTTTGTTTCTCCAGGCCCTCCTCGGAGGCAGGGCGGGGTTGGCATCAAACATTGTCCTTGGGCAATTCATGCAAGATGGAGCTGCACAGAGAGAGGCTGGCTCTCACCATGGCCTCGCTCTCTTTCCCAAGGGACAAAGGAGAGCAGGGGCCCAGAGGAGAACCCAGGAGTGACTTCCTCCCTGATCTGCACACCACCCCAGCCCGCTCTAAATCAAGTCATCAGCGTGTGCAGATTGATCAGCAGTGGTGTGTGGCACACTCGACAGACGGATCAGCTGTGGCATCTGTACAGCTGGGCAAACCTGGCATGAAGGTGTGTCAGCCGGTGCTCCGGAGCTAGCTATCCATCAACAGCCATCTTTTTTGTTTGTTTGTTTGTGTAAGCAACCTCAGATGCCAGGGAGGGAGGGAGGAAAAGAGGATGAATATTTCCACCCTCTCTCGCTCTTGCAGAATTGTCCTGAGGTTTAGAATCTTCTTTCCCACTCCAAGCACACTGGGCCATATTAGCTTCTATTTTTGTGCCCCCTCTTCAACTGGAATGAAGTGTGCTTTGGCATCTGAGCGACCACCTGCCGTATGCTCTTTAGTTCCTGTTTGCTGTAAAGCTTGCTTTGGGTCTTGGGTATCTTCACAGGTAGTTCTGTGAAGAGAAAGGAGTATTTCAGTCTCGAGGTAACTCCCGGTAGGTCACCAGCCTCCTCCAGATGGAACTCTGCCTTGCCGTAACCTCCATGAAGATCAGCTGCCTCCAGCTTTAGCATTTTCCTCTAACAGGCAACAGCCCTGAGAACAATTGTGTTGGAGGAGGGAGGAAGAGAGGAGGCTGAACACTGCCATACAGGATGCAGGGAAAGGAGCCATTTTAAAGCCCTTGCGAACTCAAAATCCTGATTGTTGTGGAGCTTCAAGCAGGTGAACACATGAAATGAAAGGAAGTAAAGTGACTGCTGACAGACTGGAGAACATGACTTAATCAACAGCTGAAATCAATGAGTTGAAGGCTGCCTGCCCCCAGCAAAAATCAATGGGGGAGAAAAGACTGCTGACCTGGATTCTTCCGACACTACATATTTGTATCTTCCCCAAGACCACCCAGAACTCTTTCTACCCTACTTTGCCCTACCCCAAATAATAATTTAGGCTGCAACTCAGCAGCTTCCAGAAAATTTCCTGGATATCTAACCTCCTACCCTGAATTAATAAAGATAGGCTAACTGTTATAACGAGCAACCTCAAATCTCAAATGATCAACACAATAAAAGTTTATTTCCCCCTCACACAAAGACCGATATGGATATTCCTCTTCTGGCAATTTTCCTGAGTGGCCCTCTTCCAAGCCATGTCACAGGGATCCGGGCTTCTCTCACCTTGACATACTTCCAACTTTAACCCAGGGCCTGTTGAAGCAGAAGAGAGTGTTGAGAGGACCCGTTGGGTGCTTGACCTTCTTGGCCTGGAAGTGGACCCCTTCTGCTCACGTCCTGTTCGCTTGCCTTTGTCTTTTGGCCCCACAGAGATGTGAGAAGTTGGGGAAATATAAGCCTTGGCTAGAAATCCTTGGAATTCAGGTAGTTGGCTCTGCCACATTCCCACCAAATACTACCCACATCCCCCAACAAATAAAACTCAAAATCCTCAAACCACCAATTGGGAATGTTTCCATATTCCTACCTGCTCTGGACTTCCTTTTTATGGTTTCAAAACCCAACCATCGTTTTCACTTACCTTGGTCCAACCTAGGCTGTTCCACCATTTCTTTCCTCTTATTGTCTAACTTCTATTAAATTTCATAGAAATTTCAATTTCTATTTTCCTTTGCCTTTGTATTTTTTGGTTATTCTGTGGAATCCCTCTAGTTTCTATGAATAATAGCATTGTCCTTAAGGTAAATTATTTACCTGAGTTGTTACAGAATCACTTCCCATGTGAGCAGTTTCCAGCTACAATTAAACAAAATTCCTGAGGTCAGAACTGTAGGTAATATTAAAGTTGTTATTTTTTATTTATCCTGGCCTTCCAGGGCACCAGGTACTCCAATATGCCATATGAGAGCTCAGGTTATCAAAGAGCAGATGTCCCATCTGAGACACACTATGTATGACAGTGCCCAGGTCAGTTCTCCCCCATAATCTCCTGCAGATGTTTATTGAGTCTAAAGATGCTGAGATGCAAGGGGTTACTATTAAAATAGTAAGACAATATATTCCTTCAAGGAGAATCTCCAGACTTCTTGCTTATTTAACAAATCATCTTTGGACTTCTACTTTCCATTACTATTTTCTTTATGTTACCTAAAGTAGAATTATGTTCTCACCCCTGTTTAAGAACCTGTTTGGGTCTCATTAATCATATCATCAAGGCCACATTCTTCTGATATTTAGGGGCCTCCACAAACTGAAAATGCCCTGCTTATGAATCATTCAATCATCCACTGAAGAAATGTTTACTGCCCACTCTTATGTGCACTGTTATAAATGCCAAGGAAATGAAAGTGGATTAACGTGGATTAATTATGGATTAATGAGAAATGTGGATTACTATGACCTCAAAGAGGTCATAGTCTTGTACTGCAGAAAGATAGAAATGAAGACAAGTGATTCTAATATGGTGCAAGCCCTGTCCTTTACTTTGTTCAAAATACCAGATTGGTGAAAAAAATATTGTTTAGTTCTATTTAGGAAGGGAAGAGGTTAGAGAAGTTTTGCTTCAAGGAAAACATACTACTTGGGTTCGATCAGAGTGATGAAACAGAATTTGCTTTATGGACAAGAAGGTGATATGGAAAGAACAATTTAGTCTACAAGAATAGTATTTGCAACAAAACAGAGGCATAAATTAGTAGTGCATAATGAAAAAAATCTCAGTGAGATTGGCATTTAGAGAGTATATGTGGATGCAGGTCAGTGAGGTGTAAGAAATGGCAAAGATAGTTTTAGGTGGAAAGATCTAGAATCCTGATTGCTATAGCTTAGCATCTAACAAGGCTTGGAGAAGAGGAGGAAAGAGGATAAGCAACCCTTCTGAGTAGTTCTTGCTCTGAAGAGGAAGCCCATTGGTTCTGTCCTCTAGACTGTCCTTTTTGGTCAGGCCATTCTGCTTTCTGCCCATACTACCATAGCTCTCATTCCAAAAGCCCCTTCCTGCTCTGCACCCTTGCAAATATACCTTTACGACACCTCAAACCTTGCTAATTCTTTCTCAAACACTCCATTCCACACGGGTTGCAACCAGAGTGACCATAAGCATGCATGGTGGCCCTTCACCCCAAGTCTCAGTTCATCTGGAAATAGTCCCATGTCATTTGTCCCTGACTTACCTCTAGCAGTTTCATCTGAGAAGCTTTCCTCCTCACTAAATTGCAAATTCTCCAATGGAGTGGTGTGAGTTATCTTCTACCCCTTGTATCTTCTACCACCCTCAACAGAGACCTGGCCACAGAGAAATTTTTAAATTTACATTTATTGATTAACTAAGAAAGAACATGTGTAAGGTCATCTTATGCTCACCTACACTCAAATTACCTTTGGTGGTTGTGAGAATGAAGACACTGGAGGTCCAGTCCGAGATCTGCTAGGTCAGCTGGCTGGAGGGGGCCAATGCATCCTAAGTGATTTTTGTGAACATACGCCCTAGAGCAGGAGCTGGCAAACTTTCTCTGTAAAGAGCACGGTAGTAAATATTTTAGAATTTGTGGGCCAGATATGGTTTGTATTGCATATTCTCTCTCTTTTTTAACCCTTTAAAAATATAAAAACCATTCTCAGTTTGTGGGCTGTACCAAAATGAGCCATGGGACGTGTTGTCTGCTTCCAACCAAAAGGACAGATTCCTCGATCTCCTCCAGAGTCTTCAGAGACATATGAAGTCTAATGGCTCCAGGTGTGGACAGTCCAGAGAGAAAGCTCCACGCACGCTCTTTGCAGGGAGCAGGAACTACTACTTATCTTACAATCTTCGCTTGTACCCTGACATCTTGAGAATGTATCCAGGCTTCTTCATTGATGTCGTCTAATTGATCAGAGTCATGGGACTGATTAGTTTCCTTGGCCAGTTCCTGGGACCCAACCACCTTGGCTCACTTACATTAGGTCCTAAACACAGCTGCTCAGTGTTGCTACATTAATACGGGCTGGAGAGACACTAAAGCCAGGAAAGGGATTGCAAGTTCCAAACCCCCTATATCTCCTGACCTGTCCTTAGCAGATTGCTTTCTGCAGGCATCTGAAGATCAGCTTTAAATGGCCTCAGGATTACCTGTCAATCCCCCCTCCACCATTTTCTATTTAAGCGCCCCCCCGAAATCTGCAAAAGCAGAAACCCCATCTACCCTGCCACTCACAGTTAGAGTTTGACATTGGTTAAGAGATCGCTCTCCTCTTTCAGCTCCTCAGTGAAGTGAGAATTTGCACAAGATGATTCAATATATTTTCTTTGTGTGTTCTTCAGTATATTCATGCTGCCAGGTGGATTTTTGACATTTCAGTGCAATGCTCTAAGCTGCTTGTGTTAGGGACCTGCCCCTGACCCGGGTAGGACTTTCAAGCAAGGAGAGCTAGAGCAAACACATACAAATCATCCTTTGCCGTGTGTGCCAGTGCCCAGGTAGCCCTCGGTTATGTGCGTGTTCAGTCCTCCCGAGGTTGTGAGGAAAGGGTAGCAAGCCCGCCTTCCAAGACAGTTTGTAAGCAGTTCTGCTTGCAGGCTTGGGGTGGACAGGATGACCCCTCCAGTCCTATCTGGCCTTAGGATCCTATGATATCTCACTTAAGTCCATCGTGTGCCCTGGGCTCATGCACACCAATTAGCGACACATCGGTTTATCCTTCTACAGGAGGGAGGAAAATGAACCATAGCCGTCTTCCTATCCGAACCAGACCTCATTTTTCCAAGTCACCACCTTACTCTCATCTGTAAAGAGCTAAATAGCCTGAGACCCAGTTATCTTTGTGACAATCTCTCCCCAGGTGCCCCATCGTGGTAATTATGCTCAGCGGGGATGCTCTCACTGCCCAGCTCTGGAGTTAAACTCATTAAGGCAAGAGGCTGAGAATCTCCACAGAGGGTCCCCGACCCTGAAATGATGGGCATTCCCCTTCCTCGGCTACCAGGATTGGGGCTTGGAGGAGTTTGGGGTCTGGTGTAAGGCTCTGCATTGCCACAGAGCTTGCTTTAACCTGGATTTGCTGCTCTGATTTGTACTTTGGGGACGATGCTTGCTGGGGGGCCAGGAGAGAAGAGCAGAAGAGAGACCATGAACAGCTTCCAGGTTATGAAATAAAGTGAGAGTTGAAACAAAACCATTAAGTTTGCTTATTCCAAATATTGAATGTGATGGACATGTTGATTTGTTGATATTTCTCCCAGAACTGAAAGGGGGATTTTCCTCTGGGACACTTTAGAGGATGGGACAATTTTCCTGTACTCTGTGAATAGTATAAGTTTCAAAAGCTTGTGTAGGATAGAGATGGGCTGGAGGCAGGAGGTGTCTGGAGCGTGAGAGGAGGGAGAGGGCTCTTGAGCAGAGAGAGGCAGTGAAGGGCAGAACGAGTCTCAGAGATGCTCCCTGGGTGTAGGTCATGAGCGGACCAGGGACGGGGGTGAGGGCAGAGGGCAGGAGAAGGAGAACAGAAGCTGTGAGAACAGGCAGGGGCCAAAATGGAAACTCTAAATAAAACAGTAGGGTGGTTTTGTTGGTAAGGGATGAAACTTCCTTCTAATGGACTAGTAAAAGTAAAAAGAAGTTTCTGGAGGAAACAATAAAAGTTCAGATACAAAATAATTAGAGCCTAGGATAAGGACTTTTTCATGAAGAGAGAACTGTTCAAGGAAGAGGAGGATGCAGAAAGACAAAGAAAGAGGGGACTAGAATGTTCTCCGGGGAAGTAAGAACATAGTGGTGCCTCAGATTTCGATAGAGGGTTGGGTATGATTTTTCAAAGAAACAATTCAAAAATTCTGCTTTTGTCTTGTCTAATGAAATGAAATGTCAGAGGTGACCTGTGCTGAAAGATACGAAGTGAGAAATGTGCCCATGGTTGTGTAAATTGTAGCTTTTCCAGCCAAAAATAAACATCATAAAGGCCACATCCTACTTGTCCAAGTTGGGCACCAATATTGTTCCTATAATGGTCAAGAAGGGGACACTCTACTCAACTATCTATCTATGACCTTACCTGGAAGAACTCTTTAATGCTAGACTTTATGAAGACAATAAAAACATTAATTGAAATGACTGAATACATGCTTTGAAATGAGAACAATGTGCTGTAAGCCATAAAGTATAATTAAATGTAAGAAACCATCAATGAATCTATACTGGAGGTCTGTTATCAAGTTCCACTTATTTCTCATAAAAGAAATAGTTAAAAAGAAAATCTCATAGACAGTGGTGGATAAGACTGGTCTCTGTTCTGATTTGGTTGAGAATGATTTTCTTCTTGCAAGTCCAAATGTTTCTAAACTTCTTGGATGTGTCCCATGATCTCTAGCCCAAAGATGCTGAACTGAAGTTGTTGCACAGGACTGGATTTACTGGGTTCTAAGTCACTCTGGGTAATTTACAGTGAGAGGAAGACAATCCAAGGTATTTCTTCCCTCTCTGCTTCAGGTGACATGTCTGCCTTCTTCTCAGTGATCCTAAGTCCTTGGGACAGTCCTTGGGATGGTCCTTCCTCTGTGACACCAGCTGCCATTGAACTCTGGGCTCTGGAATCCCCACTGTCTCACTGAGACCTCCAAGCCCTAGAGGCTTCCTGCTGTTATACATCGCTGGCTTCCTTCCTGGCACCTGTTTTCTGTGTTTGTTTCTCTTTCTTAACCCATGCAACACTGTTGTAACCAGTCCCCACGTGGCATTCCCTCTCTGGAACTGAGGCAAACTCTGTTTTTCTGACTGGATTCTGGCTTGACATAGACACTTAGTTCTATTTGCAGGAAATGATTAGGTTGTATATGTGACTTTTCCATTAAAAAGGCAAGAACTGTACTTATTTATTGCTACAGAACATTTGCTTTTCTCCAGTGTGCACTTCAAAATACCTGCTGCCAGGTAAGTATTACTAGAGAATGCCTTCCTTCTACTTTGTGGATGACCTGAAAGTCTACTTGAGCTGTATGGAGTGAAGACAGACCTACGTTGCTCCTTCTGACGTAAAAATAACTCCTAGCAAGGACCAAGGCTGAGATGCATCCCTGATCAGGCAGAAGCATTGTCAATGGCAGTCCCTGTGAATCACTGTTAAAAACGTCCATGGCTGGGAATTTAGTGTCTCACCATTTCACATTCATGGTATCACAAGCGAAAGGATGAATGACCCAGAAGTCACTAAGGTGGTTTGCTGAGCAAAGGAAAAAAGAGGCAATTTCTTAGTGAGAAAATATGGGGGAAGGGAAGAATGAAGGCCTCCACCTCAGGTGTTGAGCAAATTTTTGAGATCCCAGGAGAGCTGAAGATGTTGACTACCAGAAAGATATGCTGGAAAGTGTAGTCAGTTAGAAAAGGGTAATGTTTAAGAGCCATTTTATTAAGGAACCACCAGGGAAGACAAACACAATACAAATGAGAAGAGATGATCAGAGGACCACATTCAATAATTCAATTCAATAAACACTTTCAGAAACACCTTCTATATGCCAGAGACTGCATCTGGCTCAGGGAATAAGGAGAAATAAATGAAACTCTTTCTGCCCTCATGAAGTAACTAAAAACTGAGTTGAAAGGAATCACAAAGAGCTAGGTGAAAGAATACAGATGGTGCATAACATATTGTAGAAGTCAAGGTGTGAACAAGAGAGACAACTAAGGAGACTGAGGCAAATCTGGGTATAATGAAGACTTCAGAGAACAACAAAACACAGAAGCTGGATTCCTCACAGTGAGATGGGGTGGGTCAGGAGCAACCTTCCCATTCTGACTCTGGCACATCTGGTACATTGTAACAAAGTCAGACGTTTGGTTTAGTTTACGCAGACATTCTTGTATAGCATCTCACACAGCACCTATGTACAGCATTCTTGTTCCACATGAAATGTACAGAGAGGGGAACTGGTTTGTTTGGGGGTTCCAAAAAATATATGTTCTCTTCCCCGGTATCCTAACCCCAAGAAAAGAAAGATCAAGAAAACCCTTGTGTCCACTAGCTATTCTATGTCCTTGGGCACGTACCTCATATTGACATTGTCAGTAATTAGAGTTAGCTCGACATGGAAATTGTGTGTATTTATCAAGGGCTGAACAGAATAGAATTTACTCTTTAGTACATAGGCACAGCAGGTCACCATCTCCATAAAACTCTGGTTTGCTTTGTGTGTAGGTTTTAGAGATTTAATTCTTAATTGTGAGTTGGCCAGTTCCTTTTCCTACCGTGAGGACCTTTTGCATGTAGTGTCCATAGACTATTTTTGTCATCGCGTATTTACATACTACGAGTTACTTGTTTAATGAGGCAGTTGAAATAAATAGTGTAATCGTGTGTTTACAAGGCTCCAACCTTGTTGTAAAATTTCTGCTTAAAATTTCAGGAGGAACAAATAAATAAATTTCCCCTTGAATTTCAGTGTCTCAGGTGTATTCAGATTTATTTGGCAAACTGCTGAAAAACTATCTGCTCTTGAGATTCAATACATGGGAATTTTGAAGAGCACACAAGTATGTGAATGTTTGATTTGTCAACTTATTTTTAATTTACATAGCTGAAAAAAAAAAGACAAAACTTTCCTTGAATTTAAATTCACTCCCCACTCGAAATCATAATACAGCAGTCGAAATCCATCTACAGTGAATTTTCTGTTATCTGAGTTAATCTTTGAAGGGGGATCATGCCTCACCTCCTCCTACCGTATTATACCCCGTTGGAATTCGGCTTTGCTTTCACTTAGATCTGGGCTATAAAACACTGCATCTGACCATACCAGCCACTATAATAACAGGAACTCCCCTTTGTTGAGTGTTTACCTGTTGTAGGCATTGTAGTTTAGGGACATTGTCTCAAGGCTTGGAGAATTCAAGGGTTACGAGCATGGCAGAGTTGGCATTTGGACCCAGTTCAGACTGACTTCCAGTTATGCCTGCACCATGGATGAGGCTGCATGTTACTGAGGGGTGATTCTCAGACAGCCCAGGTGTTTACGTCTCATTATGGAATTGGTGTTTAATATTCTCAGCACAGGAATGCCAAGTGAAGTCGCCACGTAGCTTCGGTGGCGAATCTCCCTCACTGTGGAAGGCCCTTATTGGGGCTTATTGACTCTGAAGGGAATTTGCCCTGGTGGAGTGCTGTAGGGGAGCAGAGGCAAGGGGCAACAGCAGCCTGTGTGGCGGAAGTCACGAGGATGCAGTCGACAAGGATGTCACCAAATCCATGACCAGAGAGGACAGCATCCTGAGGCTGGTGTCCTGAGCCGGTGTCAGGTTATCTTTCAGGCCGTGGGTGGCTCTTAGAAATGCACTTGGCTAACTGTGGAAAGCCACACCCTCCTGGAGGTACACTGTGATCCCAGTTGCTGCTCATAATTAGAACGATGGCTCCTCCTTTAAATCATGGCTATGCTTTATTAAATAGAATTTGTCAGCCATCAGCTTGCTGCATGTAGTAATTGATCATTATTCTTCAAGAAAGGTAAAAAATAAATAAAATAAAATAAAAAGCAACAATTAAGAAGCCAAGAAAGATTTTATTAAAGCAAGGAGAAGAGGAAATCTCCAAAACCCTTTCAAGCTAACTGCAAGGAGATAAGGAGAAATATAGAAGTGGTACTTCAGGTCCTTCATTGATTTGCTCAGAGGCAAAGCCCTGAAAAAAAGAAACAGATCAATTCAGGGAGGGATTGGATCTGCTGGATGCCCTGTCAACGTCCCCCTGCCAATGCAGCATATTAATTGCAGTGGTGTTTGCTCTGAATGAATTTCCTTAATGTTCATTCATTCGTTTGTTAATTCATTATTAAGTGTTAATTGTGTTGTTCAGTTATGTGGGCTCATATTACCTAGCTAATGTTATATTTATTCAGCCAGAACTGCTCATGCTAGGCTGCGCCCTAAAAAGAAACAGAAAATAAAAGATGCATTGAATTTTCTTACAGTCTTAGATTGGGGTGTAATATCAATAACTTTAATGGAACTGGAGCTGGTACCCTGATAGGAGTCCTGCTGCTCCTCAAATAAATGGCTTGGCTCTACCTCAGCATTTATCTGCCAGGGCTCGGCTTTATCAGGGCACCAACTCAGATTCCATTAATGTTATCTCTTAATTAGCTATGCGATTAACCTGTGTTACTCCTGCACGATAATGAGTCGAAGACAGAACCAGAGAAGTTCAGCTGCCTTATAATTCCCTCTCCAGAAGCCAAATCATTCTGGAAACCATTCCAGGGAAAAAACTCCAAGCAGTTCCGCTGCGTTCTTTTCTTGGATACAAGGGCGAATTTTACACTCTTTGGAGAGGAAAGCAATTGGGATTTTAGCTAACATTTGACACTTGGTACCTGACACTGTTCTGGTGCTTTCTATTGATTATTTCATTGTATAGCCCTGCTTATAAAATAGCAGGTCTGTAAGGTAGGTCCTATTAATATCCCCACTTTCTAAAGGAGGAAATTGAGATATAGAAAGGTCAAAAACTCTGTCCCAAGGTCACACAGGTGGGAGATGACTGAGCCAGGATCCAAATGCAGGCAGAAGAGAGGGCACCTGGGCACCCACCATTCCTCTGAAATCCTCAGCACAGAACACAGCGGTACAGGAGTCAGCAGACAGCAGCAAACGCAGCCCCCGTGCCCCCTTTGAGGCAGCCGGTCCCAGCCAGCCCCCAGGACATCTCCTCCCACAGGGCACCTGTGCGCAGGCACACTCGCAGCTGCACGAGGCTGAGAAGAACCCTCGCTGCTTAGATTTTCTGCCTGTAGAAATTTCTCTCCAGTTGATCTCAGGGGAGTTGGGGCTTGCACTGGTGGACTTGGATGGCCCTGAGCAAAATGTAAAGATGGAAAATTACCTTGGCTTGCCTGCGTCTTCCATCTTTTGTCTGTGTCCTTTGTCCCCTCAAGGTCAGAATCTCTCCCCCTACTGCTCCCTCTCTCTCTTTTTCCACCCCTCCCATGCACACAGATACCAGCCCTCTTTTCTGCTGAAATTACCCAAATCATCAGAAATGCTTCAGAAAAGCAAAATTGAAGAGATCGTGACCCCATCGATGCTGCCACCCATAAAGAATGACCAGAGTGGCAAGAGTCCCCCTCTTTGGCACCTCCCCTTTCCCTCCAGTCTCTTCTCCTTCTCCGTGCTCAGTCACAGAGGGTAGGGAGGAGAGATGAACAATCCTTTACAACAGAAGCCTCATGTTGCTGGGGAGAGAGGACCCTGCAGGAAGTCTCTAAGATGCTCTCTGGAACCTGCCTGCTTCGCTGCCCTCGCCAGGCCATGGACCAAGGCCACTGTTCCTGGGAAAGCAACACCGTCCATAAAAGACATGGGCTCTGGCTGCAGAAGAAGACTTGCTCTCCCCTCTCTTCCTCCTTCTCCCATCCTCTGCTTCTCCAGTCTTCGCCCTCCCTCATCCCGTCCTCTCCCCGCCCAGTGGACTACCACAAAGCTGTTTTTCCAAATAATTTTTAGTACTTGAACTCCCTTTCTTTGACCATTCACCTCCTTTATCTCCCCCTAGAATATCTCATCACTGTAAGCTCTGCCAGAATCTTAGAGCTTCTTCTTATTTGCAATCTCAATCACACCATAATACTATAGATCAGTCAATCCCATTAAAAAGTGTAGATGGGGGGGGGCGGGGGCTCACGGGATGGCGGTCTGAATGTTCCATTTTATGACTTGATGTCAAGCCATAGTCAGTCAAGATGCCAAAGTCAGAGGTAAAAATGATCAATTCTTGATATGAGTAGGTTTATTTTAAATTGCACTGTTTATACGTGATTGCTGCAATGTTATTTAATATAAAATATAAAAATTAGCAGTAACAATCTTCTGCAGCCCTATTAAAAAAAACAATCACCCTAAGGGATACAACGATCTTTTGTTGTTGTTCTGTTTCAGGAAACACCCAACAGTTCTGCCAGCAATTTATCTAACCCTTAAATATTCCTCTGCTGCCTTCTCCACTTCTGTTCCCAGGCTGGGGAAACATGAGAACAGTTTCTGTTTTACAGTTTCTATAGCTTACAGCCTTCTAGGCAAATCCAAAAAAACACTGCTTCTGTAGGAAGTAGAGGAGGAGGGAAAGATAAAGAACAGAAGGACAGGGGGAGAAGGAAGACACCTCCAACATACATAGAACTTCAAACACAAAAGGCACCTGAGTTCACATTTTGATTTCATTTCAGCAAACAGCGGGATGGAGAAGGAGGGTGGACACATTCGACCACATGGTCAGGACAGACCAAATTCATTCCTATTCAGCTAATGGAGAATTTCGAATAAGGTAAATGTTGCCTGTCTGATATTTATATAGGGCATTAAAACCCACAAATCTCTTGTGTATGTGTGTGTTTTTTTCCCCAAAGACTCAAAGACCAGTTTATCAAAAAAAAAAAAAGAAAAGAAAAGAAAAACTTGCTTTGTTTTCAAAATAATGTCTGCCTAGGTGAACACATTTCCTCTCTGAGAGCTAGAGTTTGTTTTTAAGGCAACATTAATGACTAATTGTGAGTCATTCAGTTCTGTGGCTTGGTACAGTAGTTTATATTTATGTAATAGCTTAAAATTCAACTTTGAGCAATGTCCACAGCAGGGAAGAACAATTAGTAAATTCATTAATTGTGCTTTTGTGTACACTTTTATTCTCAAGGCTAATTATTTGTTTAAATTATTTTGCCTCTATCAAAAGTGTTACCACATGAAAATATTTCAGCTTAGGTTTCTGGAATGAAATAGAAGCCTCGGGAAGTTCAGACATTCTTCTGAAATGTAATCAGCATGCAAGCATTTGCTAATAACTCAACGTGGAGCCTTTTATTTGAGCACATGAACGATCTCTTTGGGGAATATAAGTACACAAAGAGTCATGGTCCATGCCATTGCTTCCCCTTTTTCTCTAATGTGGACCATGGGCATCTTCGATGTTTGTCTTTTAACTAATAAAGGTTACGGCCAAGATGGCAAAGTAGGTAAAACCTGTGCTTGCCTCCTCCTATGACCACATCAAAATTACAACTAAATTATGAAACAGTTAACCTGGAGAACCATCTGAAGACTAGATGAACAGAAGTCTTATAACTAAGGCTATAAAGAAGTCATATTGACACTGGTAGGAGAAGCAGAGATGTGAAACAAGCTAGCTCTACACCCACATGTGGTGTTTGAAAATTGGGAGGATAGCCCTGGCTGGTTTGGCCTAGCGGTTAGAGCATCGGCCTGTGGTCCGGAGGGACCCGGGTTCGGTTCCCGCTAAGGGCATGTACCTCGGTTGCAGTTTGTCTCCGGCCCTGGTTGGTTGTGCGGGTGGCAACCACTCGATGTGTCCCTTTCATATCGATGTTTCTCTCTCTCTCTCTTCCTCTCTCTCCCTCCCGCTCTATCTGAACAAAAAAAAATGGAAAAATGTCCTCGGGTGAGGATGATAAAAAAAAAGAAAAACAAAGAAAATTGGGAGGATATCTCAGCTGCAGAGGCTTTCCCAGAGGATCAAGAGGTCCCACCCTCACACAAGGATCCCCACCTGCAGCACCAATGCTGGGAGAAGAACCCCCACAACATTTGGTTGTAAAAAACTGCAGAGATTCCATCAATCTGGATTAGACAGAAGGCTGCTGGAAATCCAGGAGTCCTCTTAAAGGGCTCATACAGGCTCAACTGCTTGTGGGCATTAACCTTGGGCTCCTGCAGAGGGACAATGGCTGGGGAGGCACCAGAGTCATACAGGGAGAAACTGAGTTGTGTGACTACAGGGCGAGGGCTGGAGGGATAATCGCCATTGTCCCTATGTTGAGCCCTCCTCTTGCACAGCTAGTGGGCAGGCACACTCTTTCCTGTGTTGAGCCCCACCCACACCCCCCACACCTCTGTGTGGCCAAATCTCAATCTGAATTACCTAATGAACTCCTCACTCCACCCTGATGACTCCTTAAGACCCTACCCCACTCAATTCAGAGGCAGCCAGCCAGCCTTGGCCTGCACTGCAGTCTTTCTTAAGAAACTCTCATAGGTCCCCTGGCCCCAGGTGGGTGGTGGCTGGCCTTGGTGTGCCCAGTGCCTTTTGCTTAGTGGCACAAAACTCAGACCTGGTGCCAAATCTGAAACTGCGTTAACCTGGTGAACACCACTCTCTCTACCCAGGAAATTCCCTGAGACCAACAGGCTCTTTCAGCTACTGAGCTTTATGGGGAGCCAGCAGGTGGCAAGAGGCCTCAGGTGCCCTGTGCACTTTGCTGAGCTGCCCCAGGCCCAGCACTGCTGGCAGCCAACCTGCATTCTCAGTGCGATCTCTCCCACATTCTTTCATGTCCAGCACAGGCAGCTAGCAACCATGGATCAATCACTTTGTAGCTCCAATCACTTGGTCCTGGGTCAGTCATAGGCAGCAGCTGACTTTGGGTGCACTGGAGCCCCTCCCAAGAGGCCTCAGACCCCACACACCTAGTGTCGACTTTAGACCACAACAGAGAACCACCCAATTAGCTTCACAAGTGCCACACCCAAAAGGTAGACACCACAGACCATTAGGGAAAATCCTTCTCCATGGAGCCACTGTGGTTGTGGCCTGAAGGTCAGCCCCACACACTGACATGCCAACAGCAATGAAGGCTCAAGTACAACAGGAGGGCACATACAATCCACATGAGGGACACTCTTGGAGCACCAGGCTTATGTGACAAGTGAGGATGCACCACTGGCCCCCAAAGGAGACCTATTACATAAGGCCACCCTGCCAAAACTAAGAGATGTAGCAGTTCTAGATAATACATGGAAACAATCACAGAAAAGCAGCCAAATTGAGGAAATAAAAACATATCCCAAATGAAACAACAGGAGAAATCTCCAGAAAAATAACTAACCAAAATGGAGGCAAATGATCTACCAGATGCAGAGGTCAAAAACTGGTTATAAAAACTCTTAATGAACTTAGTGAAAGCTTCAACAAAGAGATAGTAGGCATAAAAAAGGACATTAAAAAACATAAAAAAATAGCAATCAGAAATGAAGAATACAATAACTGAAATGAAGAATATACTACAAGTAATCAACAGCAGATTAGATGAAGCAGAGAACTGAATCAGAGATTTGGAAGACAAAGTAGCAGGAAATACCCAATTGTAACAGCAAAAAGAAAAGAGAATTTTTTTAAAATTTGCATAGTTTAAGGGAACTCTGGGATAACATTAATCATACCAACATTTGTATCATAGGATACCAGAAGAAAAATAGAGAGAGCAAGGGTTTGGAAACCTATTTGGAAAAATTATTACCAAAAACTTCCCTAACCCAGCTAAGGAAATAGACATACAAGTCCAGGAAGCATAGAAAGTTCCAAACAAGATAAATGCAAAGAGGCCCAAGCCAAGACACGTTATAAGTAAAATTCCAAAGGGTAAAGACAGAGAGCCTTAAAAGCCACAGGAGAAAAGCAGTTAATTCCAAGAGAGCTCCTATAAGACTGTCAGCTAATTTTTTAGAAGAAACTTTGCAGGACAGAAGGAATTAGCATGAAATATTCAAAATGATCAAAAGCAATGGCTTACAACCAAGATTACTCTACCCAGCATGGCTATCATTTAAAATTAAAGAAGAGATAAAGAGATTTTCAGACAAGAAAAGGCTAAAGGAGTTAGTTCATCACCACTAACCAAGGATTACAGGAAATGATAAAGAGACTTCTTTAAAAAAAAAGGAAAAAAAATTCTATAAATATGAATAATAAAATGGTGATAACTATCTACCTATCAACAATCACTTTAAATGTAAATGGATTAAATACTTTAATCAAAAGACATATGGTAGTTGAATGGATAAGAAAACAAGACCCTTACATATGCTGTCTACAAAAGACCCACTTCAGCTAGAAAAAATTACACAGACTGAAAGTAAAGGGATTGAAAAAAAAATATTTCAAGGAAATGAAAACACACAGAAGTTGGGGTAACAATAATTATTTCAGACAAAATAGACTTCATAACAAAGGCTTTAATAAGAGACAAAGATGAACACTTCATAATGACAGAGGGATCAATCCAAGAAGAGATATAATCCTTGTAAACATTTATGCACCCAACATAGGAACACCTAAATATATAAATTAAATATTTATGGACATAAGGGAGAGACTGACACTAATACAGTCATAGTAGGGGATTTTAACACCCCATTGACATTAATGGATAGATCTTGCAGACAGAAAATCAGCAAGAAAATAAGGACCTTAAACCACACTTTAGTGGGAACTGAACCCTGGACTCTCCGGTCTGCAGGATAACACTCTAACCGCTGAGCCAAACCGGCCAGGGCTTAAACCACACTTTAGTCTACATATATTAAATTGATACTTTTAGAGCATTTACCCCCAAAGCACCATAATATACATTCTTCTCAAGTGCACATAGAACATTTTCCAAGATAGACCACATGTTAGGCAACAAAATATGCCTTAAAAATTTTAAAAAGACTGAAATCATATCAAGCATCTTCTCCAACCATAATGGTATAAAACTAGAAATCAATTATGAGAAAAAAAATCTAAAACACATAGAAACATATGGAGGATAAATAACATGTTATGAAATAATACATGAGTTAAAAATAAGATTAAGAAAGAAATAAAAAAAAAAATACCTCGAGACAAGTGTAAATAAAAACACAATGACCCAAAATCTATGGGATACAATAAAAGCAGTTCAAGAAGGAAATTCATAACACTATAGGCCTACCTCAAGAAATAAAAAAAAACTTCAAATAAACAATCTGACTTTACACTTAAAGGAACTACAAAAAAACAACAAACAAAGCCTGAAGTGAGTAGAAGAAAGGAAATAAAGATCAAAATGGAAATAAGCAAAATAGAGTCAAGAAAAAATATAAAACATAAATAAAACCAAGAGCTGCTTCTTTGAAAAGATAAACAAAATTGATAAGCCTTTAACTAGACTTTTCAAGAAAAAAAGAGAGAGGATCCAAATAAATAAATCAGAAATGAAACAGAAGTGATCACTGATACCACAGAAATACAAAAAAGTATAAGAAAATACTATGAAAACATATGCCACCAAGTTGAACAATCTGGGGAAAAAATGGATAAATTCCTAGAATCATGCAATCTTCCAAGACTGAATCAAGAACAAGCAGAAACTCTGAAGAGAGCATTACTACCAATGAAATTGAATCAGTAATCAAAAAACTCTAAATAAACAAAAGTCCTGGAACAAATGGCTTCACAGGTGAATTTTAACAAACATTCCAAGAGAATTAACACCTATACTTCTCAAAGAATTCCAAAAAATTGAAGAGGATGGAAGCCTCCCAAGCTCATTTTAAGAGGGCAACAGTACCCTGGTTCTAAAACCAGGCAAAGACATTGAAAATATATATGCCAATATTCCTGATGAACATAGATGCACAAATCTTTAACAAAATGTTAGCAAACCAAATTCAGCAATACATTAAAAAGATCATATATCATGATCAAGTAGAATTTATTCCTGGGATGCAAGGTTGGTACAATATTCACAAATCAATTAATGTGCTACACCACATAAACAAAATGAAAGAAAAAATCATTGATTGTGTCAATAGATACAGAAAAAAGCATTGACCAAATCTAGCATCCATTTATAATAAAAACTCTCAGTAAAGTGGGAATAAAGGGAACATTTCTCAACATAATAAAAGCAAACCCACAGCTAACATCTTATACAAAGGGAAAAAACTAAAAGCATTTTCCTTAAGACCAGAAACAAGACAAGGATATCCACTTTTGTCACTCATATTCAACGTAGTACTGGAAGTCCTCGCCACAGCAATCAGACAAGAAGATGAAATAAGAGACATCTAAATTGAAAATTAAAAAAATAAAACTGTCATTCTTTTCAGATGACATGAGTCTATAAACAGAAATCACTAAATATTCCATCAAAAGCTATTCAAACCGATCAATGAATTCAGTAAAGTAATAGGATACAAAATTAATATTTGCAAATAAGTTGCACTTTTGTACAATAACAAACTTATCAAAAAGAGAAATTAAGAAAATAATTCTATTTATAGATGCATAAAAATACCTAGGGGTAAATTTAACTGAGGAAGTAAAAGATCTGTACTTGGAAAATTATAAGACATTAGAGAAAGAAATTGAAGATACAAATAACTGAAAGCATATACTGTGCTCATGGAAAGAAAGAATTAACATTAGTAAAATGTCTACACTACCCCCAAAAAAATCCATAGATTCAATGCAATCCCTATCAAAATGCCAATGACATTTTTCACAGAACTACCACAAATAATCCAAAAATTAATATGGAACCACAAAAGACCCCAAATAGCCTCAGAAATCTTGAGAAAGAAGAACAAACTCAGAGTTATCATGCTACCTGATATGAAACTATACTATAAGTCTATAGTAACCAAAATAGCTTGCTACTAGCACAAAAACACACATTAGCTTAATGGAAGAGAATAGAGAGCCAGAAATAATCTCTGCCTATATGGTCAATTAATCTATGTCAATGGAGACAAGCATATACAATGGTTTAAAGACAATCTATTCAACAAGTGGTATTGGGAAAACTAAACAAATACATGCAAACAAAAACAAAACAAAAAACAGATCAACTTCTTATACCACAAACAAGAATAAACTCAAAATGGATTAAAGACTTAAATGTCAGACTTGAAACCATAAAACTCCTAGAAGAAAACATAGGCAGTAAACTCTCTGACATTGTTCTTAGTAATATTTTTTTTTCTGATATATATCTCCTTGGGCACAAGAAACAAAAGAAAAATTAAACAAATGGGACTCCATTAAACTAAAAAGTTTTTGCAGAGCAAAGGAAAACATCAACAAAATGTAAAGGCATTCTACTGTGTGAGAACAGATATTTGCCTATGATACATCTGAGAAGGGGTTAATTTCCAAAACTTATAACAAGCTCAGATAACTCAACACCAGAAAAACAAACAACCCAAGTCAAACTTGGGCAGAGGACCTGAATAGACACTTCTCCAAAGAGGACATACAGATGGCCAATAGACACATGTAAAGATGCTCAGCATCACTAATTGTCAGAGAAATGCAAATTAAAACCACAATGGAATATCACCTCACACCTGTCAGACTGGCTATTATAATAAATCAAGAAACAATAAATGGTAGTGAGGATGTAGAGAAAAAGAACCCCGGTGTACGGTTGGTAGTATTGCAAATTGGTGCAGCCACTATGAAAAACAGTATGGAGTTTCCTCAAAAATTTAAGACTAGAACTACCTAGTAATGCCACTTTTGGATATTTACCCAAAGAAATCCAAAACCCTAATTTGAAAATATATATGCACCTCTATGTTCATTATGGCATTATTTACAGTCGCTAATATATGAAAGCAACCTAAGTGCTCATCAGTAAATGAGTGGATAAAAAGCAGACAAAACAGATACAAACTCATAAATACAGAGGATAAACTGATGGTTGCCAGAAGGGAGGAGTGATGAGGGGCTGGTTGAGAAAGTGAAGGGAGTAAGAAGTACAAATTGGTAGTTACAGAATAGTCATGGGGATGTAAAGTACAGCATAGGGAATATAGCCAATAATATTCTAATAACTATGTATGGTGACAGGTGGGGGATCACTTCTTAAATCAGATAAATGTCTTATCACTAGACTGTATACCTGAAATGATATAAATAATATTGGATGTCAACTGTAATAGAAAATGTTTAAAAAATAAAAATTTTTTAAAAAGAAAGTGAGAGTAGGTATATTAATATCAGTCAAAGCAGCCTTCAGAACAAGAAGAGGAACATCACAAAATAGCCAGACAATCATGGGGAGAAAAGCAAATGAATGAAGTGCTCGCAGGACACATAAATCTCCAAGTTGAGGAAGCATCATTGAACATGAAAATTCAATCCTAGCCCTGGCCCGTTTGGCTCAGAGGCTGCAGCGTCGGCCTGCGGACCAGAGAGTCCCAGGTTCGGTTCCCACTAGGGGCACGTACCAAAAAAAATAAAAAAAAATCAATCCTAGAAAGGGAGATTGAGCAGCTGAAACTGAATCTTCAAATCCTGTCTGAAGATCATTTCATGTACCTTCAGAAAAAGCTGTTTGAGAAGGAAATGAGCTGCTTAGAAATGAAGAAAAAAATGTCTCAATGTGTGTGGAAACATGAATTCCACATATCAAATTTGCAACATCTACAGGAACATGGCCAAAGACATGGGCAAGGAATTGGAAAGAAGTACTTCCTACTATCGAAAGGAGATCACCTGGTATGCAAAAAACGTTCAAAAAATCTGGGATACAGCCATGTCCACCAAGAGAAAGCTCAAGGAGCTAAGGAAAAAAGATGATCATAACAGGGCAATGCTAGCCACGCTCAAGTTCAAGCTCCAGCCTTTCTCAAGTGGCCCTTTTGTTCCTGCTACTCCACTTGCAGCCCACAGGGGCCCAGAAGCTCAAGAGTCCAGGGGCATCTGTAGGTTTGACTCAGTTTCCACAGCAGCTGGGTACTGAACATGCACAATCACAGTAAAACATCTTCATTTGTTTGTCTTTAATTTTGATCAATCTTTTTCTAGTTTAGCTACTGTTATTTAACTGATGTTACAATTCCTTTTATTTAAGTAGATATAACATTATACTTTTAAGTTAGTATTTTTAAATATTCATTACCAAGTAAAGTTTAAAAATAAAGTTAATTTAATATAAATAAATAAATATGACCAAACTCTGGTTTGATTACATTAAACTCTGCTGTACCATACATTGGAATCATGCAGTCTTTGCAAAGCAATGCTATAAAAGAAATATATCAATTTCCAAGCCAATATGCCAGTGTCCATAATAAACGTAGGGCTTCACTCTTTCATCATAGATAAGTACAGAAACCTTCTCTTTTCTAAACTCTCCCTGTGCCTGGGCTGTAGCTCTAAGATGAACCAGCTGCTGCTGGAGCGGACGCTTTCCAGTTCCAAGTTCCAGGTGTGTGGTCTGAAAAGAGATTGATGACTTGGTGCAGGTATAGCCAGTTCCTTCCACAAGGTACAAGGGAACAGCAGTGGAACATAAACACAGCCAGCCCTCCCTGCTTGAGCATCTTCCTAGCCTGGCTCAGTCCTCAGGGAGATGCACAGTCCAGGTGCACAGAAGGAAAAGGATGATAAGGACTCACTCAGCTCTGGCTGAGCCCTAGTACTAGGCTAGGCATTGGACCAGCAGATGCAATCATCACAACCTCCCTAGGAGGCCAGCATGTGAGTCCCATTTTTCAGAAGAGGAAATGAAGGCCAGACTATTGGAACCCAGAATTGTGTGAGTGTAAATCCAGAGGACTTCACATTGTGCCATGTTGCTTTCCTAGCATCTAGCACAGTAGATTGCCAAAGCAGATGTTTCATTCATTCATTCATTCATTCATTCATTCATTCATTCAACAAATTGTCACGGAGGACATACTGACACGCCTGAGGATTTAGCAGCACATGAGTTGGATAAAGGTTCTTGCTTTCAAAGATTTTAGTGATAAGTAGATGCTTGTGTCTCATTCTAATGATAAATGTGTGTTGAATGAGGTTTGGACAAATGCGGGCCCAGACTATAGCAATAATATTGTAGCTTCATCACCATCTCATAACCACATTTGTGTCTCTGCTGATTGTTTTCACTCCAAGTGTTAAAAAAGCTAAAGATTTGAATCAAGCCCCCAGAGGCAGAAGCAGGAAGTCTGTGGCCCTGTCGCAAGTCCCCCAGGTATAGCAGGGATTGGGGGGCAGTTAACACAAGACGGTGGTGGTGGGGTCTGGGTTGACCCCTTCACATTCTGCCAGGACTACAGGAGGAAGCTTCATGGCCTGGACAGTGGGCTCTAGAATGTGCTTCTTCCTCCAGCCAAGGAAACCAAGGAAGGGATGTGCCCCCAAATGTCAGGGGTGGATTTCAAGCTGGAAATACAGAGAAGGAGGATATGTTTAAATCCACATGGGCTGGTTCAGTTGGTTAAGGATTTGTATTCTGAGTCTGATCACATTCTAAAATCATTTCCAGGAACCACGGGAACCACAGCTGGGAAGGATCTATGAGGTCACCCAGCCGAGCACGGCTTGTGGAGGATCCAGCTCCATGCAACACTGTGGAGCCCTTCTCCACCTAGTTTAGACGTCTCAGAGGACTGTGCTGCGCCCTGTCCCTCCAGACCCAATTCCAAAATCCACCCACAGTACATTTTACATGAAAGATGTGGACTGGGTGGGGGTCTATTTTTAATTATCCAAAGCACTAAACAGAAGCCTAGTCTCAAGAAAAATTGCCAAGGGCTCCTCTCCTCCTCCTCCTTGGAGTGTCATCCCACCCCAAGGGGTGGCTCTCAGCTGCGAAGCCCCAGCCTCATGACCACCGTTCAGAGCACACAGAGAGGTGCCAGGTAACAGGACCAACACAGCTCAGTAGGGGGCGCCGTCGTCTGGGGCTGGCCATTCATCATAAGTGCTTTGCAAGCAAGGGACAGAATCTTCTAAACAAAGATGTGTCCATGCAGCCTGGCAGAAGGTTTATTTCTAAATCTAGTCTGCCTGCTTAAATTCCTTCCTGAGATTAATCATTTATGTTCACAAATATTTATCTACAAGATGTTCATCACAGTGTTGAGTATGGTTGTGAAAAATTCAAAAACAATCTCCATGCCAGGTGATAGGAGACTGGTTAAATAAATCATGAGTAAGCCATACAATACAGAGAATATTATAAAGCCATTAAAAATAACCCACCAGAAGAGTACTAATGATATAATGTGTTTATCATACTATTAGGTGAAAAAGATAAGTTACAGAGTACAAGTTATGTATAGCACACTATTAGTCTCTGTTTTTCTAAAATACATGCACAGAGAACAGAATATTGACATAATTATCTCTTAATAAAAACTGTCAGGCAACATTTTCTTCCCAGCTACTTTTTGACCGTTTCTACAATGAATATATGTTACTATAGAAATGCTATTTTAGCCCTGGCCAGTTTGGCTCAGCGGTTAGAGCGTCAGCCTACGGTCCAGAGAGAACCGAGTTTGGTTCCCACTAAGGGCACGTACCTTGGTTTCAATTTGTCCCCGGACCTGGTTGGGTTGTGCGGGTAGCAGCCTCTCCATGTGTCCCTTTCACGTCGATGTTTCTCTCTCTTTCTCTCTTCCTTTCTCTCCCTCCCACTCTGAACAAAAAATGGAAAAATGTCCTCAGATGAGGATAAAAAAAAAAGAAATGCTATTTTAAAACATTCCATTGTTGCCCTGCCGGTGTTGCTCGGTGATTAAGTGTTGACCCAAACACCAAGAGGTCACTGGCTCAATTCCTGGTTAGGGCACATGCCCAGGTTATGGCCTCCATCCCCAGTACAGGGTGTGCAGGAGGCAGCCCATTGATGATCAATGTTTCTTGCATTGATGTTTCTATCTCTCTCCATCTCTCTTCCTCTCTCTCTAAAACCAATAAAAACATATTTAAAAAAAAAAATACTCAATTGTCCTTCCTTTTGAAATGCTGCTTTCCCACATCCATCACTAACGGATCCTCTGTAATCAGAGGAAGAAATGGGAAGACAACTAGCCCTTTCTCCCAGCTGGCTGCTGGATGGATGGGGGGGGGGGGGGGAGTGCGTCTCTAGCAGGAGCGCTAAACTGATGACAACTGCAGGCTGTGACTCAATCCCACAGCAGCTCCAGGGTTAATTTACTAAATGGACTCCAGAAGCTTGAAAGGTTGAATGCCCTTCCCATTGTAGAGAGCATTAGGACTAAGGGGTTTCATGCTCGTCTGAGGAATCAAGAGCACTGGCCCAGTTTTTCTGAAGTAGCATTGTCTGTTCAGAGCTAAAAAAGGCCTGATTAAAGCTCTGCAGGTAGCTTTTATAATCTATTTTCTCTGCAAAGGGAAGACTGAGACCTGGAGGGGCCAAGTGTCTTCTCCTTATACATGCAAACAATGTTGACCAAGCCACGACAGGACCCTGAGGTTTACTCTAACTCCCTTTGTCTCCAAGATGTCTTGTCCCTCTTTTATTCGTCCACTAAACTCCTACTCACACTTCATGGCCTGGCCCAAGCATCACCTTCTTAGTGAATTCTCCCCAATTCCCTAAGTAGAGTTGGTCTTGCCTCTCTTTTATAACCATTCCTTATACGTAATACAATTGTTGCATTTTCTACACTATGTTGCCATTATTTGACCTTGAGTCTGGCTCTATTACTGGACTTCAGGGCAGGAATTATCTCTTACATTTGTGTTCCTAGTGCTGGTATATCACAACCATTTAGTAATAATCCTAAAGATTTAATGGCATTAGAAAGCTATAATCTGCTACTGTTCCTAAGAGGTAGGAAGAGGGAGAAGAGGTTACGTGTTCCTGACCATGAGAGGTGTCCTGAGCATCCTGGAGTGGTGTGCACTGTGGGTCAGTGTTGCATAGATTATCCTGAGGCAGAAACCCCTTTCCTGCCACTGTAGGGAGACGGGTGATATAAAAAGTTGAAGCTTTCCCTTAGAGGATTGCCTGGGCAATTAAGCATTAGGAGTATGCTGGAGAGGATGGCTGGTCACATGGCACCCATAGCTTTGGAACAAACTACACCAGAATTTGAATTCTAAGTTTTCACCTTCATGTGACCTTGGGCTCATGATTAAATTTCATTAAGTGTTTCCTCACAGTACACTGATAGTTACTTTGCAGGGTTGTTGATATTACTAGAGATTACACATAGTAGGTACTTAATAATAGCCTTCACTGTTGTATATTCTGGACTCCACAGACAGTAAATCAGGGACCACATGCAATGTTCATGGAGTGCTTCCTTCAGATGGAAGCTAAGATCAGAGGGTACAAGAGAGCCTCAACGGATCTCCCAGAAGAGAGGAGCTCAGGAAAGAACTCTGAGCCCCTAGATTAAACACATAGACAGGCAGCTACCATGTCTATATCCTTGATATTCACCATAGCGCATGGTACATAATAGGAACCCAATAAATATCAACTGAATGAATGGTGAAAGGACTTTGCCAGTTGAAAGCCACCATTATTATTAGTATATGTTGTTATTTGGAGCATTATAACACAGGAAGTAAAAAACACCCGTTTTTTCATTTTATTTCTCTCCAGTCAGATTCATATGCACATGTACCCACATGGCCACAGAACCAAGAATTAACTGTACTGTAATTAAATTAAACTCAACAAATATTTATTAGGCAGCTACTAACTGCCAAGCATGTTTTTGGGCTCTTAGGCTACATCAGTCAACAAAACAACGTGAGCTCTGATAAAATATGATCCTTTCCTTGAAAACCTGCTATACAGAGAAGGCAATTATTTCATATTTTAAATCTGTATTTCGAGTTGGATTTCTTAAGACTCTGTTTTGATTCAGACACTTCCAGGAATAGAGTTCATCATGGAATCTTGAAAGCAGACCAATTGGGAGATGATTTGTCCTTCACTATAGCAAAGACAGTGACTTTCTTTCTGCAGATGACATTGATTGTAAAGATTCCCAGGAGATGCCTCTTTGCAAAACCACTGAACATACCCTCTTGACTTTGGATGTTTTCCTCTGATGTGAGCATAAGCAAATGGATTCCCTTTTTACCTATATTTTAACTTTTATTAAATGAGGGCTTAGCTCATCTGGTTTTGTTCCCTTAACAATGGAAATACAGCTTCTATGAACATCATCTTGAGTTTTTATCCTTCAGCTTTTAAATAATCAGATTGAATCTCTTATTTTCCCCTCCCCTGACTAAGATAGGGACACTCCCCATCTGTTGGCTGCCTGTCGATGCAGCGGTCCATCCACTGTGATCACTAAATTGCTTTCAGTGAGTCAGTTAGCTTTGTGTACAGATGACAGTTCTATTCCAAGCCTGCTGAATAAAGATGTAATCCAATCACTCATGGTTTACATGTATGGAATTAGTCAAAAGGAAGGCAGGCGGTGAAGGCCTGGGGGCTGGGGAGCAGGAGCAGGGTGGAGGAGGTCAGTGGGGAAAAATAGGAGAACATCTGTAATACTTTCAGCAATAAAGACACTTGTTTTAAAAAGGAAGGCAGGATTAAAAATTATAGATGTTTTATGAGTATTTTTTATCTCTACTGGGAAAAATGATTCCAAAGTCCCTGTTTGGCTCTTGGCAAGTGAATAGTACCATATTCCCACATAGAGTCAAGTCATTAAGAATTTGTTAATAAGTGTCCAAGGTGGGACTAGCCTACGCACTGTAGTAGAACTCAAAGAAGATAATATAGCACCTGTTCTTTAAAAGGGGATCACACTTTTATTGAGAAAGCCAAAATTAAATAGTTGGACAATTAGAAGATGCTAAAAGACATATTGAGCTAACTATGTTTGGAGAGATGTAGGAAGAAGAGATCTCTGGGTGGAGGTAACTCTTAGATAACTTCAAGGAGCAGATGGAACTTGGAGATGCACCCTGAAGATGGAAAGTTTCGGATGGGAGTGGGCTTCAAAAGAAGGACAAGCAAGAGTGTTGTCAGAAGAGTTATCTGACAGGGAGAGTGAGAAAATCATCCAGGCTGCCATGGATGTCCCCTGTGCAAAAAGAATCAGAAATAAGTTTTAAAAAGAGAGTTCAAGTCACACTGTGGATATTACTAAATGCTGGGCTGAGGAGTTTAGATTTCATATGATAGAAAATAAAAAGCCACTGTTGAGTCATGAATACAGGAGCAATATAATGAAAGTGGCTATAGAAATATTCATTAGGCAGCAGCCTTCACACTGGACTAGGAAGGAGAGCGGAAATTTAAAACAAAAACCAGTGAGAGGGAAGAGCTGTTGCGAAGTTCTGCTAGAGTCACAGCATTGTGATTTGAAAGAGGAGTTGACACATTTAAGAAATTGTGAAGGAACAAGGATTAAAAATTAGGATTGATTTTGGACATGACAGGGGAGAGTAAAACATAATTCTAGAAAGGCAAAAAACAAATTCTACAAACATAGGAATTGCAACATTCATAACATAGTCTTAATAAACTTTACAAAATAAACCCAGAAAACCTTATATATCAATGATAAAATATAAAACAAATTAGAAAAATGGACAAAGAATATGAATAGGAACATGACAATTTCCAAAAAGAAAGAAAGAGAGAGCGAGAACTCATGGACATGGACACCAATGTGGTGATTGGGGTGGGGGTGGGGGTGGAGGGCATAGAGGAGATAAATGGTGATGGAAAAAATAAAATAAATGTAAAGAAAAGCAATTTGAGAGGCTATTAAACATATGAAGCCATATTTAAACACACTAAGGAATGCAAATAAAAACAATAACAAGATAATTTTATCTATTGATTTGGGTAAAAATGATAATAAAATTTTAATTATAATACCTAGTTCTTGCAAGGAACACACTGCTCATGAGAGGGTAAATTGGTGTACTCCTTCTGTAGAGCAAAATGAAAATCTAACAAATATGCATATTCATCTTGAGCCCAGGTTTTCTACTTCTCATGGATCATGCCTCCTGTATGTACATCAAAGACTTACTCATGGGCACTATAATTAAAAATAAGCTAAATGTTCAATAATAAGATGTTGGATTTAAAAGTATGGAATATGTGCAGACATTAAAATCAATGAAGAAAAATCTTTAATACATGGAAAAATGTGCAGAACATAATGTTAAGGGAAGATTTTAAATAGCTTACACAATATATTTCTAATTTTTAAAAATCTGTGTATATATCAATTACAATATGTAGACTGTAGATGCCAACTCAAACAACCTAACTGTAAAAAGACAATTTAGAGACAGTCAGATAAACCCCATCATGAACTAAGTATTAGACAAAATTGAGTATTTACTGTTACTTTTGTAAGGTGTGATAATGATATTTTGGTTACGTTTTTCAAATGTTTTCAGTGTTAGATATACTTACTGAAGTGTTAAAGGGTGAAATTATGAAATTTGGAATTTGCTTTACAATTTAAAAATAAAGAAAGGGAACTAAATAAAACAATAATGACAATGTTGATAATTATTAATTATATAGATCCCTCTATTTTGAAAATTCCCATTATAAAAAAATTAATTAATAAAAGAAGACAGAACCCTGGCAAATTTTTTAAATTGTGTATTTATATGCATAGAAAAAGTTGGAAGCAGTATATACCAAAATACCATAATTATTAGACAGCTGATTTTTTTTGTTTTGTTTATAAATATATTTTTTCTACAAAGAACATATATCACTTCTGTAATAAAAAAAACAAAACTGCAAGGCAATGAAATATATGGTGAAGGATGTAAACTAGACTTTTGGTGGTGAGCACTCAAAGTATACAGGTATCCAATTATAATATTGTACACTGGAAATTTACATAATGTTAACCAATGTTACCTCAATTAAAGAGATGCTCTCTTTTAAGCTTCTTTGGTTATGACATTAAAGAAGTGAAGGAAATGGTGATACCAATAGTTGAAATGGAGAAGATGACGACCAGAGAGGGTTTGGGAGGGAAACATACTCAAAACAAGACTCATGGAAGTGGCAGAGTGGCAGTGATGGTAGACATCTAGATAACGTCCTGAGCTCAGTTGGAAAGGGGAGTTGAGATGATGAAAGGATTAGGGAAGGCAGGGACCCTAGGTTTAAATCTTAGAAGTACATTGATGTTCTATACAACAGCTTTGAAAATTTACTTTGGGAATCATGGTTTTGAAAACTGAAGTTGCTTTTTTTCCTCTCATTCATTTATTCTCTGTGGTTCAGGTACTATTCTAGATGCTGTGAGCACAGTAGTGAAATCGAGAGTCTTATGTAAGTCCTCATGGACTTATAAACTAGCAGCAGGGAGAGATATTAAACCAAAAACTACACAAATAGTTCATTATGATAACTATTATAAAGGAGAAGTACAAGGTTCCACGAGAGCCTATAACAGAAAGACTTGACCTAGTTTTCATGTGTTCTGGGAAACTTTCCTGAGGAAGTGTTGTTTCTGAAAGATAAAGAGGAGCTCAGCCAAGAGTGGCCAAGAGTATTCAGACCAAAGGAAAAACCCATCCAAAGGCCTTGATGCTGAAGAAAAACAAAACAAAACATGATTTTTTGAGTGACGAGGACAAAGCCAGTGTGTTAGGAGCAGACATTGAAGGAGAACGGGGCATAAGATGAAACTGGAGACTAGAGAGGGAGTCTTGGAAAATATGCAAGGTTTGTCAGGCCATTTTAAGGCTCATTATTGTTACCTTATTTTATTCTAAGCACACTGGGAGGTCATTAAATGAGTTCAGATAAGGAGGTCGTCCCTGCAGTGTGTGCATCTAAAGAGAGGTCGTGCCAACAGAATTCAGAAGCCTACTGAACAGTCGAGGTAGAAGAAGCAAATGCTCTGAACTGAGGTGGTGGCAGTGGAGGTGGAGAGAAGTGGGTAGGTTAAAGACATTTACATTTTCTCAGTGAGGAGATGAACTGGCATGGGGAACTGAGAAGCAGCCAGAGAAGCAAGAGGAAGGTGAGGAGACCAGCATCAAGGAAGGCATGTTTGTCTGGAAGGAGTGGTCAAATGGGCTGGATGCTACTGAATGCCATGCACTGTATTTAGCAATGTCCAATTCACTGGTGACTTTGTGAGGGCAGTTTGAGTTGAGTGGTGAAGGTGGAGGTGAGATTAAGGAGGTCAAGCAATGACTTGGGTCAAGGATGTAGATAGCTCATATCCATAGATGTTTTCTGGAGGAGAGAGAGCTGAATGGGGGAGATTTTTAGAGGTGGGAGAATTTGAACTTGTATATAGGAGTAATCCTGGAAAGAAAGGAGATTGAAGAACAGGAGCAATTGTTGTATTATGTTTTCATAGGTAAGAAAAGTGGGGTTCAGAGCACAGAGAGGACGTGTCCTAGGTAGGAAGCACACTTCCTTTGACATAACAGCAAGCAAGAAGGCAAGATGGTGACAGATTTGGATAGTTTTGTAGAGCTACTGGCAGTAATTTGAGGGAATCCCTTTTGATTTCTCTGAAAAGTGAAGGGATGTTATGTCTGTTTGGTGTTCAAGGGGTGTGTGTGTTCACTTAGAGGCTGGAAGAGAAGGTTTGAAATAATCATTGTAAAGACTCATGGAGAAAACAAACTAGAAAATTAAAGAAGTGGTAAGAGGAGATGCTGAGTCAGAGTCAAGTTTGACTGAGTTCCAAATGTGGCCAAAAGACAAGAGAAGGAGGTATCCACTCTAAAGTCATGATAGTACAATAGCCAGAGCTGCTGGTGGGTCACTAAGGTCAGTGCCAGAAGTTGGATGAGCTGAATAATGAGAATAGTAGTAGTGATAACAGTGCTCTTAGAGGGTGTACCATATATGCCAGACACCATGAGTACTTATGTGCAGTAACTCATTTAAGCCTAACAACAACCCTTTGGGGTAGATACCATTATTTCCTTTTAATCACTGAGGAAACTGAAGGAGTTTTGCACCTTGCCTAAAGTCACACAGCCTGGAAGTAGAAGCCTTGCTGATGATTCAAACCCAATTTATTGTGCTGCTTTACATGAGGTCCCAGGGCTGCAAGAGGCCGGTAGGACAACTGAGATGATTTTCTTTGCTTCCTTCTTTTCCTCGGAATGCTTGCACTCAGCCTCCGCCACTAGAATTACCTGGCTCACGTCTGTTCTTTGCAACCCAATGAAGCGATATAGTTTTCACTTAATTTATCTTGGTCCTGTCACATGCTACTATTGCCACTTTCTGAAAATAGAAAAGAAGACAGTGGGTAGTTGATATTGTATCTACTTAAACAAGTTCAATCAATTTTTGTTTTCAACTAACAAGTAATAAATTAATGCTTGAACAATCTGTTTATACAATTAGGCACAGGAGCTGACCATATTCTGAATCTAGCCATTGACTCAAGTCAGCCTTGTAACAGTGAAACCAATTGATCAATATGCTCCCTGAAAATGGGCAATTTGGTCATCCTTACCAAGAGTAAGGATGGTGAATGACCCTAAAAAATAGAATCCAAGAAATACCTAAAGTATTCTAGAGGTAGGGAAGCAACTTGAGGTACAAAAATTCCCTAGAGCCTGAATTTTGAATTTTAAAAGCTCATACACTCAGCTAAATCATGTCATGCAAGATTCTCTATGAACAGACCCCATAGGTGAGGGGACCATCTAACACCAGTCAAACCCAGACTCTTTCGAGAGTAAAAGCAGGAGCCATTTACAATTATGCTGGGAAAACAGATGAAACCCCAGACTGCCACGTGCTACCTGGAATATGTGGTTACACCCACTATGTCCATCCTATGCCAGCCACCTTGCTAAGATACCTTGTTCCTCCAAACCACCATGCTTTGTCAGGTATGTGAACATCTAACCAAGCCCTACCCACCCATTCCAACCTGAAAATATCATTTTTCGACACCTGGTTCAGAAAAAACTGCCATCTTTGAAGTCCATTTTTCAGGTTCTCAAGCCAGTTTGTAGAGTGATTAGAGTCCTGATAATGTACCCCTGCTGCACCTGTGGGTTCAAATCCCAGCTCCACCACCTGCACACTGTGTGTGCTTGGGCAAGTCACTCAAGCTCTCCTCATCTCAGCTTCCTTTTCTATAATATTGAGATAGGAGTGCCTTCTTTGTGGAGCGGTGACGCGGACTGAGTAAGTTCCTACGTGACACGAACGGACTCTGCATAGAGACTTCAAGTGGAATGTGCATTCCAAAGGGATCTTGCCAAACCTGTGGACACAGATGTGCACGTGTTCACACATGTACGCACACCTGAGGCCCATCTGTAAGGCATATATTTTTCTCCTTTGAGGAAAGCAAAACAAAACAAAAACTGTCAAGTGGAATGTTAAATGCCAAAGAGTTCATAGATCATTTTGTCTACAATAACCCTCTGTTTTTATTACAGTGATTTTGACATCATCTTAATCAATACAACATGTTAAAATTTCTGAGTTCCCTTCCAGGACGAAATTCTGTAACCTATCCCACGTAGGCTGCTTGCTGGCAGGAGTGTGGGACGGCCTCACAGTGCCTGTTATGAATAAACAGAATAGGCTTCTATCCATGTGATGCTATTTCAGAGTTCAGTAACATTTATTTTACCTAAGACCTGCCTTATTAAAGTGCTAGACCTCCCGAGATAAGTAACCGAATTTTTCTATCTTCAGTTATTTTTTACTGTAGTGTGAATGCATTTCAAATATTTTATAAGAGAGGGCCTGGATATTCTTAAGGGCTGGAAGCAAGAAATGCAAAGGTAAAAAAAGGGCATGGAAATTTTGGTAGGATTGCAGAGCCTGAGATGAATTCTGTCCACATAACACTTGTGCTCAAAGCAAACATCCTTGCAGGGGAGCTAATACTAAACACTCAGGCTAGTGCTGAGTCTTCAGCCAGGAGTGGTCAGGAGAAGCATTTCAGCCCCTACCATGTCCCCAACACACACACACACACACACACACACACACACACACACACACCCTTCATTTCATTGTCATCTGCCTGCCTAAAGTCTAGATTTACAGTAACTTCTGTTGTTATGTTGTTATTTTCTGGCTGTCATTTTGACACTTTTTGCCCCCACAGATTCTAATTGAATGTTCCAGAGAAGAGATATTCCTAGCATTTAGTTTTGAACTTTTGCTTTATATTGTGACCAATTAAAATGTGACTAACCACAGAATACACTTTTCTTTTTCTTCAAGCGTCACCTCCAACAGAGAGAATGGAGCTCGAACGCCATGTTATTATTTTCCATGCTGTTTTGACTTAAGTAAGAGAAAAGTTTTTTTGTGAAGTTCTTTGAAAACTTTTTGACAGCCCCAGTTGGTTTTATTTCCCCCATTCCACGTATACATGGGGTGGAATTTTCTATAGTCTGTTTTCTCTCCAATCCTCACGTCCAGCCTCCTTATGTAATAGAAAGCAGTGATTGCGGCTACAGGACTGAAAGCCAAGCCATGGTGGATGACTTTAAAGACAACACCAATATACAGACAGAGGGTGCAAATCTATCTGAACCCAGCCCTGCCAACAGCCCTTCACATCTGTTCTCTTGTGGTTTCCTTTCCCCTTTCCCACAAATCTTTGACACATTCCTTGGGCTCCCAGCCCCCTCTCAGGGAAGAGCCTTGTCCTCTACCACACAAAGAAGACAGAGTACGTTATTGATGAAGAGCCCAAGACTGGCCTCTCTACATCTCTACATCTGAAACATATCCATAACAGCCCTCTTTCTTTATTCTGAACCTCATCTTCTTCAGGAATGCTTCCTCCTCCTATGCAGTTGATTTCTTTCCTTTTCCCCTTCTCTGGCACTTATCTAAATATTATTTTCCCTTTTGACCCATGCATTTTATTCTCCCTCTCTTTATCATCTCTCAAACTGGAAATACGTGTATGATTACAGCCTTGTCCTAACAAACCTTCCTGCAAACCTCCACTCCCCAACCCCCATTGCTCTATCTCTTCCACCAGAAGAGTCTGTGTTCCTTCTCAGCTTTGTTCACATGTTGCTCCCTGAACTGTGGATACCATCATATTCATTCTATTTATGGTGTGATACAGATTCAGAGGTTCAGACAAAAGGCAGGGAAGGCCCTTGGATTCAGGCAAGGACTTTGGTAATAGAGTCAATATAGTAAATGAAAACAAAATTGAAGCTTAAAACTTAACTGCCCTCTTTTGGGGAAGATGTACTACTTGGTCAGTTTCCTGAGCCAAAACCAGTATGGAAATACCTAGATCCAGAGATAGCAAAAAAAATAGTACACCTTTGTGTGGGAGAGGGGGAGAACTCAGTGTCCTCACCTGTCCTTGACATTGATCCCATGGGAGATAACAAGATCAGAGGATGGAGACCTGCCTTCCTGCAGGGAGCATGGAGCCAGCTGCGGACAATCAGGCAAAGAGAAACAACAGGACCTCCCCGCTGCTGGCTTCTCTGGGCCTGCAAGTCTCATGTGATTGCTCATGTGCGCAAAGAAGAAGTGGAGGTCTCTACCTCTATGCATGTTCATGCCCATTCTCCCTGGTCCTGTTTCCCTTCCTGTGTGTTCTCTGTGGGCTCCTCTCTTCAGCAAGACATAAGAGCAGTTTCCTCTGCACAGCATTGCCCGCATCATCTACTACTAGCAATGTCTCCTCTCCTCTGCTGGGTCAAGCTCCTAGAGTAAATGACACACCGGGAAGTTACACTCTCCCGAGGTCTGAAAAGAGATCTCTTCTTTGTAGTCAAGGAGGGGAAAGGGTAAGACAACAACTCTCTCTCTTTTTCTCATCGACTCATGCCTATCCGCTTTGCCCCATTTCCATTCTCTGTGAGGCAATCTCAGAGGGGCAGAGCTTCCACTTGAGGTCTTGGCCTCTGCGCTGGGAATGCCAATCAGTGTCTGGCAGTGCCCGTTCTGAGGTGGACTTGCAAGTGAGCTGAGACTGTTAATTTGTTTCACATGGACCATGAAACAGCCAACAGGTGGCCATTGGATTTATGAAGGTGGAAAATAGATGTGTGGTCACTACTGACCCAGCCTAGATTTGAACCTGGGACCTGTAGGTAAAAGGGTTTATGTTGCCATAATAACACCTGAAGGGTCTCAGGACTCTCATAATTCTTACTTTTTAAATTAACACTTTACAGTTAGTCACTGAGAGAGAAGAAGGAATGGATTGCACACCTGATGTCCTTAAGGAAAAGAGGAAGATGAGGGGAGCAGAAACTTGGTCTGACACGCCTCAGTGGCCAAATTGTTGATTTTTAAAGCTGTTGTTGCTTTTTAAAGCAGGGTGCCCTTTGAAAAGCGGATGCCGGGTGCCATCCCTCTGCAGGGCTGTTTGAAACACCTGCCTTGGCCTTAGTTCTGCTCATTGGTTGTCTCCACTTCCTCACTCAACAACTGAAGGTGTTTGTACCTGTGTAAATAAAACCTCTTTCCTGAATGTAATAATAAAAGTTAATTCTCTTATTCAAAAACAAAAACAAAAACTCTCTTAATCCTACTGCTTCATTAATTCGTTGTACCCAGTTCTGAGGTGGAGAATAAATACGATTGTGCCCATTTTACAGATAGAGGAGGTGGGAAGTTCAGAGGCTAACTGCAAACTTGGTTCCCACATATCAAGAAATAGAGTCCAAGAAGTTAGACAATTGGGTTGACCTTGACATTTTGTCATTTGCAAACCCTGTGACCTTTGGAAAGTTATTAATTCTAAGTTTTAGTGTCTTCATTTGTAAATAAGGATAAAACTATAAAGTAAATGAAGTGATATGTATTAAGATCATTGCACAGTGCCCAGCTACATGGGGTAGCTGCATTACACAACTACAGGCAGCCCCACTGACGCTGTGGTGCCAGTCATATAAAGCAACGTGGATGATGCCTCCTAGAGTTGTACAACCAACAGCCATGCCAGCCACGCTCCAATACATAACACTTTCTCTATAAATATTGGCCATCACTGTTAGTTGGAAGGTTTTCTTTTCCTGACAACAGCAAGGTAGGTGGGTCAGAACAACCTTCTCTCTGATTGTAAGAAACATGTGAAAAGAAGTATCAGTTTAAGGACATTGGAAAGTTACCAACGCAGTGAGAACTCAGGCCCTCAAGATCCCAGAGAGAAAGGAAGCCTGTTTAAGGCTGCCTTTCTCCTAGAAAGGTGGTTCTCAAAGTGTGCGCACTGGGCAGGTAGTAGCACCTGGGAACGTGTTAAGAATGCCTGTTCTCAGGCTCCAACCCACATCTACTGAGTCAGAAACTCTGGGGTGAGACCTAGAAATCTGTGTTTTAACAGACCTACTAGTTGATTCAGATGTACCCTAAGGTCTGAGAACCACTACCCTACTGGCACGTGTAATGGGAAAGTACAGTTGAGAGACTGAGAAGGTTGGCAGGAATTTGGGCAGTTTCAAGGGTCTGGGAAATCAGAAATTGGAGTTCAAGGCCTGCCTGGTAAACACCCCAGGAAATTAGCTTGGACCCCAAAGGGCCACACCCAAGAAATAAAAGTGAACTGGAAATATATGAGCCTTCACAGAGACTAAAGTTTTCTAGCATCTCAGTTCTGGATTGGATGAAGATGACCTGAGAGTGATAGTACCCTTAACCAGCTCCCTTCTGGTAACAAAGGCAAATCTTCTCTGGAGGAAGAAAACATTACCCGGTGTCTCACATTTTCTCCATCAAGCACTGAATCAAAAATAAGCCAGCACTGGCTTTTTATATCACTCATTTTGGTGAAGCCAGCTGCCATGTCAGGGGGCTCACAAACAGCCCTCAGGAAAGTCTACATGCTGAGAAACTGAGACCTTGGATTTCTACCAAGAGCCAACAGTGCACTAACTTGGGAGGAGACCCTACAGTTCCAGTCAAGCTTCAGATGGCTACAGCTCTAGCTGATACCTTAAATATAAGTTCAAGGGCGACTCCTAACTGGAACCATCCACCTAAGCTGCCCCTGATTGCCTGACTCACTGAAACTGTGTGATAAGTGTTTATTGTTAAAAAATAAATAAATAATTGGTACTCAATAAAAAAATAACTGGGCATGCAAGAAGACAAGACATGACAAACAATCAAGATTTTTTTAATGGGCAATATAAGCAACCCTTAGGCAATAGAGAGTATTCAGACATAGAATTTAAATATAACTGTGCCCAATTTTTCAATAAATTATTAGTTCCGCTATAAAATTAAGATCACCCACCTTAAATGGGTCATCAGTACTATGTAACAATACAGGTGTCCATACATGGTTATTAGTCAACTCAGTCTCTTACTTTCTGTGTCTGTACAGATCTTCTTCTCTATCACCCTCTCTCCACTCATAACTTCCTCTTCACTTTCAGCACATAATCTCACCCACTTCACAGAGGAAATTGAGGCCACCTAACAAGAATGTGTTGGCCTTCTCATCTACAAAGCTATATCCATGCTTTTCTTCCCTCCTTTTATGATGGGAGAGATATTCATCTTCCTGCCTAAAGTTAATCCTTTGTCTGTACTTTGCCTCCCATTTCTTCCTATCTTTTAGGAACCTCATATTAATGATTTTTCTGTTTCTTTTATATATTCAGTCTCTTCTTCTCAAGCAAACCCTTCCCATTGGACTTGTTAAATCATCTTAAAATCACATTTTAAAAATCATTTTATTTATTCATTAATTCATTCATTCATTCATTTATTCATTAATTCATATTTTGTTCATCTTCACCCAAGGATATTTCTTCCATTGAATTTTAGAGAGTGGATGGTATTGAGAGAAAGAGAAAGAGAAACATCGATGTGAGAGAGACACATTGATTGGTTGTCACCTGCACACTGGGGCTAGGGATCAAACCTGCAACCTAGGTGTTTGTCCTTGACTGGCAATCGAACCCGTGACTTTTTGGTGCATGGATTAACCACTGAGCCACACTGGCCAGGGCCATCTTAAATCACATTTAAAAATATTCTCCAACTTCAATTCTGCCTCTCTTTTCCTTCTCTTCACAATGAAACCTCTAAAAAACTTAACATACTTTTTCAGGATACCTGCTGCATCTCTCTAGTGAAAATGCTCTTGTTAAGGTCTGTGACTAAATTTAATGAATGAACACCTTTCAGCTCTCTTCACCCCTGTCTTGTCAACGTCTCACTGAGTTGAGCACAACTCCCTTCTTTAAGCCTTTCCTTCTTGCTCCCATGGTATGCCCCTGGTTTTCTTCTTATCTCTGTAATTTCTCATTGTTACTCTTTTCACACTCATAGTCCACTATTTGACCATTAAATATTAGCATTCTGCAGGTCTTGATCTTTGGCTCTATTTCTACAAGCTTTTTCCAAATAAGCTCATCCAAGCTTACAGATTCAATTACCATGTATATATAACTTATTCACTAATTTATGTATCTCTAACCCAGACTGCCTCCACAAGACCAATATGCTCACCTGCCTACTAAATCTCCTTTTCTATGTCCAAAAGTCCTTATCGCAGGCTCAAGAAGTCCAAAACCAAACTGATCATCTCTCCTTCTATATATGGTGTTCTTTAAGTTGTTTTTCTCTCAGAAAATGCCCTTCTCCACCCATGTAGTTATACAAGCTATAAACCTAGATGTCATTCTTGATACCTGCTTCTTCCTCAACCTTCTTATGACCAAGTTCTGTCAATTTTATCTTCTAAATATTCCTCCAGTGTGTCTCCTATCCCTTTCACTGCCACCCTAATCGAAGCTACCATCATCTGTGTGACCCCCTGCCAGGCTGACTGCTTTCCCATTGTTCTCAAGATAAAGACCAAACTCCTTACTTAATGTGGCTTTCAAGGTTCTGCATAACTCAGTCCCTACGTATCTCTCCTACCTCACCTACAATATCACTTTATCCAATTTTCCTCACTCCACTCTGGACTCCTTTAATTCCCTGTACTATTATGCTCCCTTCTGTCATAAGGCCTTGGCATGTGCCTAGAATATCCTTCCTTGTCCCCTACAACTACTTAATGCCAATTCAGATTGAGTATTGCTTCCTCAGAGAAGCCTTTGTTGATCTCCCCAATTAAACCAAATCCCCTTATTATCTGTTTTCATGGAAGTGACCTTCTGTCTGTCTTTGGCAGCACTCAGAATAGTCTACTTATGTATTTGATGTTTTAGTATATGAATCATGTCTATTTTTGCTGACCACTGTATATTCAGCACATTTTATAGTATATATAATAGATTGTCAATATTCAGTCAATAAATAACTAGTGAGATTTATTATTATTATTATTCCCAAAATAAAATGATTGGTTTTTTGACATTCAAGTAAGAAATATTCCAGGAGAATTCCACACTTGAGGCTCTAAGTCAGCATTTGAGGTCACCAATACATAATAAACTTCTTTTTCCTTCCTATGTTTGAGAAGTAGACACAGGAGAGAGACTGATGGAGACCAAAATATCAACTTAATTACTAATAAAGCTGAATTGGAGAGCCATGCTTGACTAATGGCCACAATTGGGTTTCCTAATACATCCCCTTGGATTTGAACTTGTCCATTCAAACTCCTGGCATCACCTATAAGGGGCAGATCAACACCCGTGAAGCTTACTGAGTGGATTAGCAGAGGTATTTATATCCAGAGGTCAAGCTGTTCCACCAGAGCCTGAGAGGCCAGGGAGATGCTGGGTAGAATATGCCTGGAACCTTCTCCCAAACTTTATTATCAGGTAACTCACTTTTTCTTTTTAAGTTGACATCTAAATGTTTTATTATTATTATTATTGACTGAAATAGGAAAAATAAAATAAAAAGATATCATTTCTAGCATATTGTAAATACTATATTAAGATTTCAAAATCTAACAATTTTAGCACTTTTAAACATGCATCCAATGAAATTTAGCTAACTTGGTGATTTATTACCCTCAATTATCCACTTTCTCTTTTCTTTTTTTTTTGTAATTCACTTTTTTCATGGTAAGAAATGAGTAAGGGTGAGAGAAAAGGCCAGGAATGTTGCTTTGGCAGAAGCCCTCTGAAGGAAACACAAAAACAAGGGAATGGAGAATTCTCTAATAAATACAGAATGAAATTTATATGTAAATATTAGTGAGAACTTATTTATAGCTAAAAATATTGTTATTTAAAAAAGCGAGAATACAATCAATGAAGATGGTGGTGGACAGGACTGGAAGGAGGGTGAGTGTGTGAGAGAGAGTGAGCTAGTGTGTGAAAGTGTGAGTAGACGTGAAGGTGGACAACCAAACTTGTGCAGTGCAGAGATGCGGAGCAGAAGGTTCCTGTGCTGTGGACAGGAGCAGCCAGCTACCACTGTAAGCAGCTCTTCGGGGCGCTTCTCCTTGCATCACGGGGAGGTCCCACATTTTAGAAGATCCTGGGTCTTCCCTGGGAGGAGGCAGTGGGAGCGGCTAGGGCCCAGCAACCTGAGCCCACCAGTGCACCTGGCACCATCGGACCAGTGGACACTCTGTGTCAACAAAGATTAGTGCACAGCAGTGGAACTGCCAAGGTGCCGGTCACAGAAACCACGGACAGCCTGGAGCCCAGCACCATCCCCCATAGTAGCAGCCCAATCAGAGTTGAAATATACCCCAAGCAACAAAGGCTGGGGAGCAGACATCCATCCCCAGCAAATGAAGCACAGACCAGCAGCTGAGACCCATCCCCAAAAACTACAGCAAAAGCTGAGCAGGAGTTGAGCCCCATGGGACAGCAGCACTTCCCAGCAACCAGCAACAGGACCTGGGGCTCCACAGAGGACTGTGCAGTCCAGCAGCCCACAAGAGCAGTGGGAAGCCAGAGCCCGAGAGGGACTGGTGTGATACAGCTGCCCGTGGGTCCTGCAGAGTGCTGGGGCAACAGAGCAGCCTGTGTGACCCAGAAGGGACTGGGCAATCTAGTTACCTGCGGGACCTGCGGGATGCTGAAGCACCAGAGAGGCCTGTGCGACCCAAATGCACACAAGATAGGCATAGAGGATGTGAAAATGGAGGTGGAGTGTATGGAAGCTACACAGACTATCTCCCAGGACCAAACAGGAATTACAACTAAAATAAAGACAAATCCTCAGAAAAAAGCAACAGAAAAGCAGCAGGACAGGACAGCAGGACAGGACCATACAACCAGGGACACTGGTAGGATCTGTGGAGGCATGAGAGGGTGGTGGGCTGGGAGCCCACGGACAGCAGCAGTCTTAGCTGTGAGCAGCACCCTTGGGGAATAAAGACCAAGCCTGCTCCACAGTGCAGAGAGCCAGGACAGAGTGCTAAAATAGCCACAGCCACTCAGCTGGGGGCTATAGCAGAAGGAGAGTAGACTGGGTTGGGACTCTGTGGGGACAACCAGGATTTGGAGGGCACTCAGAGGTTTTGCTGAGTTGTGGCCACAAAGGACAGTGGCCAATATGCTCCTTCCCAGAGCGGTGAGAATAAGCAGCAGCAGCGACCTCCCCACCCCCGCCTTGGAGATTCAGCCTTTCTCAGGTGAGGCAAAGAAATGCAAATTGAGGCTCATTAACAACCAGCATCTATCCACCCTCTGGAAAACCTCTTATGCAAAACACCAAGGCTGCATTCCAAGGCACTGAGTACCTGAGACTACTAGACTCCAGGAAAAAGCTAGAGGATAACTGAACCTTTCGTGGGCTTGCAAAGCTACCCAGGAAAGGAAGACTTGACAGTGGTATTTAACATGGGTCGACCCAGGTCCATCCAAACCCAGTAGAGGGAGCCATGAACAGCAGAACACCAAAATCCGCAGGGAAAATTTGGCAGGCTCCAGAGCCCACGGAGACAGCCAAAATGGTGAAACAAAAAAACAAATCCCAAATAAAAGAACAAGAGAACTCTATCAAAGATGAGATCAATGAAATGCAGTTAAGCAAATTATCAGAGGTTGAGTTCAGAGCCATGATTTTGAGGAAGCTCAACAGCATGACGAAGGACATGAGTAAAGATATAGAAACATTGAAAACCAACCAAGTGGAAATGAAGAATGACATAGTAGGAATAAATAACACATTGGATGAACTAACCAGCACAGTAGAGGAAGCTGAGGACTGGATCAGTGAATTAGAAGACAGGGTAGAAAAAAATCAACCAATCAGAAAACCAAAAGGAAAAAAACAATTAAAAAACAGGAAGACAGCTTAAGAGAACTGTGGGACAACTAGAAACATAATAACATTCGCATCATAGGAGTCCCTGAACAGGAAGAAAATGGGCAAGGGTTAGAGAATATATTTGAAGAAATAGTGACAGAAAACTTTCCTAACTTGGCAAAGGAAGAAGGCATTCAAGTTCAAGAAGCACAGAGAACCCCAAGTAAGAAGAACCCAAACAGGTCCACACTAAGACACATAGTAATTAAAATGCCAAAAATTAAAGACAAAGAGAGAACCCTAAAGGCAGCAAGAGATAAGCAACAGGTTACCTACAAAGGAACCCCCTAAGGCTCTCAGCTGACTTCTCAACAGAAACACTACAGGCCAGAAGGGAGTGGCATGAAGTAATCAAGGTAATAAAAACAAGGATCTGAATCCAAGGCTATTCTATCCAGCAAGGCTATCATTCAAAATAGAAGGTCAAATAAAGAGTTTCCCAGACAAAAAATAAAATAAAAAAGGCTAATGGAGTATATTAACACTAAACATGCACTGCAAGATATGCTAAAAGGACTGCTGTAATTAGTAGAAGAAATAGGAAGAAAAATAGAACCACATTAAACAAAAATGGCAATAAATAAGTACATATCAATTATCACCTTAAATGTGAATGGGTTGAATGCTCTGTTAAAAAGACACAGAGTAGCTGACCGGATAAGAAAGCATGACTCACATATATGTTGTTTACAAGAGACCCACCTCACAACAAAAGATTTACATAGGTTGAAAGTGAAGGAATGGGAAAAAAATCTTTCAAGAAAACGAAAAGGGAAAAAAGGCTGGGGTAGTAATACTCATATCTGATAAAGTAGATTTCAAAATGAAGGCCATAACTAGAGACAAAGAAGGCCACTACATAATATTGAAAGGATCTATCCAACAGGAAGATATAACCTTGGCAAACATATATGCACCCAATATAGGAGCACCAACATATATTAAAATTCTTCTGGAGGACTTCCAAGGAGAAATCGATAGCAATACAATTATAGCAGGGGACTTCAACACCCTTCTGACATCACTGGATAGATCATCTAGACAAAAAATTAACAAGAAAACACAAACTCTAAATGAAGCTCTAGACCAAATAGATTTAATAGATATGTACAGAGAATTACACCCAAAACTGCAGAATCCACATTCTTCTCAAGTGCACATGGGACATTCTCAAAGATAGACCACATGTTAGGGTAAAAAGTAAGTCTCTACAGGTTCGAGAAGATTGAAATCATATGATGCATCTTCTCAGATCACAATGGCATAAAACTAGAAATCAATTGCCACAAGAACATGCAAAGACATTTGAAAATGTGGAGGCTAAATAGCATGTTATTGAACAGTGAATGGGTTACCATGGAGATCAAGGAAGAAATTAAAAACTTCCTGGAAAACAACAAAAATAAACACACAACAACACAAAATCTATGGGATACAGCAAAAGTGGTTCTGAGAGGGAAGTTCATAGCACTACAGGCCTACCTCAAGAAACAAAAATAATTTCTAATTGACTAACCTCACAACTTAAAGAACTAGAGAGGAAACAAAAAGAAAACCCCAGAGCAAGTAGAAGGAAGGAAATAGTAAAGATCAGAGCAGAAATAAATGACATAGAGACCAAAAAAACAATTCAAAGGATCAATGAAACAAAGAACTGGTTCTTTGAAAAGATAAACAAGATTGATGGACCCTTAGCTAGAGTCACCAAGAAACAAAGAGAGAGAACCCAAATGCACAAAATCAGAAATAAAACAGGAGAAATAATAACTGACACCACAGAAATACAAAGGTGTGTTAACAAATACTATGCACAATTATATGGCAACAAATTTGACAATCTAAGTGAAATGGACAAATTTCTAGAAACACATAGTCTCCCAAAACTGAACCGGGAAGAGATAGAAAAATTGAACAGACCAATAAAAACAAAAGAAATTGAAGATGTAATCAAGACTCTCCCAGCAAACAAAAGCCCAGGCCCGGACGGCTTCATCGGGGAATTTTACCGAACATTCAAAGAACTAATACCCATTCTCCTCAAACTACTTGAAAAAATTCAAGAAGAAGGAAGACTTCCAAACTTGTTTATGAGGCCAGCATACCTCTAATTCCAAAGCAGGAAAAGACACTACAAAAAAAGAAAACTACAGGCCAATATCCCTGATGAACATAGATGCCAAAATCCTGAACAAAATACTAGCAAATCAAATCCAGCAATACATCAAAAAAATTATTCACCATGACCAAGTGGAATTCATCCCAGGGAGGCAAGGCTGGTACAATATCCGTAAATTAATAAATATGATAAAACACACAAACAAAATGAAAGAAAAATTATAGGATCATATCAATAGACGCTAAAAAAGCGTTTGACAAAATCCAGCACCCATTTCTGATAAAAATGCTCAGCAATCTGGGAATAGAGGGATCATATTTCAACATAGTAAAGGGCCATATATGGAAGACCTACAGCCAACATTATACTCAATGGGCAAATACTAAAAGCATTTCCCTTAAGAACAGGAACAAGACAGAGATGCCCACTTTTGCTACTCTTATATAACATAGTACTGGAAGTCTTAGCCACAGCAATCAGACAGGACGAAAAAATAAAAGGGATCCAATTTGGAAAGGAGGAAGTGAAACTGTCATTATTCGCAGATGACATGATACTATACATGGAAAACCCCAAAGACTTCATCAAAAATTTACTAGACTTAATAAATGAATTTGACAAAGCATCAGTATACAAAATTAATGTGAAAAAATCGATGGCATTCTTATACACCAATGATAAACTCACAGAACGAGAAACTAGGAAAACAATCTCATTTATCATTGTAGCAAAAAAATTAAGATACCTAGGAATACACTTAACCAAAGAAATAAAGGACCTATTTACAGAAAACTACAGGACATTGAAAAAAGAAATAGAGGAAGATATGAGAAAGTGGAAGCACATACCTTGTTCATGGAGTGGAAGAATTAACATCATTAAAACGTCCATACTACCCAAAGCAATCTATAGATTCAATGCAATCCCCATCAAAATACCAGTGACATACTTCACAGAACTAGAACAAATACTTCAAAAGTTCATAGGGAACCAAAATCTTTGAATAGCCACGGCAATCTTGAAAAAGAAGAACAAAGTAGGAGGAATCACATTACCATATTTCAGGCTATACTACAAAGCCACTGTAATCAAAACAGCCTGGTACTGGCATAAGAACAGGCACATAGACCAGTGGAACAGAACAGAGAACCCAGAATTGGACCCAAGGCAATATGCTCTATTAATATTTGACAAAGGTGGCAAGAGTATACAGTGGAGTAAAGACAGCCTCTTTAATAAATGGTGTTGTGAAAATTGGACAGCTACATGCAAAAAAAAATGAAACCAGACCATCAACTTACACCATACACAAGAATAAACTCAGAATGGATAAAAGACTTAAATGTGACTCATGAATCCATAAAAATTCTAGAAGAAAATGTAGGCAACAGAATTTCAGACATCATACGCAGCAGAATTTTCCATGATACATCACTTAAGGCAACAGAAACAAAGGAGAAAATGAACACATGGGACTACATCAAACTCAAAAGCTTCTGCACAGCAAAAGAAACAACCACCAGAATGGAAAGGCAACCCACTGTATGGGAGAGCATCATTGCCAATGATACATCAGATAAGGGGTTAATTTCCAATATATATAGAGTGCTCCTACAACTCAACAACAGGAAGACAAAGAACCCAGTTTAAAAATGAGCAGAGGAACTAAATAGACACCTCTCCAAACAGGACATACAAATGGCTAAGAGACATATGAAGAAATGATCAACATCACTAATCATCAGAGAGATGCAAATTAAAACAACAATGAGGTATCACCTCACATTTGTCAGAATGGCCTCCATCAACAAATCATCAAACAAGTGTTGGCGAGAGTGTGGAGAAAAGGGGACTCTAGTACACTGCTGGTGGGAATGCAGACTGGTGCAGCCACTATGGAAAACAATATGGTGTTACCTCAAAAAATTAAAAGTTGAACTTCCATTTGACCCAGTGATCCCACTTCTATGAGTATACCCTAAGAAGCCTGAAACACCAATCAGAAAGAATATATGTACCCCCATGTTCATAGCAGCACTATTTACAATAGCTAAGATCTGGAAACAGCCCATGTGTCCATCAGTAGACAAATGGATAAAAATGCAGTGGTACATATACACAATGGAGTACTATGCAGCTGTAAGAAAGAAAGATCTCTTATCCTTTGAGATGTCATGGAGGGACCTGGAGAGTATTATCCTAAGCGAATCAAGCCAAGCAGAGAAAGACAAATACCACATGATCTCACTTATTTGTGGAATATAATGAACATAACAGTCTGAGGAATGGGGTAGTCCCAGAGATGGAAGTGGGTTATAGACTGACAATCCCCAGAAAAGGGGTGAGCGGGAGAGATAAACCACACCTCTTATATGCATGTATGCATCAACAATGGACATGGACAACAAAGCTGGGAACAGTGCGGGGAGTGGGGGGGAGAGGGGGAAAAAGGAGAAACATCTGTAACAAAAGTAAATAAATTAAGTAATTAAAAAATAAATAAATAAAATAAATAAAAAGTGAGACAACATACCTATTTTTCCCCAGTTAGGGGGTTAATGCACTCTTATTACTATTTCCTTTGTTTTTTTTCTTGCTCAGCTGTCCAATTATTTAATTGTTATGATTATGAATTAACACTTTAAATTTGTCATTAAAAGAATTTCTTGCCCAGCCGGCATGGCTCAGTGGATTGAATGTTGCCCCATGAAAGGTCCTGGTTTGATTCCCAATCAGGGCATATGTCCAGGTTGTGGGTTCGATCCGTAGTCGGGGGCATGCAGGAGGCGGCCAATTGATTTTTTCTCTCTCCTATCAATGTTTCTATCTCTCTCCCGCTTCTTCTCTCTCTAAAAACAAACAAAACAAAAACAATAAAAGCATATTTTAAAAAATAAAATAAGTAAATATTAAAAAGTTTCTTTCATTAATGGAGCATAGCTATATGCATATGCATGTGGTGTTAATTTCCTGAAGATTTTTTTAATTGAAATATCACATTTACTCCTCTACTAGTTCAAAGTATTTGATTAAATATACAATGTTCACACACTGTTTAAGACTCCAGAAATATAAATCTAATTTACAAATTAGGAATACCTTCAGCTGCAAGTAATATAATAGCCATCTAATATCAGTTGCTTAAGTATAAAAGTCATTTAATTATCTCACATACAGGAAGTAAAGAGTTTATATTCAATATGTTGACTTTTCATTCTCAGGCTTGTTGCTTTATTGTTGCAAAATACTCAGTATGGACAGGAAGAAGTGAAAAGTTTAACATCAGTGAGCTTCCTTTTTAAACACTGTGCCTTTTATCAGGAAGCAAAAATCCCTGCTCAAAGGTGTCTGGCATACTTACCAGTAGTTTCACGTGGCCACTCCTGGTTAATGGAAGCTGAGAAATGGAAGTATGACTGTTCTGGATAGCTTAGAAATGGAAGTATGAGTGTTCTGAATAGCACATTACTGTATTAAATAAAATAGGTGTCCCGTCAGTAAGAAAGAAGAAACACACTGGATGGGCAGTCAACAATGTCAACCATAGTTTGACTGATTCAGACCCACCAGCCTCTGAAATGATTCATTATACTACAACCAGCATCATCAGTTCTGCTGGTGGCATTAAACAGAGAAAATACTAGAGTCAAGTCCTGGAGCTGTAAGTAATAAGGTCATCTAGCATTTGTTCAATCTTCACCAGTCGGGAAACTGTCTCAGGGTAAGAAGGACGATAGAACATGCAGGAGTAGAGAGGAGAGATGGCTGAGGAAGGCAAGACTGGCCATAAACTGCCCTGGCCGGTTTGGCTCAGCGATTAGAGCGTCGGCCTGCAGTCCTGAGAGACCCGGGTTCGGTTCCTGCTAAGGGCGCGTACCTCGGTTGCAGTTTGTCCCCGGCCCTGGTCGGTTGTGCGGGTGGCAGCCACTCGATGTGTTCCTTTCACATCGATGTTTCTCTCTCTTTCTCTCTTCCTCTCTCTCCCTCCCACTCTACCTGAACAAAAAATGGAAAAATGTCCTCTGGTGAGGATAAAAAAAAAAAAAAAAAAAAAGACTGGCCATAAACATCCAGCTGGTTGAAGAGAGCCTTCAACAATGGGCTGAGTAGAAAAGCTAGACCTCCAGAACAGAGAACTCTACATGAAGAGCCGAGAGAGGGGCAGAGGCAGAACTATGCAAGGAACTGCTTTGTGGGGGGATAAGTTCTCACTGGTGAATGAAGGGGCAGAAGTGGACGACTGGGGTCTGAAGTGGAGAATTACAATGTGTAGCTGGCATTGGGTGTTCACTGGGTAGAGAGGAGCCACAATTTTATGAGCAGAGCAATGACATGATGAAAGTAGTATTTCAGAAAGATTAATTTGGTGGTAAGGAACAAAATAGATTATAGGGGGAGAAACAAGTTGAGAAGCTATAGAATGCCATGAGATGATGGGGCCTTAAGGAGAGCATTATCATTGGCAATAAAAATGGAGGATAAAGGTGGGTGCAAGAGACATTTAACCTCATTTCTGGATATCCCTTAACAAAAAACAATAAAGGCAATAAAAAATAAAAAAATAAAAACCCTCATAAATGTCAGTAGCCAAACATTTAATCATCATACTCTCCATTTTAAGTTCTCACCTGCACACAAAAAATGTTAGTTTTAAATAATAAATTACCACCAGTAGTAATTTTTTAAATCTCAAATCATTGCTCTCATGGCCTGATTCCACAGAACTGGGCTTCAGGCATTCCAGGAATTGGAAATTACTATAGGAAAAGCCAAGACTCCTCCAATTTCGCCAGTCAAAGGGCATCTGTGTTCCCCACCCACGAGGATGTATTTATTTAGCATGGTCGACGAGGATGGAAACCAGGCAAAGGCTTCACCTGGGTGGTCTGCATAGATTCAGGGAGGAAACAAAGCTCTCAGGGAACCGGAGGAGGCTCACAACTCTTTCTGTCCTGGGTGCCACCTCGAGAAAGCCTGAGAAAATATGGCCTTTTCAACAAAAGGGGTGATTAATGCCCAAAGGCACACAACAGAAACAAAAATCCCAGAAAGCTCACTGCCTGCAAGGCACTGCTAGCTGGATGTGCTGTTACTTGCAGCCCTAAGCAGTCCTAACTCAAGAGCCTTTCCTCCTCTCCCACTGAATTCACACCAGAGCTCTAGGGGACCTGGAGCAGAGGGCACTCCCCAGAGAGATGTTGGTTAAGTGCGTACATAATTAGTTACAGGCACCTTCCTTATCCCCGTACAGGGTGCTGTGTAAACTATGGGCTGTGGGGCCACACTGCTGCCTTCAGCTTGTCACTCTGCCACTTCCCTGCTCAGTGACCTGAGTCTTCTTTATGCCAGAGTCTTATCATCTGTAAAATAAGAACAGTTCATACTCCACAGACATGTTTTAAGGACTCAGTGAGATCGTGGCTATAAAGTGCTTAGCTCAATGCCTGGTACAGGGTTAGCACCCAATAAAAGTTAAGCACTGTATTTTCACAGATGAGGAAACAGTAATACAAAACGGCTAGAAAATTTGCCCAAGGTCACACAAATAAATGCTGAGCATGCTTATTCTCACGGACACATCATTTCTGAGCAGTGTGTCAACAAGTCAGCAAATATTTATTAAGTGACCATGAGGAGCAGAGTTCTGAGCTAAACATTCAGAATTTATGCTCAAGGATGGGTATAGTTTCTACTTGAGTAGAATTTACTAGCTGACAAGGATGTTTAGTTTTTCATGGTCAGCGGGCTGCACACAAGACTGGCCTTGAAGATAAAGGAGACAGAGCCTCTGTGCAGAGGGGCCTAGGAAGGCCCTTGAACACCCTGCATTGGTTGGCAGTGCGGATAAACGCAACACAGCAGCTCTGCGCCGGCCTGAGTTCTGTCTTCCTACAGAGTGGATCCACTGAATCAACCCATCTTTCTCCCTCTTGCTTTGCAATTCCTCTGCAGATAAGTTTCCCCTTAGGCCTTTAGCTGGTGCCTGAAATGTCTCCAGTCAGTGCTAGTCCTATGAGTATCGCATTGCTTCTTATCACCCAGTAATCCTTAAAGTTACAAATATCCCTGGGAATAAAATGGCTGATGTCAATGACATATATTTTTTAATAAATAAACATGTGTGTGTGTGTGTGCATTTTTTTTTTTAATGTCAAGTGAACTTTCTTAAAGAGAAGAGTGAGGTTCCCTGTCTTGGGTAGCTGAGATAGTTTGGTTCCTAGGACAAAGGCAACATTAACTCAGAGCAAAGGGAAGAAGCAGGACGCAGTAGGGGTGCCGAGATGTCTTGTGGGGTCTGGCCTGCACTCACCTGCCTCACTGTGGGACTCAAGCCTCTGCCTCTCTCTAAAAGCCTTTCTCTTTGCCCTATAGTTGCCTCCACGCTCTGTTCCTTGGGGTCACACACCACACAGCCAAGTAGCAGAACAGAATGCAATCTTCCCAGGAGCCTCTTCTTTGCACACCTGAACACAAGCACAAGGTCCCATTTATCTGAAAAGTTATTTTACTAATCACACAGTAGGAACAGCAGCGGGACCAAACATTCACCATGTTTTTGTTTTCTGGAGAGCAAGTTCATCAAGCAAACCCTCTCTTTTTGACCTGGCTTAGAGTGAGCCCCCAAATGATGTCTCCTCTTCCATAATGGCCCCTAGTTGAAGCAGCCCGACTGGACTCAGGTCAAAGGCAGCCCTGCCTGTGGTCTCAGAGGAAACTTGCCATTTGAGTATCAGCAGAATGATGGCAGCTGAACGTGAGCGATGTCACTGCTCTTCCAGGAGCATGTGTCCCGTTGGACATTTTTCCTCAGTGGATGCACAGGTAGGAAGGGCCACGTTCTGGCAGTCCAGCTGCAGGGCCCACATTCATAGCCCTGAAAAGCTAATTCACAGGCAGTTTATCATAACTGGCAATAACTAAAAATATCTCCTGTCCCCAAAGAAATTGCATCTCTGAGCACAATTCTTTAACATATATATTTTTTTAATTCTCTACTGATGGACTTTCTGTAAATGGTCTAGCTTGAGGGAAAGATTCTTGCAGGCCAAGGGGCCAGTATGATTGGTGATCTATTCCGCTATAAGAAGACCAGCTCTCGTAGGTGCCTCTGAATGGCATAAAATGCCTGCCAGGCATCATCTAAGTGGATTTTACCAAAGGGCAACCCACCAAACAACCTGACTAGGGAAAAAGAGGCACAGTGGAGACATAGGAGAAGCACCTGTTCCTACCTTTGGGGAAGCAATCACCTGGTTGGCGGCTGAGAAGTGATACATGCCAGCCCTTCCTGTCAATGGCTATGCCGTGGTCGGAAACATGAGCTTCCACTGAGCCTGTCTCCAAGTTGCCAAAAGCCTGCACCTGACAAGCATCTGGGGAGAGGCTTTCCGACAGACAAGGAGAACAAAAAGGAGAGTCTGCATTTGAGAACAAGCCCTGGCCCAGTTACTCCTTTGCGAACAAGGACCTGTTAAAGCGCCCCTGCCTAGGAAAGACAGAAGGAGAGACAAAGTCTGGCCCTGCAGGCTTCTCTGTAGAGTCTAAAGGTCTTCCACCATTCTAATTCTGCCTCACCTCTGCCAGCATCGGCTCTGTAGGAAAAAATTGCATTTGAGGAAAATGGGCACAATAAAATCAGAATGTGCACCTTTAAGGAAGAATCCCCCAGATAAGTATTACTAAAATTCTAAATATATAGTCAATAAAAACCATGGAATATTTGCACTGTGGCTAAAGTTTAACACTGATCATCACTAAATGATCATCACTAACAAATCAACATGTGACATTACCTAGAAAAGCTATTGGATGTTAAAAGAAACTCAGAAATCCCAGGAAACAGCCACTTAGTGAGAGAACAGTTTAACTTAGTGTCACTCACAGGAAATAGACAATTGCATTATTAAAGCTACAAAGTGTAGCAATTTGAAATTTATTCACATTTTACATTAGTCCCCCACCTTTCAGCTAATGTTGACTCTTACTAGTAAAATATACAATAACAACCATTTATTGAACATTTTCAGTGTGCTGGGCACCGTGCCATGGGTTTTAAAAGCATTCTATGACTTAACTATGATAGTGAACACTTAGATAGAACTTGCTATGTGTTAGATATTGTTCTAAGCATATTTTATGTATTAATTCACCTACTCCTCATGAAAACCCCATGAGGTGAGTACTATCATTATCACTTTGTACAGATGAGGAAACTGAGACACAGTAAGGTTAAACAATTTGCCCAGGATTGTATACCTAATTAAGAGGCAGAACAAAATGTTAAACCATTCAATCTGCTCCAAAGGCCATGCTCTCAACTGTTACCTCATAACTGCATTTTCAAAATATCTCCCTAAAATATATATCACAATTATTCCTTTTTATAAGTAAGGAAACTGAGATTTAGAATGATTAAGTCATTTATATAATTGCACAGCTAGAAAGTAGCAGAATCTGGACTTGAACTTGGGCCTTTCTGGCACCAGATGCCTATGCTATTCCTTAAATCCATTGTGGTTCGTTGGGAGTGAGTATATGACCATTTTTCCTCCTTAAATATCAAGTCAATCTATGTAAATGGATATTGGGTGTTAGAATTTGTGTTTGATGTCCAAACTTAGATGATCCTTTTCTTTAAAGAGCTTACACTCTAATTGTAGAAGTGCTGATGCTGAAGTTGTTATTCAAGTACATGGAGAGGCTAAAAGAATGACCTCTTCTCCATGCTCTTTGTCACCCACAAAGACTCTTTGGGGTTGGGGGTTGTAGCTGTGGGTGCAGGAAGAACATTGACTGTCCATTTCTCATTCAAAAGTATCTTTAATCAGTATTTTGGTTGATGCTAATTACCAAATACTCTAAGCCAACTTGTGTTGCTTAAAGCTATTATCAACATGTTTTTGTAGTGGGTTCACTTTCTTTTGCCCATTCTGAGTGAAGGTCTTTCTGCATCTGCCTCCTCTGGCCTTTATGGTTATGGTTGCTAAATGCCATCGAATTGTGTCAAGTGAGGCATCACTTCTACAAGTGACCATGCTCAAGGACCTCAACAAAACTTCTTAGAAGACTAACAGTGACTCCTTGGTAACCTCAAACTAACCTTCCAGAATTTGCTGCTTATTGGCCATATGATTTTTGATTATTCAATGTCCGTGTGTCTCAGTGTCCTCTCTTGTATTATGTGGATAACAGTAGGACTCTAAACTAGTGTTGTTGTGAGCATTAAGTAACTTAATACATGTACAGCACTTAGAACAGTGCCTGGATGGTTCATGCTCAATAGATGTTAGTTGAAGCTGTTTCTTCTCCTCCTCCTCCTCCCTGTCTTTCTCCTCCTCCTTGTTCTTCTTCTTATTATTATTTATTATAATTAAATTTAGAGTTTCCTTTGTTGTAAGAGTTGATAATATACTAGTAGTACTAAGTCTTTCAAGTCAGGAAGAACATGCTGTTCCTCTCAATTTTATTTTCACCAACTTATAGCACATCTGGGCAGAATTTAGTGTTAAAAATATTTTTATACATTACATTGTCAAAGTAATTATTAGTCTGAATAGGATTTGACCTGAGTCATGTAAATGGATGTAAAAGGACTCCTGAATTGTATTCAGTTTGTGAAAGTATAATCTTTAAGAACAACAAAAATGCAGAAAAATTCAAACTTCCTGAAGGCTAAAGAATAAAATAAATGGCCTGTAGTTTACTTAAAACTCTGTATTTTCATGAATTTTTTGAAATCAGAAAAAAAAAATGGGTTGAGGAGGTATGTTATTGTTGGCATTGTTGAGAGTGTTGATCCATTCTGGAGGTAATCAGAAAAGGTTAAAGTCACACAGTAGCATCTCTGAACCTCTGTTCAAGAAGCATAAGCACGTGTTCAAAATTAGTGGCTGTGCAGTTTACAATTAAATGTTTATCTTTCATCCTCTCACTAGTCTTTTCTTTGGTCACCCTGTCTTTACCGAAAAAGCTTCTGGTTCTTATTGACCTACATTAACTTTAGCTATTACTTCATCCCCCCACCCCCACTCCATGACTCCAGGCTGTGTTCTAAACCACAAATCCATTGTTTCACATCATGAAAAATGCTCTCTACTATCACAACCTGTGGTAGGAGAGAGGCCTTAATATCATCTTGATATGATAGCACCTGATAAAGATGCCATTAACATGTATCAATACTAGAAAAGTAGCAAGTGTGTGATGGTTGTGGCTCTTTTGTTTTCTAAATTAATTGACTGGCATAAAGGACCACAGTATTGGACTCTAAATCAAAAGGAGGGTCCTTGAGGAGGTTAGTTACAGCACAGTTTCTGGTAACAGGAAGTCTGAGAAGAAATGAGCAATAAACCTCTAGGAGGTCAGAATGAACCTCACTGAATGCAATTCAACAAAGGAGGGGAAAATAGGAGCAGAAGAAGGAGGAAGAGTAGGAGAAGAAGAAGAAGAATGTTACACTTATCTATATTTTAGTGACAAGTTACACTGAGATTTACTGACTTAAAACAATAGGCTCAAGATTCGGATGTGGCTACAGAGCATTTACATGACCCAGAGAGTGAGCACTTCCTGAAATTTGGTACCCTAGGCACCTGTTTGTTTTACCCTCGTCCTGGCTCTCTAAAACAACAAGAAATATTTATAATGTCTCACAATTCCAGTAGGTCAGGAGCTTACGAGTAGTTCGGCCAGATGGTTTTACCTCAGGGTCTCATAAAGTTGCAGTCAAGATGTTGGCTAGAACTGTCATCATCTGAAGGCTTGACCAGGGCTAGAGGAGCTGCTTCCAAGGTGACTCATCACTCAGTGGCGAGTTGGTGATGGCTGTTGGCAGGAGGCCTCAGTTCTCTCCACGTGGACCTCTCCATAGACTGCCTGAGGGTCCTCATGACATGGCAGCTGGCTCCCCCATGACTAAATGAGCCAAGAGGAAGAAGGTAGAGGCCACAATGTCTTTTATCATCTACTCTTGGAAATTACACACCATCATTTTCATCATATTCTATTGGTCACACTGACCAATGCTGATACAATGCAGGAGGGGATTATACAATAGTATGAATAACACATTATTGCAAGTCATTTTGAAGTCTGGCTACTCAGAAGAAGGAGGAGGAGGAGAGAAAGGAGGAGAAATGTACTTAACTGAGAATCTGGTTTTTAAAAGATGGCTTTGGCTTGAGCATTTGGATAAAAACTAAGTCAAAATAGCAAACTGTAGAGAATTAGGACTGGTTGTGTTATTGGATAATCCAACTCCTTACTCAGCAGCTGTGTAGATGTATGGGGAGTACTGACTGGTGGGAGGGCTGAGCATGAAGACTTCGTCCCAGACACAACGTTTTCATTGAATGTGTTCATTTGGAGAGAACACCAGTCCATGAAGTCTCAGCTTCTGCTAGTGGGGTGCTGAATTATTTGGGCACTAGATGGGATATAATAACTGCATTAAAAATAGCTCTTTCCATTAGCAAGGCTTTGTTCACAAGCTCTTGGGTTTCATTTACTTATTCCTGGGTGATCTTTGCTTAAGTCCCGTCTCTGTGATTGAGTGATATATCATTGTTCATCCATGTTCTTAGCCTAAGTGACATACAAAGTTCCCACAAGTAAGTACCACGAAGTTTTTTATTCCCCAAAAGATTAATGTGATTTCTTAAAAAAAGAAAAGAAACAAAAAAAGACTTTTTTGATTTTTTAATTTGACATTGACTTTCTTTCTTTCAGGATGAAGGGTACAGGTGGGCAGCGAGTCCCACTTCCTTCATTTTGTGGTCAATGTCTCTCATTCAGTCATTGAACCTCCCACAAATTATATCCTACACCCTCCTGAACCAAGACCGTGAAGTTAATGAATGGATCTTCCTTTTCACCCAAGAGTGCTGTGATTTCTTTTAATGCAGAGAATGCTGTACCCCAAGGATTTCATCCCTAAGGACTCACCAGTCTCCAACTCCTGCCCTCCTCCTGTACTGAGCAGTCCACAGCCATCCTGATGGGGGAATCCACCCTCCCACCCAGCACTGTCTCCCAGCTGGCTGAGGCTCCCTGCAAGCCCTCCATAAGAATGAAGGGAATGTGTCTGTCTTAAATCCCCAGATTGTCCATCAGAATGAGGAGTCAGTGTGCAGATGCCCTTCACTGCTCTTTTGTCCCTGTGTCTTATCATGGCTCTCCAGCAGGGCCTTTGATTTCCACACCTCACTGGGGGTGTCTGGGCTACTTTTTAGCTTGCATCTCTGTTTGTGAAGATATGTATCCAATTGCGCACACAATGAAAGAATAACAACAACATGAATTACAAATGTTATGATGCATTATGCTTTGATTAAATAAGAAATGTGATCGGCTGAGCCCAAAAGGATAGAACTAGAATCCCGTCAAGAGGAAAGATGAATGAACAGAACTACAGTGACATCTGCTGGTCCCTCCCTTAGAGCTGTTGGTTTACGTGTCGCCAGAAATGGGTGGTGGAAGGATATAATAATGTTGATCCTCTTCAGTTTAAAAGAAATTCTTAAAAAGTGCTTTTATGTGAAAATGCATTCAGTTCGATTGTTTTAACCAGTATTTTGTAAATGATAAAACAAAAGTCTTTGGAATAGAAGGTGAAAATGATTCTGCAACTGCTCAGAACAAGAATGGAAAAGACCACTCATGCTATAATTTTAGCACACAATCACCCACACCCATGCACCACAGTGGAGAGACAGGTCAGTCTGGAGAAGAAGTATGCAAAGTGAAAGGGACCCACTCAAAAGTATCTCTGGGTGTTAAAATATGGACTTCCTCTTCAGATGGTCCAGAAGAAGCAGAGGTTCTTGGGGGGGGGGGGCATAAATTACCCTCCCTGCCCAGGATGCCCGATGTCTTGCGTGATTTTTCTGTAAAGAAATGTCTACTGCTGCGATGCTGAGACACATTAGAAAAACATTAAAATGTAATCAGGCACTCCCTGGGGCCCGGGGCTTCAGCGGGATCAATAAACTTTGCCACACTGTTGGCTTCTGTTCGGGCAAATCTTCAATTATCAATGTTCGCTGCCCTCTGCCAAAAAAACGAAGTGAGATGCTGCTCTGAGGTTTAGCATCCTGAACACAAAATGCCTGGAGCTGCCTCCCTGGAGACTGAGAAGTCTCAGTGCGGCGTTCCCTTGAGTGCTTCTTGGCCAGTGTCTTTTATAGAAAGGGCAGGGTTTTTGTTGGACCCCCAAAGCAGTGTCACAAAGAGAGCCGTCATCTGGACTCTGGATAATAGCCATTCTCTTTTCAATGAAATACAAACCCGTATGGATATTTTTTTTTTTTTTCTCAGCACAACCCTAAATGCCTTCAGTGTATGGTATTCACAACAATAGATGATAAAGCTTTCCTAAGAGTGTTCCTTACTGAGAAATTAGTAGAGATTGTGTTTTTCAGAAATTATCAAAATGATTTTAAAATGGTCTGCATGTACCTCAGCGTTAGGGGCCTGCATGACAAAAGATGAGCATTGCATTAGGAACAAAGGAACTTTTTGCTGCTGTCTCGTGCTTGGGCTGTGGGGCTGCTCCGAGTGGGGAAGCATGGCTGTTGTCTTGCTGTGCTGAAAGCATCCTTATCCCACATCTAAATAAAGGACAAAGAGACCCCCGTCCAGGCAGCATGTGGAGATGTGCACATCTAACAATAACCATATATTGTGTGGAAGTACGAGTGTGGACAGTCTGCACTTCTTGGAAGCTAAGCTGCGTTACAGCTATCTGGGATCCTCTTAATGACTCTGAGGGACAATGCATCACCTACAAGTCTAAAGCACATTCGATAAAACATCTTGGAGTCAGTGCCTGTGGAATTCATTTTCCAGAGACAGCCACTCTTGGGGATTTGGTTTCTAAGTTTGTTTGGCTTTTTTTTCTTTCTTTCTTTTCTTTCCGTGTGTGTGTGTGTGTGTGTGTGTGTGTGTGTGTTTAAACTGCAAAGCTACTTTCCCCCCACCATCATCTTTCAGCCCTGATTGAATCTGCACAATTCATCATTGTTTCAGCAGGTTTTCTACAAGGGGAGATGACTATACTAATTGATTATTAATTGATTATCATAATAGTCACATTCTACTTGCAGTGATTCCTGAAAGCAAGGTATGTCTTCAGTAGTTTTCAATAGTCAAGGGTTTACAGACCCCTAGCCAAGCTGTGGATCCCCCAGAGACCCATCCATCTGGCTCTGACAGCGCCGCATCCTTTATTCCCACAGATAATGCTAAAGGAGGTCATATTGAATGGAACCGAGAGTATCGTTCCCTGTAGTTTCTTCCATTTGCAAGATGTTGAACATTTCTTGTTTCTGAATAACTGACATAATGCCTGTTTGTGAGAAGAGAAGATTCTTTTCCAGAATCCATCTCTATCTTCCCGTGGCCACAGATTTCAGGACCTCCAGGGTCAGTGGGCTGTGGTCATGGGCCTATCTAATGAAACATGGTTCAGCTTGTGACTCAAACTCTGTCACTGTTATAGAGCCGCATTGTCATGTGCATTTATTCAGCCCTGCATTTAGTCATCAGAAGCTTCTCACTGGGTGCCCTCCATGATTTAGTCCCTTGCTTAGGCCCTGGGGACACAATAGTGCACAAGGGGCGCCCTCAGGCTAATGGGGCAGAGAGACAATGACCTCTCCCAGAATGACAGGGTGTCATTTGTGCTGTGGCAGCTGGGAAAGGAAGCAGGAGTCAGGAAAAGCTTCCCAGAGGAATGGGGCATTTAAGGAAATTAACTGGGTAAAGAAGAGAAAGTCCATTCCAGGCAGAGGAAGCATCACAGAGGAGTGAAACCACAGCCCAGTTCAACAACAGTAACTCTCCAGTGGCCGGAGGGAAGGGTGTTGTGTATGTGGGGTCTGGCAGTGACAAGCAGAGCTTCAGAAAACAGAGAAGCCCCACATGTAGAGCTGGCTGGCTTCTCAAAGGCATAGCTTTATAGCCTGCTTTGTTTGACATTTGTTGAGCACCTGCTGTGTACCGGGCATTGTCCCACCTGCTGGAGCCCGGCAGGATTCGGAGGAAGCCATCTCTGCTCTCAATAACAGTCACACCTGGAGTGCCCACTACTTACCAGGCCAACCGCTAGGGTCTTTCCCTTTGCTGTTCTACATAATTTTCACAGCAAACCTGCCAAGTAAGTATTGTCATCTCCATTGTATAGTTGAGGAAACGAGCCCTGAGAGGTGACATGACTTGACCAGGATCAAACGTGTTTGCAGCACAGCTAGGATTAGAACTACAAAGAAAACACAAGAAGCTCTGAGTCAGCATTTCCAATGATATAACACCAGGGAGGAGAGGGGGTGTGAGGAGAAGAATGTACATCTTTGCAGGTGCCACTCCTCTTGCTCAAGCCAACATATCCCCACGTACCATAAAGGTGTCCTGAGCCCAGACTTTCAGGACATCCTATGTGGACATCCTCCAAGAAGAAGAGCTTCACAAAGTTGGCTTCTTTGTTCCTCCTCTTGCCCCCTCTCCTATCCTCAACTCCCCCCCCGCCCAACAAGCTTTTAAACACCTTCTACTCTCCTGAAGTAGCCCCGACCCCTGATCTCTCAGCCATTGGGCAAGGTAAGGCGTAAGCCCTCTCTTGGGTGGGTCCTATAAATTCCCATGGCTTCTGTAATGGGTGGCAATGCCCACCAATTCCCACACAGACATTTCTTAAGCTGGTCAGAAGAGAGCAGAAATGTTCATTCCCAGGCAAAAAAAGGGGGGGGGGGGAGAATATTGAGGTGATTCTCAACATTAGGTTGTGGTTTGCTTTACAGAATATTTGTTTTATATCTTTTATCCCTGATTACTTTTCAAAACATTGAAATCCATAAGTAAACATCTTGTTCTGTGAAGGTTAGTCACTTGACAGTAGCCATCGTCAGGCTTATAAATTCTATTTTTATCCCCTTCCAACTCCCTAATCATTTCCTAACTTGGCACCCTAAGGTTCAATAACCAATCATCTAACTTCTGGGTCATGGCCTTGCCCACAGAATGGGAATACATGTAGGCTATGGAAATAGTCATGGAAATGTCAAGCCTATATGCAGGGAGTATGGCTGCATGTTTCTAGGACACTATACATCTTATTTATGCCTGGATTTCCCTGGAAAAATATCCCTGTGCCCAATCTTCACACCCTGAACCTCACCAGGCTAGGTCACACCTTTACACCTTGTTTGGTACTCCATTGTTTCAGATAGTGTGTTTGCTCATTGTCTCTTTGGTCTTTGAGTTCTCCAGTATTCATAACACTGTATTTCTGAATCTGTAATACTTTACATCACAGAGGGAAATAGAAAAGGAAGACGCTGACAGGAACATGAAGGGAGAAAAAGATAGGAGACTTTGTCAGGAGTTTTAACTTTCTTATTGAGTTAGAAGAAGCCCCTGGGAGAAGATGCTTTAGATGTTTGGTCCTTCTGGGACCACTGTTGCCATAGAGAAGGAAAAGTGTGATGATTTAAAAGTGGTCGGGACACACGAGAGACTCAAAAAGACCACTGGAGGAAGGTGTCTGTCACACAATTGCTCTTTTATGTGGGCATTAAGGCTGTGACCGATATTGTCATCATTTACAGAATATATTTCCTTCAGAAAAGCCTGAGAAATCTTATCTTTTTACTGTTTAAAAAGAAAACTTTCCAGTTTTTACCTAAATTCCTTTATCCCATGATTCACAGCATCAAGGACTTGACTCAGACACTTAGGAGAAGGGATTTCAAATTCATGCTGTGCTCCTGGTTTGCCCTGTAAATTTTGGCAAGTTTCCGTACTTCACTGGCTGTACAATATTAACCATTTGCAGCCAGAACCTGACTGGTGAGGAGAGTTGTGAACACTGAGGTGGTAAGCACAGGTGGGATGGTTCTAGTAAGTCATCCAAATGTTAAGCTGGACAGTTTACTATAGGAATCTTGACATTTGGAATAGGGCACCTTCTCTGACTTCTCTTAAGTAAAATATCTTGAGGTAGTTGGAGTTGTTAACAGTGACCTAGAGAAAATGAGATAAATAAATAATCTCCTCTGGATAATAAATTGTCCAAGGACAGTGTGTCACTAGTTTCTCCTACATTCCCTGACCTGCCACAATGCCTGAGAGTCAGGGAGAGGGTACTTTGGAATGGGTTATCAACTTGGTGAACATCAGTGGGGTCAGCCTCAGAGTTTGACCACTTACCAAGGTATCTGTCACATATCAGCTATCTCTTATGGGCTGAGTTGTGTCCCCCTAAAACTCATATGTTGAAATCATAACCCCTAGTACCTCAGAATGTGACTTTTTTGAGATAGGGCTGCTAAAAAGATAATTAAGGCAAAATGAGGTCATTAGGGTGTGTTCTAATCCACTGTGACAGGTGTCCTTATGAGATGAGGAAACTAGGACACAGACACACACAGGGAAAACCACATGAAGACACCAAAAGAAGGTCATCTGCAGAGGAGAGAGGCTCAAGAGAAACCCTTCTGCCAATATCTTGGTCTTGGACTCCAGCCTCCAGTATCAAGAGGAAATATAGTTCTGTTATTTAAGATACCCAGTCTGTGGTATGTTGTAATGGCAGCCCTAGCAAATTAATACAGTGCCTAGATTGTGTGGTAAGTGAAGAAAAATAAATCAATCTATTCATGATGACTTATGGGAAACCTGAAATCTGTAGAAATTGACGTGAGTAGCTGACACCAAAAACTAGACCGAGGGTCTGGCATTCACTCTTCTGCTCATGACTTAGATGACCTCAGGCAAGTGTACAAACCTCTGAGCACCAGTCCCTCTTTTCTGAGATGAAGATAATGATACTTGATTATATACTATATATTTATGGATGGTGTCCTTCAATATGTACTGGGTATACAAAGATAAATGACATTGTCTTATTCTGGAGATACTGTAGTGATTCTAATTAAAGAAAGATATGCTCATAAATAAATAATTGCAACACAATGGGATACCTGCTTCAATAGAAATATATACATATGCTTCCATAAAATTAAAGTTGCATCAGATTAACTTTGAAGACTGAGGTCAAAAAAGTGTGCACAATGGTAACAATTAGACTTGATCTTCAAGTCCAAGTTCATATGGCAGTAACGAGATAAGAGGGTGGTGGGAAAAAAATCGTGTCCAAAGACCTGGGTGCCTAGAAGGTCAAGACAGGCTCAAAGAACAGTTAGATATGATTGGAGAACATTACCAACATTTGAAGAACATGGGACAGGAAAGCTAGGTTGATGTCAAATCATAAATAGTCTTGTTTTAGACATTAGAGATCACAGAAGGCTTTTAAACAAGAGAGTCACATGAACAGAGCTGTCTTTTGGAAAGGGTATCTTGAAGGCAGTGTAGTGAGTGGATGAGAAGGGAAACATTTGGTAAATAGGTGTATAATTGGAATAGTTCACGTACCTGATAAACCCCAAGTTCATCAGAAGGATTGAATTGAATAATCTATGTGAATCCACTTTTTAAATAGTAATACTAATAGTTGGGATTATTTTTGACACAGAGAAGATTTAAGGCCAGAGTTTGTGAATACATGTCAATGCTAATTAAATTTTCAGGTCAGTTGTAAGAAATTTAGTTACTATAACAAGCATGTGATACCAGGTAAGTTTTTTAGTTGCAAATCCCTTTACTTAACATCAAAATAACCACTCACTTTGATATAACAGCCAACCATTTTAAAGAAGAAGTAGAGAGTTTCACCAAAGGACTTTTCAATTCATTTCTATCCTATTGCAGTCTTTGTGGTAACTGATAGTTACTTTTGGTGGCAATAGAAACTAGTATGCTGGTACATTTAGCAGAATAAACCAAGAATTTAAATTCCACAGGTATTGGTGCTGAAATTTTATATACTGTGAAATATAGATAATATTTTGTTTCAGAAACTGGGTAATATACTTTCTTCAATGACATGATCCCCCTTTGTCTATAGCCCCTACTCCACCTGCTTGGCAGAAATACCTGCTACTTCCTCTTGCTCTCAAAGCCCTTTGTTTGATATTGCCTGAATCATACTGCAGCAAGGAATACACATTAAGCCTCTGTCTCCATTGCTAGATCACAAGCTCCTTGTCTTCTTCACCTCTGGTTCTTCTGAGCCTAGCACAGGGCCTGGCTGGTCACAGTAGATGCTCAATAATCAGTCATTTACTTGCTTTAGGGTTACTCCCAGGATGGGGTGTGTGTGTGTGTGTGTGTGTGTGTGTGTGTGTGTGTGTGTGTGTGTTTCTGCTGTGAACTCAGAGTAAAAAGTGATGTAGTGGTGTGGATACCACTCTATGGCCTGTTTCCTAAAGTAGTTTTTCTTTTCATGTAAAATCCCCAGTGAATGACTGACACATGGCAGTTTAAGTGCACATGCAGACTGTCCTGGCAGGCAGCATGGGTGAGCCCAGCTCTTTGAATGCAAGTGTCTGATTGGTCAGTGCTTGTCCTGCTCCATTGTTCTGGTGCAAATCACATTTATTTGTTCGACCTGTGCAGGACTAGTGTGTTTACATCTTCCATGCAGGGTCTCATTATACCAACACAGAAAGTGGTTTAATGTACATTTTGTACTTTTGACACCTAAATAATCCAGTTATTGTCTTGGCATGGAAATTGTTCTAGTGGCCTGATATGCTCAAGTTAGAATACATAGATCAATGATCTCTAAACACAATGTGTTCTACAAATATCAAACCTTCTTCACTGTGTTTCAAACAACGCAGTCAAGACAGTTCATTATACAAGAATAGAGAAGTAAATTCCCTTTTTACTCTTTGTTTTGCTTTAGTTGACTCAGGGAGTGCCAATGAAAAGGCCAGGTGCTCGGGTGGGTGATGTTTGCATGGACAGCACACATTCTCAGCACACAGACTTGCTATCATTTGTTATACTTTCCCCAGGATGTTAATAAAACCACAGGATACTTTCAAAAGTGTCTTCTTGCTCTTCTACTTGCTTAAACCATACTTAATATTGAGATATCTTAGAAAAACATTGTACTTCAATGATAGCTGACTTTTGGGGGGAACTTATTATTTGTAAGGTGTCATACTAGGTCCTTTAATATACCATCTCCCTATAGTCCTGACCAGCACTGCATGGTAAGTACTATTTTTTTCTCTCCTACTTACAGGCATAGAAATTGAGGCAAAGACTCATTTCTTACCGTTAGTGTAGTGAGAAGAAGAGCCTGTATCTCTCTGGGCTGAGTCTGGCTTTAGACACTACACAATACTGTTCAGCCTGTTGAGGTGGCACACAGCCCTCTCTCTTCTAACTTCAGTCTGAAGTCAGACTTCGAGCTGAAATCCTGCAGTTGTTTCCACACACACTGGGAACTCCATATATGTCAACGTATGACTAATGTAGTGCTAATCACTAACTGTCGCTCCATAGGGGAAGATTCGGGAATAGAAGAGATGAGAATATTTTTGCACCTGTACAACAATAGTATAAACAATGGCAATAAAGATAATAACATTTAGTTCACTTGTGGAGAAAATATTATCAACTAATCTCAATGCAGGAGGTAAAATTAAGACAATTGGTGTGTGTGAGGTAGCAGTTTTAGTATACTCACTTGGTAGTACGCTATGGCCCAACCAAGCTCTGTGAGACTTCCCAAGAAATATCCAAGGCATAATGACAAAATGTTGGATAAATCATTCCAAAGCTATTACGGAGAGATTCACTCTGCCATATGGAAAAAGTGGTTAGGGGAAAATTAAGTTCAACAATGTATATTGTCCCTGGAAACAAAACTGGGTGAAGCCTCTATGACCAGTCTGACTGCAACCTCTAAATCCGTCAGGGAAAATGGGCGTAGTTTGAAACCATAAAAACTTTGAAAAATAGAGTAAATGCAAGCCATAATATCATTCATAAAAGACCCAACAACAAATTCTAAGGTAGACATGCCAGGCACCTCTTTTCTCCTCAATTTGTCATATTTATAGGTTAAGCAAAGCAATGTTTGATGAGTGTGAAGGTTCCGGTGTAGTAAACCAAGATGGTAATTGGCACTAAAATTATTACAAGTGTTTAATAAAAAGAGCCTTGTCTATAAAGTACAGAAGGTGTAAAACAAAGGAACATCAACGGATCCACAATGGCTTCATTTCTGTGTGCTACCAACAGACATAGGAAAGATACTAAGATTATAAATCAGCCACTGGGCCTTCAAATACAAGTCAGAGTGGAATCAACAGAGCTCAGTTAAGACCATAAAGTAAGTAAACACAAAATTTAAAACACAGCATATACTGAGATAAAGCCATAGTCACAAACCAACAGTTTCTGGATAAAAGACCAACATTTTGCTGCATGCTCAAACCCATAAAGTAAATGAAGCTGTGGGCAGGAGCCGGCAGAGAAGCAAACGGCCAGAAGAGGAAGGGGGTGCGTGTGTTGAAGAACAGCCCAGGTGTCTCTGCAGCTGAGGACTTAGTAAAACCAGAACCTATGTTACACATTAGGAACAATTCAGAAAATGGCGCCATTCGGTTTCTATTCCAACATTACAATATTTTAAGGGTTTATTCAGAATATAAAGATTCGGTCAATATAATGATTATATATAACCTTCTACCAAATTATACTCATTAGTTTTAAGAATATATCTTGCTTAAAGTGCTCTCATATGTTTTATATAACTTGATTTTTACAATAATAATAATAATATTTATTTATTTATTTATTTATTTATTTATTTATTTATTTATTTATTGGTGTGTGCCCTTAGCGGAAACTGAACCTGGGACTCTGGTCCACAGGTTGACACTCCAATCGCTGAGCCAAACTGGCCAGGGCAATATAATATTTATTCTTAACATCATATAGCTGATGAAGAAGTTGAGGCTCCAGCGCAGTGAATACTCATGGCTAAGGTAGCACAGGGTGTCACTGGTAAAACCAAGATTAGATCACAAGGTTTCTAACTTCTGCAGCCCATGTAATCAGCCCTCTGAGTTTAAAAATGATCTGAAATGTAAAGTATCAGTTGATTATAAGAAAAACATGTATCCAAGTTGGGAGATACATTTAAATCCCATTAAATGAACTGAAAAATTCATGAGCAATACATAAATAATTTGTTTCTTATTAAAACATTAAACTTGTAGAGAATATTTAGCTGTTCAAATGTCAAGTAACAGGATAGCTATAGTAAGTTAATTAGGTACCAATTCATTGCTAAAGATGCTTAATTGACATTTAATAAGCATATTAAATACCAATTAACCAACTATATTTAGTGCTAACTATATTTAGTCAAAGCTGTTTTGTTAATTGCTTGCTTAGTGCTTTAGTATCTATGGTCAATAGATTATAACCCAATTAAATATATACATTATTGTGTTTATATATATGTCTCTCCAAGAGGGGATTGTTGCCCAAATTCCCATGTGTGAGTTTAGCCATCATCACCCATCTTGGTGGAAAAAAACATTGTCCAGCAAGATTCCCCAGCTCAAGAAAGACCCTCTATAGATAACATGTCAGTCAGTGTGTGATGAGCAGAATGCAGCACTCTCCTGTCACAGAGACCTAGAGGAATTGGGTTCTGGCAACAGGAGCTGCAGGACTCTTTGGGGCAGAGCTCACAGTCCCTTTCAGACCTCTACAGAGGCACTTTCTTGATTCAGAAGCCACAGCCATGATGTTTCATAAATACCATTTTTATTACCATCTACAGCAAGGAGGAACACACTGATTGTGATAATTGCCTCCAGGATCTCATGACTTTCCAGGGCTCAAGAGATCTTGGCTCGTGTTCTTTTGGACCACTTGCTAAATAATATTGTCCCTCACATGCTGTGGGACTCTTATTGTCTATTCCGGTCACAACACATTCCTGCAGACATGATACTTGCAGCACAATAGAGAAGAGACACGTGAAAAGAGATCAGGGAGGAGAGCACATTAACCTTGGCCATTCTTCCTTGACCCCATGAAGGCATTTAATGTGTCTGTAGGTCCCGACGGTGGGACTCCTTCCCAAGGTTTGAATACGCAGAAGTGCTGAACAGTGGTGTGAATCAGTTACTCAGAGGGTTGAAGGGCAAGGCTGGCAGTCATTCAAGCTACTCCTGCAGGCAAAGTGCACCCAAACAAGCCTCGTCTCAACCCGACCACACCACTTGCTAAACATGTCCTCAATGAAGGTGAATTGAGAGTGTGAAAGTCAATCCAATCTTGAAATTTAGGCAGTGCTTTTCATTATTAAAATAATCTAGTTGCTGCCCCCATGTGATCACTGAACTTGGTCATAACCCAAGTCCAGGGGCATGAACATTTAGTTGGGAGGTCTGCACAATCACGTTTGCTCTGCAGTCCAGAAAAGTCAGTCTTTTGGACAGTGAGTCAAGCAATTAATTTTGGGAGTTTCCATTTTATGGGCTGAACTTTTCCAAGGGCAGTCTGAAATCCAAAATCCAGGAAAAGCTGAGTCAGAAACTGATGACATTACAGCTAAGGGAGACGGGAGTCAGTGGACAAGAATAATCAAAATTATTCCAAGGACATCCTCTTAGTATCTCACATGGATGACAAACCTGAGGCTTCTGTCTGAGATTGTCTTAAGGTACTGCTATCCCATCTTTGTAGGCATAACCAAAAGAAACTCCCTAGAATAACTATAATTCAAAATAAAAATAAATTGCATGGAGATTGTATTTCTAGGGGACAGAATATGGTAAGGCATGCAAAATAGCAAGAGTAGTAATTTCTAGTACAAACAATTACACATATACTAGGTGTGATTATAAACTGAAATGTGTGATTATAAACACAGATCATGAAAGTACTAATTAGATTATAAGTTGAGGGTTTTCCTAGTCACAGTGGCCCTGGTTGACCTATTCTGTTGTTTTTTTCTCCCACTTGAACAATGTATTTCTCATCAGTGGTCTATTGGTGATTATCAGCAAGACGGCTGCATCTGTGGGTGGCAAGGATGGTCTCCCTTCTTTAATAACTGCTTTGGGCTCTGATGAGAATCTTGCCATCATCTTGAGACTTGGCAGTGTACTAATATGTAACACTGTTTAAACTGTCCCAGGGCGGTTCAAGTAAAGCAATTTACCTCATTTGGCTTTTGCATCAAATTTTCCATTGGAGGGACTCATGCACTTTGCATGTTTTCAGTTAATGAAAGATTTGCAGCACGCCTGTGAGCATTGTTTGAGGATGCCACGGAAGTGGGGGAGAAAATTAGTATCGAGGGAAATAATTGTTGCCCTGAGTAAGTTTGATCAATGACGCAAAGAAATAAAGAGAGTTTGTGTGAAATTTCAGTTCTTCTAGATGAGGTGCTCTTGGGTAAGCAAAACACTCAAGCTAAGGTTAGTAATGAATTAGTTAACACGGAGAGTCTGACCCTACAGACTGAGCCAGCATTTCAATTTTCAGCTCAGTTGGCAGCAGAAGCGAGGCTGACGAGGGGACTTGGCATAAATCATAAATTCCAGGATATTGTACTATAGCTTTCTAGGGGGTTGGGTAAGCCGCAGTTGACATATAGATTTGAGATTCAGAATCTAGTTATGGTGTTTAACGAGAAAAGAAAAGAAAGACAGAGCTAAGTTGGAGGGTAAAAATAATACAGGAAGCCCAAGAAAATGACTTATATGGAGAATCTTCTGACTGAAGAGAAATGGACAAAATGGGACTCCGTATTCAGTTCTAAAAGTAGGTGATTAAGAAGCAATCCGAATGAAGTATTAAACTCGATATGTCTTATAAATTTTTGGTTGACGATCAGTTTGAGTTTATTAGGTAGATCAGAACAAAAGGACATAAATGCAAATCAAGAGGAAATGCATGTAAAATAAATTTAAAGAGATATTTTATGGAGAAAGTGATGACATTTAGGAAGAATTTGATAACTATATGGATCTCAGTAAATTAACTTAGGTTATACATGTGAAAGAAACGCGTTGAATCTCAGTGGGTCTCTATATTGCTTTAGGAAAGAAAATAAAGAGCTTATTTTCAACAGGCAGAATCCCCAACCTAAATTTGTCACCTCCAGGCTACTACCCCCAGAGACAGCCACTCCACATACACTTGTGGGGGTGGGGAACAGCCGAGAAACACCTTTTATGGCCCCAACCCATGAAGTCTCACTGTGCAGTGTGGTTTGTGCTCCAACTTGTTGGAAATGCAGGATCCTGGGCCCCGCTTTGGGCCGATGGAATCAAAACCTGTATTTAACAAGATCCCCAGGTGATGGGCACATACATTAATATTTGAAAAACATAGGTCTACAGCTACCAACCACAGCTCCACCTCTGTTTAAGGTAGGATTTAAACAGGCTTAGATTGGAATCCTGGCTCTACCACTTACTAGGCAATCTTGAAGTTATTTCACCTTTGAATTTCAATCTCCTCGTATGTAAAGTAGAAATGATAACAATAATAGCTACCTACTTCAAAGAGCTCTGTTAGCCTGAAATGAAATTAGTGTTGACATTCAGAGCCCAGACTCTGAAACCAGACAGTCTGGCTCAAATACTGGTTCTATTACTCACTAGCTTCATAACTTTGGGGCAACAAATTTCACTTCACTGGGACCCAGTTTTCTCACCTGTAAAGAGAATGTAATAATTATACCCACATCATAAGATTGTCAGGGGATCCAGTGATATCACAGATGCAAACCTTTTAAAACCCTGCGATGCTGGGACTCGGCGCGCTGGCTAGCATTACCGTTGAAATGCAGTGCCAGGCAGACGTGGGTTTTCTACAAATGTTAGCTATTCTCAGTGTTATTGCTTACACACAAATGACTTAGTGCTATAGAAGTGGTTGGATTAAGGAAAATAGAGAGCCATACACTTAAGATTTCAGTGATTATAAGTGTATGGTAGTATTTGCCTTTAACTTCTAATAGAGCAATATGGTTTTTCATAAAATTCACCATGAACTCCAGAAGGCTCACTTGCCTATACAAGCAAGTTGGAAAACAGGGCAAATTAATTCACATAATTCAGTTTTTTAAAAAAAATAAACACTTTGCAAATAAAACAAAGGGTTTTTTCCCCACCAATTCCTAACCCCATTGATCTGGATTAACTTCTTTTTGTTTATGTCCCAGGAATTTTCCTAATTTAGTCCACATTTCTTTAAGCTTGAATCCATGTGCGTAGACAGTAAGCAAACAATCAAACTCATGGGTGGGGCTAACTCAGTTTTTCTTTCCTCATTTCCTCTCCTATAATCTCCCTCCAGGTATCAGTTCACACCAGCTCCCTCCTCCCTCTAGCTAGTTTCATGAAACTTCTTCTTGGAAGTCTGGCCGCCCCCTCCTTCCCTGTGACCCGGTTTCTGGCTCTTGGTCTCCCCATGACCCCAGCTCAACCCCTTTCCCTTCTCACAGCATCATTTCTGAGCCCTTAGGTCGCCGAGGATGATAGCTTCCAATTCCACTGCCTTCTACCAGCCTGTGCAACCCTGACATAATTTGCCTCAGAACCCGTTCTTGGAGAGAGAAGCCTGGTCAGACAAATGAGAGATTGTATTGTATTTCGTTCTTGCAAGAGAATGCCCGAGGCAACATCTGTTTGTAGCAAGAAGATTGGAAAGTTGTTTTGTGCTTCTTTGTTGCCCATTCCGGTTCTTTCCCGGGTGTATTGTCTTCCCCTGAGGGGTCACCTCGCAGTTTTCTCAGCAGTCTGGTCTTCGGTACTGAGAAACTCTAACTAATTACCATGACTTCAATCCTTAACTTGACCAGCTGTGGGGAAGAAAGGAAGCCTTGGTCCCAGTGCTGCAGGATCTATAATTCACCCTCCATAAGAAAGTCAATATTGGAGCAAAAATGACATTTAAAAATCATCAAGTAAGTAGTCTGGTATTTACCTAAGATGTTCTTTTCCTCCCTCGTTTTATATACCATGTACTGTACTGTTTGTTTTCTTCTGGATACTGCGTGTGTGTGTGCCTGTGTGACCGAGAGATGGCTCTTCTGTTTCCAGTGACTCTGGGTGAGGGACAAAACAAGACCACTGAGAAAAGATAATGGGAACAGCGCAGGAAGAACCTCTGCAGACACTCGCCTTACAGTTTTGATCTGAAGAAATAGGTTAACTTTAAAGACTGAGCTCTGTAATTCAGGGTTTTTTTCTCGGTTCTAAAATTGCACTGTAAATTTTTATAGCTCTACAGATTAAAGACAGATCAAAACCACAAAGCACACATTAATTGCAAATGGCTCACCAGTGGCAAATATATTTGTATCCCTCATCAGGGTGGTGCAAACACTTGTCCCAACACAACAGTGGCCCCGTCAGAAGACGGCCACCAGCCCGACCGCAGGGAACAGGAGCAGCGGCCCCTCTGCACCAGGAGACTCTGCTCCGGAGCTTCAGGCGGCATTGACATGACTCCTCCAGGCCTCTTTCCGGGACACTGGATTGATTCTTTCCACCATTCGGAGTGGGGAAAATATTTTTAAAGTCATGACCTCTCTGGTAGGCTCAGGCAATTCATACACAAAGGAGACCTCATCCTTTCCTGAGCTGTAATTGCTGGACCTACCAGGCAAGGAGGCCTATGGGCCTCTGTGGAAAAACGTTCATCAGTGAGCGGGAAGGAGTGGTCAGAATGTGAAGACATAGGTCAGTGACTCTAACCCAGTTTGTTAGGAGAGCCCTGGGAAGGAGGAGAACCTGAAGATATTTCAGTGTTGGGCCATTGCACAAATGTTGGAGAATTTGACATGATTTCCTCTTGTTCAACAAGAATTTATTGGCCATTGTACTAAGTAGCAAGCCAAATTTAACTGGGCTAAAATCAAGATATGATGAATGGAGAAAACAGTATATTAATTTATCTACTCTTAAAACTGTCTGGTCATTGAATATGAATAAATTTAAGAGGGTGTATAGCCCTGTGTGGATAAGTCTGTAGAGTGTAGGGGCATGTGTGTACAGTTTAATTGCTAAGTAAAAAGTATAATAGTATAAGTCCAGGTTTTACCACCATGATGTGTTATTTAATAGTGTGATATTAATAAATCTCCATGTGTTCACTCAATTGATAGAGTGACCAAAAATGAAAGGCAGGGCAATTATGAAACACAAAATATTCATACTTTAAATTCTATCATATTAATGTGGAACATTTTGTTACAAGATAGATGATATATGCACAGCGTCACAGATCTTAAACATTGACTTAAAATACTATCCTCGTAGGGTAATTGTGAAACATACGTGAGATATAGCACTTATGAAATATTGTTGACCTTTAAACAATGTAGGAGTTAGGGGTGCTGATCCTCCCCATGCAGTTGAAAATCCATGTATAACTTTTAACTCACCCCAAACTTAAGTTGTCCTTCAGTATCTGTGGGAGATTGGTTCCAGGACCCCTCTGGATATTGAAATTCTTAGATGCTCAGTTCCTCTATATAAAATGGCACAGATCAACCCTGGTCAGTTTTTCTCAGTGGTTAGAGTCTTGGGCTGCAGACCAAAGAGTTGAGGGTTCAGTTCCAGTCAAGGGCACGTACCTTGGTTGCAGTTCATTTCCCAGCCCTGGCCAGGTCCTACTGGAGGCAGCTTGTTGATATGTCCTTCTCACATCGATGTTTCTCTCTCTTCCTCCCTCCCTTCCACTCTGTCTGAAGATAGATGGAAAAATATCCTTGGGTGAGGATTAAAAAAAAATAGGGGCACAGATCAATTCATATAGTCAGCCCTTCGCACCCATGGATTCCCAACCATGGATCAAAAAAAGTGCAGGTATTTATTAGGGAAAAAACTGTGTATGAGTGGGCCCATGCAGTTCCAACCCGAGTTGTTCAAGGGTCAACTGTACTTAGCACAATACCTCTCTCAATAAAGTTGAAACTCCCCATATAACTCACCCAGAAAACACTTTTCAAGCATGGGAGTTGGAGGGGAAAGAACTATTAGAATAAGCACTATTTTCTTTCTAAACTCATTAGTTTTCTAATTATAGACATCACTGAAGAATAAAAATGTAGCCCTGGCCAGTGTTGCTCAGCAGTTAGAGTGTTGGCCCGTGGTCCAGAGAGACCTGAGTTCGGTTCCCACTAAGAGCATGTACTTTGGTTGCAGTTTGTCCCCACCCTGGTTGGGGTCATGTGGGTGGCTCGCTCTCTCTTCTTCTCTCTCTCTGTCTCTCTCTATGCAAAAATGTCCTCGAGTGAGGGGAAAAAAAAAAAGAATAAAAATGTAATAAAAAAAAAACAGATTGAAAATATTCTTTTTATGATGAATCTTTTATTTATTTTTTGTTTTATTAATTTTGAAGTACAAAATCTAAGTCTAATTTATGAGGCTCAACTGTTCTCCAAAACCTAATAATAGCAGTTAAAATTTGTTGAGTGCTTATCAAATGTCCAGTAGTGGGCAAAACACTAACCATTCATTATATTAATTAATCCTCATGTAACCTTCTAAGGAAGGTTGTGGTGCCATCTCCATTTCACAGATGCTGAAACTGAGGTTAAGTGATATTCCCAAGGTTACAAAGCTAGTCAATGGCAGAGAACAGATTCTAATGCCAACTTAGACTGTGAGTTTTTAACCATTAAGCCAATTGCCTTTCAAAATATAGCTTAAGAACCATTGCCATTAGAATTAATTAAAAGTAAATTAATACTAAGACAGCAAAGAATAATATTTTCAGGCAACATTCATTCAGAAAGTTATGTTTTTTGCCAAAATCCAGGGTGACCCATTATTAGCTAATGTTCATTGATGCAGGCATTTTTCCTCTTGTATCTTTTATCTCATCATAGACTCTGAAGAAATAAATAACCCCATTTTCCAGATAAGAAAATTGTCCAAATCATCTCTCCAATGTTACATAGCTAGTCAGCACTACAGTCAGGACATGTTTCTTGACCAACCTGAAACTAATGCCTTATGTAACTCCACCAAGAGCAGCTGTAGGAGTGGAAAAATGTCAGTCCTGCTGGTGGTCAAAAGTTTAATTTGGCAAAGTTCAGTAATACAGGTGGAGAAAACTTGACCTTCTTACATTCTGGTAATGAATAGATTATTGCAGTAACTAATACGGATAGATCTAAGCAGAGTTAAGAATAAAGTTCAAATGAGCCTGGCCAGTGTGGCTCAGTGGTTGAGCACTGACCCATGCACCAAGAGGCCGCCAGTTTGATTCCCTGTCAGGACACATGCCCATGTTGTGGGCCAGATCCTCAATCGGGGGCAAGCAGGAGGTGGCCAGTTGATGTTCTCTCTCATCGATGTTTCTGTCTCTCTCCCTCTCCCTTCCTCTCTCTCTAAAAATCAATAAAGAAAAAAAAAAAAAGTTCAAATAATAAAGACCCTGCTGATCCCTGGCCCATTGACTCGGTTGGAGTGTCATCCCGTAGGCCAAAATGGTTACAGCTTCCATTCCCATTCCCAGTCAGGGCTTTTACAGGGAACAACCAATCGATGTTTCTCTCTCTCTCTCTCTCTCTCTCTCTCTCTCTCTCTCTCTCTCTCTCATAATCAGTAAAAATATCCTTGAGTGAGGATTAAAAATAAAAAGATGCTGCTGAAAAGCAATTGCCATGAAAGCATGAGGGTGCTCTACAGTTAGCATATGAAGCCAACATGAATCACCAGAATGTGAATTTGCAGTTTACAGAAGCAGAAAATGAGTGATCAAGAATCAGAACCAGAAAAGACATAGTATCTGTATATTCAATGGTGAGGTCTTCAGACCAGCTGCTGCTACATCAGCTGAGAGCTTATTTAAAATGCAGAGTCTCAGGTCCCATCCTGGACCTACTGAATCAAAAACCTTGGGCTGGACCCATTGGTCTGTATGCAATAAGCCTTCATGGTGCATCCTTCAGTTGGGAATCATGCCTTAGCCATTCCTAACTGTATTTGTAAGGAGACCAAGGTAGTTAACCCTGGAATTTCCCTGGAGCTACTGATGTATGTTATATATGGCTGATGGGTTCAAATGCACATGGGTATATAGATTCATTTACATGGTCCTTTAATAGTTGAAAAAAAGCAATATTGTGTGTTCAATTATGTGACTTCTAACATTCCCCAGTCCCCAAAAAACAAGTAAATTGGTAACACTCAAACTGATATCACAATATCGTAATTCCCAGGACCTCATTGAGAACCTTATCAGAACAAGCCTGACCCTGTTTGAGAATGCCTCATGCACACAAACACACACAAGGCAGAAAGAGCTTGCCCTGTGGTTTGGGTTCCGCGTAGCATTGTGGGTAATAAGATGCTGCCTGAAGCAAAGTGCAAAGGCCTGCATGGTGGCAGGTGTGCTTTTCACCTCTCCCCTGAGATAGGAGGAAGTCAAGTTATAGACTTCCAGCTGTGTCTGAAGCATTTTGCTTTTTAAGTTAACCTTTTCTGATAGGTTAGCCCAACTTCTCTCTCACCTACCCATAGTCATTCATTCATTCATATCCTATTTTTTGTTCATCGACACCTATGGGTTAGAGGAGCTCTCCAGATAATGGTAGCAGCTCAAAATCTTACAACTCACCACCACCATCTCGTTTGTCTTCAGTGTCTTCTCCAACTGTTGTAATGCTTGGTTATCTGTCATTTGCTACTCCAGAGCATTCTCAGTCTCCTCCACCCTGCTCACTGCCAAGAGAGGCTGACGGTGCAACTACAGGAACGATTCTGTCCCCAAGACATCTAATTGGCTTCAGCTGATGGAAGGAGGGAAGAAAATAAGATCAGCCTGTCTCTCGACAACTTTGCCTCTAGTAAGTTTTTTCCCTTGATCAAAGGTTACTGCTCTTCTCAAGGTGGCCTGGGCTACACCTCTATGTTCCAGGAGCCATTCCTCTGCTAAACCCTTTGAGCTTTAGGGTGGCAACAGGCACCCTGGGGTCAGCCCCAGGTTACTGAACACTCCCTCAGAGACATCCTACACCAGTGATCCCCACCCTGCTGCTCCTTAGAATCCCCAGGAGTTCACCAATTAATGAACTTCACCTATGACCAATTGAATTAAAATTTCCAGAATGACTGAGCAGGTACAGAACAAGACACTGGGAGCCCAAATGGAAGACGTTTCTGTTCTCAGGAAACTTACGGTCTCAAGGAAGACAGATATTAATAAAATGAATACAAATCGTTTGTGTTTTTTAAAAGCTCTCCAGATGATTCTAATGTCAGCCAAGGTTGAAAATCCTTACTGACACCTGTATAAATAAACCTTCCTATTGTCATATTTTGATTGTTTTATCTCTTTCCTGACCTATATATCCCTTTGGCTCTTCATCTTATGTTTACCTTGAGGGGAGAGTAGAAAAGCTAACTCTTCTTTAAATCCTAAGCTTATGCTTTCAAGAAGTGGTGAAGATAGACTATCAAATAGTTCAAAATAAAAGATGTGCACACTTAGGCACTTAGACAATTTCTGTAGGACAACAAAATTGGCTCTCATTTCCATATTTACACTGTATTTGACATATTCTAGTTGGAAAGGAGACTGGTGTATTCATGGGACTAGCAAATACCACTCCATAACTCATTTATTTTCATTCTTTTTTCTGATTGATCTATATAGTTATGGCTATAAAGTTTCTTCTGTGCTTTCCTGTATCCCTTGGATTCTGATCAGCAATGATTTAACTATCAATACTTGCTAACATGAGTATTTGATTTCCTCATTGACCCAATAGCTCTTAGAGTAAGTTTAAAATTTTCTAATGGAAGGGTTTATTTTTTTTAAGTTCTAGATTTATTTTGCTGTCTTTCTTAATGTTGTCCAATTGTGAAGCCCTTAATGGCTACAATTTTAGTGTGTTTATATATTTTTCTCCTTTATGTTCTGTATTTCTGCTTTATGAATAGCGACAGTATGTGGTTAAGTGCACAGCCATCATGACGATATCTTCATTATGTATTATTTCATACTGGAGAATGATAAACTTCCTCATTTGACTCAGTTAATGCCTTTTGGCCTGCACTCTACCTTGGCTGATGTCAATACCTCAATGCCTGCTTTCTTGTTTTCATTTCATATATATATATATATATATATATATATATATATATATATATGATTGATCTATATAGTTCAATATATATGTATAAAATTTTTCTTTATTAATTTTAGAAACAGAGGAAGGGAGAGGAAAAGAGAGATAGAAACATTAATTGGCTGCCTCCTGCATGTCCCACACTGGGGATCAGGCCCACAATCTAGGCACGTGCCCTGACCTGGAATTGAACCAGCAACCTCTTGGTGCATGGGTCAACGCTCAACCACTGAGCCACACCAGCTGGGCTGCCCAATATATTTTTGCCCGTTGGTTTATCTTCAACTTGAATCATTCTATTTTATGCTTATCTGTTGCCCAGAATTAGGGTTTTCTTTAGTGAAGCTGGAAATACTTTTGTTAGTGGGCAAGATAAGCTCATTTATATTTATTGATGTAGTAATCTTGGTTCTGTTACATTATTTTGTGTTATGTTTTCAGTTTTTCCAAGTTTCATTGTTTGTTTGGCATTTGTCTTTAAAAACTGTTTTGTAAATTTTGGATTACCCTTTGTCTTCCATATCTGTCTTTTTTCTCTTTATTCCTTTTAAACTCTGATTTTCCCTACTTATTCTGTTAGCTTTTCTCCCTTCTATTTTCTATTCCTTACTACGTATTCAATTCTGTCACTATTTTATGCTTCTTCAAATTTTGCCTTAGTTTTTGTGATGTTTCTTTTTTCTTCCATATCTCTCCTCCTAGCTCATACTTTATCTTCTGGCCATATTTTCTTTGATTTCTTTCATTTTTGTTTTGGGGTCTTCCTTCATAAAGACAATTACTTCCGTTTTTTAAAAATTCACAATAGAATATTGAGGCATCATTTTATGTACAGTTGGCCTTGCATATCCATTGATACCACATCAGAGGATTCAACCAACCCTGGATCGAAAGTATTAAAACAGAATTTCAGAAAGTTGATCCCTAAACAATATAGTATAACAACAATTTACACAGCATTTACATTGTATTAGACATTAATATAAGTAATAAAGAGATAATTTAAAGTATATGGAAGGATATGCGTAGGTTATATGTAAATACTACACCATTTTATTAAAAAGGACTTGAGTATCCACAGATTTTGGTATCTGGAGCGAGGGTTGGGAGGACGGTCCTGGAACAAATCCCCCATGGACACCAAGGGACCACTATACTCTATAGTAACAGATTCTGGATAGGTCTTCTTTCTATTGCTACTCATTTCTTCTGTTTTCTTTCAGTATCTTTTTATCAATGTAATGTTTCTTTATTTATTAATTTTTTTTAATCCTCACCTGAGGATATGTTTATTGATTTGAGAGAGTGAGAGAGATTGATTGGTTGCCTCTCCTACGCACCCTGAGTTGGGATCATACCCTGCAACCCAAGTATGTGCCCTGACCTGGAATCAAACCCACAAACGTTTGGTGTACAGGATGATGCTCCAACCAGCTGAGGCATGTGGCCAGGGCAAGATACTTTATTTTTATTGCTCATTATTAAAATAATTAGATTGCCCTGGACCAACATTATTGAGGAGTTTCCTGTAGGTGAAAGAGAAGTCAGGGTAGTTAGTCTTCCAGTTGGCAGATTTTATAAACCAAAGATGTTTCTTCTCTACTGCTTCAGAGAGGGAGGTTTTCTGCCAATATGGCATGTCTGTGTGAGCCTTTGTAGGGTCCCAGCTCCTCTTGAAATTTTGACTTCTGCAGCCATGTTCTAATCAGGGCTACGAGATGAATGGGTCAATCCAGTTAAAGATAGTTTAGGTCCACAAGAAATTATCAAATTCTTGACAAAACTGACAAGTTCTTTAGCATCATGTAGATAAGAACGAACTGGATCCTCAGAGCCCTCTTTGCTCTCCTCTTTCCCAGGCAATCTCATCCACTCCCATGGGCTTAAATACAATGTTTATGCTAATGTTCCCAGAACTTTATTTCCTCCCAGATCTATACAGCAAACTGTCAACATGAAGACTTCGGATCACTTGAAAATTGTTCCGAACACGTACGTTTCAGAAGGAGACACACAACTTTTTCAACTAGAGTCAGAACAGATGAAAAGGAAAACCAGAGGCTGGGTCATCTAATGCATAGAGGCTAAAAGGAAGAGGCAGAGCTTTTACAAATACATCAGAGAAAGAAAAAAAATAAATATCAAGGAGAAAGTGATCCCATTAATAAATCAGGAAAGCAAAATAAATCAATAAAGATCTTTCAGTGGCTGAACTCCTCAACTTGCTTTTCAAAATTGGATTTTAAGGAGAAAACTAAAGAGGTAGAAGCCAGAAGGAGCTTAGCAATACTTTGATATGAGCCATCAAAGGAAGCAGAGGCAAATACAAAGGAGGCACTGTTTACCTGACTCAGGGAATAAATAGGCAACGGAAGCAAACAGGTTAATTACCATGTACAGAAGGTAAGGTAGGGATTGTCCACATTTGGTGGCTCAGTCTCTTAGGTCAACCAGGGTCACCTCCTTCAGTCTCCATGGATAACCCCTTCCCATTCATTCATTCATCACCTATTTATTACCTAAGAATGATTCAACCCCCTCCTTTGCCCTGGAGGAGCTTGGGATCTGATCTTGTGGCTCCAGTTGTGGGCAAAGCTGACATGTAAAGAAATCATGAGGAGCAATTTAAGAAGCCCTACAATTGAGAAACGATAGGGGGCCTGGGAATCCAGAAGAGAAGAACAATGAACCCTGCCTGGAGCAGTCAGGAAGGGCTCCCCTGAAGCCTTCGAGCCTTAGAGCTGAGATGTAAAACAGAAATGCCGGGGCAGCCTGGCGGCGGGAAAGCACATACAAGCCTGTGGCTCAGGCAGGAAGCTACAAGCAGCTAGGATGTGCTGACACGGGCCAGAGCAGAGAGGGCAGGAGATGCGGATGCAAAGGTTGGTGGAGTACATGGCATGAAAGGTGTCAAATGCCAAGCTCAGGATTTTGAACCCATTTGGTGGGCTATGGGGAGCAATGGAGAGTGGCTTGATCAGATTTCGTTTTAGAAAAGTAATTGAATAGCAGTAGGGAGAGTTTGAGTAAAACTAAAGGCCAGGAAGCCATTAAAGACAGTATTACAGGCGTTCAGGAGAGATTTGAAGAGGGCCTGGCATGGCCACAGGGACAGAGAGAAAGGAGATGATTTGAGACATATTTAGAAGATCGTGTCAAATGCTGCAGAGAGGCACATTGAGACAGAGGCTGGAAACCACCCACAGGGTTTGACAATTAGGAAGTCATGGGTGACCTTAGCTGGAGAGGTTACCAGGAATTGGTGTTAGAAGAGGCGGGGCAGGCAGAAGCCAAATTGAGTGTAGTGAGGATGAAATTGGAAATTAAAATCTGAAGGCAGAAGTCTAACTGTGAAATGAGGAACAGAGAGCTAGGGCCCTAGGAGATTTATAGGAGAAGTTTGACCTTGGACTATGGTTATAGTTACAGGTGGAGGGGTAAGAACCTGCAGAGAGAAAACAAAAACAGATGAAAATGTATCACAGAAGGTTGGGTTGCCTGAGCAAGAAGGAACAGAAGACAGTATGTGGGATGAAGGCATGGGTGCAGACCAGTTTCTCAGTGACAAGCAACTGAGAGTTGAAAGACTTTGTGCCTGGTGGTTTCTATTTTTTTCTGTAAAGTAGGACATGGTGGAAAGATGGTGAGAAGGTTTAAAATAAGCTTACGTGGCCGAAACTGCTGACTCCAGATGAGTAAGACTATTGTCGAACACTGTCGTGGACCCAGCTGACACTGTGAAACAAACTTTGCCGTGGTACCACGTCTCATGTTTGGGTAATTTCCTCAAGGATATTCAGCAACCCTGCTGCTGTTTTGACTGTGTGGCTCTCCCTCGCACCCTCCAATTTTCTGAGAAGGGCAGCAATGCCTGGCCCTTCCATCACATGGGGATACAAGTTATTTGGGGAGCAGCCATGTTTTTGCCACATGCTCTCACCCTTACAGGCCCCAGCTGATTGGTCCTGGGGCAAGAACTTGATCCAGTCTGGGGCACGGAGAATCCCTACATCAGGAATGTAAAACTGGATCTATAAGCTCCCATCTCCGTCTGCCTTCTCTCAAACTGTACGTTTCACAGTTATTGCTGGTAGCCTTTTCTTACCATGAGGATTGGAAAGCAGAAAAGAAGTTGCAGCCAGAGAGGAGAATGGGGCAGAAGCATGAAGGCAAATGGAGATGATGACACAGATGATGTCCTGACTTATGTTAGTATTCCAGCCTCTAGGCATCCCTGCAGCTTGCTTAAAAGACATTTCTTCTAACATGACCTCAGCTGGGCTGAAGGAGGTTTCTGCAAAGTTTTCTAACGAAAACAACAGTGAAGACAGACTGTCAGATTTACCCCAGTTTTGGAGCCTTTGCAGAGAATGGCAGCATGAGGATACAAGAGGAAGAAGTGGTAAAAGGAGGGCTGGAGGGGCTCGGGGATTCCCCAGGTCCCGGCTACTTTTAAACAGAGGTTCTCAGTCTTGGCCATGCCTCGAAGTCAACCTGGGGAGGTTTGAACACTAATGCATACACCCACCCCCCGTTTCTCTGTTTAGCAGTTTGGGGAGAGAAAGGTGATTCTACTATGGATCTAGCAAGTCAGGATGGGGCTTCAGACTTAGAAAGATGGAAGGTCCATCTTTTAGACTTAGAAATCTGGAAGGGCCGAGGAATTGAACGCCTTTGAGAAGAGCAGAGGCTGAGAGAAGAAAGGAGACTGGGCAGATGGTAGAGATTGGAGGCTGGCATTCCAGGACATCCGTGTTGGTAGGTAGTGATGTGTCTGGAGGACACAGGTGCCAGAGGAAAGGACTGGGAAGCAAGAACACCAGATGGACCCTCTGCACAGACATAAAAGCCCCAAGAGGATGGCAGGTGCAGAGCGAAGAGTCTGCAAATGGGGATCTCAAGAGTGACCTGGGCCTCAACAGATAGCAGTGAGGAAACAGAAGACAGAAGCAGACAACAGGCCATGGCTCTGGCTTTCCCCCTAATCCATCTTCCTACCCCTTGGAGCTGTTGTTTGTGACCTGCAGTTTGGGAAGCACTGGAATAGAGGCTGAGAACATGGGCTATGGGTCTGGAATTGAACCCCACTTCCATCTCTCCATGCTGTGTGTATCCAGGCATGTGACTTTACCTCCCTACACCTTAGTTTCTGTATTGATAAGACCCAAGTGCTTTATTCAGATTTTTTAAATATACGTTTTTATTAATTTTAGAGTGAGAGGGAGAGAGAAAAACATTGATTGGCTGCCTCCTATACACCCCGTACTGGGGGTCGAGCCCACAACTGGGGCATGTGTCCTGACCAGGAATCGAACAGGCTACCTCTAGATGCATGGGTCGATGCTCAACCAACTGAGCCACACCAGCCAGGGCAACACCCAAGTGATTTATAATGCATGAAAAGTAACTAAAATAATATATTAAAGTAAGTACTCAATCAATAGCATCTATTCTTATTCACTGAAAGGGGTTCAAAGGGCAGAGTGGAAATGTTTTGGTGGATAAGGTGGCTGAGGCAGTAGAGAGCTAAATGGGAATGAGTGTCTGTTAGGGAGGAGATAGCTAGAGTCTTTACTTTGGAAGCGACCAAGAAGGATGGGATGAGGGGCAAGACATTTTCTATTGATACTCTAACAAACCACCACATACTTAGTGATTTAAAGCAATGCAGATTTGATAGCTTACAGGTCGGTTGGTCAAAAGTCCAACACAAGTTTCACTGGGCTAAAATCAAGGTATCGGCAGGGCTGCATTCCTTTCTAGAAACTCTAGGGGAAAATCTTTTCCCTCCTTTTTTCTGTGTGCCTGGGCTCATGGCCCCCTTGCTTTATCTCCCAAACCAGTAGCCTTGCATCTCTTTGACCCTTCTTCCCTCATTATGCCTCTTCATGACCACAGCTGGGAATAATTATCTGCTTTTAAGGACCCTTGTGATTACATTGGACCCACCTAGATAATCAGGATAATTTCCCATCACAAGGTCCTGAGATTAATGGCATCTGCAAAGTCCCCTTTGCCACATAAAGTAACTATTCACAGGTTCTCGGGATGAGGACACCATGGACATCTTTCAGGGGCCCAATATTCTGTCTGCACATGTTAGGAGGAAGAGCCCGGCTGCAGCCTCTGATGGTCTGCAGACCCAGACACCTGCTGGACCAGTGATGTGAAGTTGAGAATTTGCTCAGGGCTCCACATGACATGGATGGGCAGAGTTGTTTTGATGTCTTCGCACTGGTCTGCCCCAGGCAGAGGGCAGCTGGGTCAGAAAAGGAGAACACATAGAGTAAGCCCTGGTATCTATCTCAGGGTGTATCTTGGACCAACTGGCATGCTAGGCAGGGGCTGAGAACTCACTGCGAAACTGGCCAGAGTCAACATGATGTCAAAGGTGAGTGTGGATTTGCCCTTCACATTGTTTAATCCTCCTCCCAACCAGTACCTTTTCTATCCAGAGAGGCAAGCTTTCCACAGAATGTGCTTCTGCCAGAGAGCTGACTTCCTCTCCACTTTACTACTCTGTTCCGAGCCCAGTCCCATACAAACGTGATTTAGGAACTGCTATTAGCAAAGGATCTGATGATCAAATGTATATCCAGGTGAATGATTATCAGGGTCAATGTATTCATATTCTAACCCCAAGGAAGGAATTGCTAATGGTAGGTTTCAGTAGTCATGCACAAGCTAGAGAAGATGGGGAGGGCCTCCGGGCATTTTCAAATCAAACCACACGGGTAGCCACCTACTCCAATTATGACCAACGTTACAACCAGCTCTTGATAAATAAAAGACACTTACTTCTCTGACTGCTTCTAACGAGTCTTTGAAACTGTGGACTCCAGCTGCTCCTCCCCAGCAGGCACGGCCTTGCTGTTGAGCTTTACACCAGAACATCCTCACTTCCGCCTCTCATGTCTCTGATTTAGGAAACTACTCAGGCCAACTTCCTGTCAAATTTCACAAGAAACACCTGCAGCAAAGGAGGAAGCCCAGTCACAGGCATCGTTGTAAACCAGACCCGACATCCTACCTGGATGCACGGAGAGGAAGGAGGAAGAAGCAGGTATTAACAGTTGAGGGATTAGAAAGCTTAATAGCTACTCTTCATATTTAACTTTTATGATTCTGTGATCTTTGAAGCATTAATAACCTATTTGATGACATCTGCGATCCCTGCCCCCCCAGCTCTAGGAATCTCAGTGCTTAAAAGGGACCTTTCAAGGAACTGACAAATAACTTTTTGTTCTTTTCTTTCTGACTTTGCACTCTTTCCTCTGTCAGAAAGATTTTCCGCTGCATAGACAAGTTTTCTCTCATTGATTGGAACCTTTCAACTGGGCAGCAGGCATTATCATCCCCCAGCACAACACTGGACTTGCTGACAACCAAGAAGTATTCTGATGGTCACCACACCTACCCTGATGTCCTCCATTATTGCTCTGATGAGCAAGAATATTCCAGGTCAGCTCTTTGCAATGCAAACGTGAGCATCTGCATCCTTTCTCTGTGGAATCTGTCTGGTCCGTGGGCTTTCACCGAGATGTGCCACCGAGGAGTTTTAGCACTCTGAACCATATTTAAGATGATTCTTTGAAGAATTTCTGGGAATGAATGAGATAACAGTGAGTTGTAGGAAATGCAGTGACTAGTCCTATCTGTGTTATTCTCAACACTAAGAAATAGCCCTGGTTGAAACAGAGGAGTGCCTGGAGCAGAGAACATCCGTCCCTAATTCAGCGAGTCCATGTTCCCAGTTTACAGTCAACTAGCCCACACACACAGCAAGGCACAAGCAGGTGATGACTGAGGTTCTCATCCCCACAACAAAATAAAAACAAAATGTTCTAACCAAAGAAAAACAAAGCAAAAGAAAGAAAGAGTAAACTAAAGAACCAGAAACACCTAAAAAAAAAAAAAAAGTAAATTAAACAATAAACCAGCAATTCCATTCCTAGGAACACCCAAGGGAATTGAAAACATGTCCCCACAAAAACTTGTAGAGAGATGTTCATTACACGTAGTAGACAAAAAGGGGAACCACCCAGATGCCCATCCATTGATGAATGGATAAACAAAATGTGCATATTTACACAATGGAACATTATTCCGTCATAAAAGGGAATGGAGTCCATATACATGCTACAACATGGAGGAACTTCAAAGATATGCTAAGTAAAAGAAGCAAGGCACACAAAAAAAACACGTAATGTATAATTCCAATAGTTTGAAATGTCCAAAAGAGGCAAATTCATAGAAACAGAAAGTAGATTAGTGGTTGCCAGGGGCAGGGCAGAAAGTGGAATGGTGAGTGACTGCTGATAGATAAAGGTTTCTTTTTGGCATAATAGAAATGTTCTAGAATTAGGTAGCAGTGACAGTTGCACAACTATGTAAATATACTAAAAACTACAGAACTGTGCACCTTAACTGGGTGAATGTTTAAGCAGCTACCAAGATGATACCTGGGAACCACATGGAAGCACAGATTTGAGACTCACTTTAGAGATGGAGAAAATTAGACCCTGGGAAGTGGAATGGATCACTTCCCAGGGTCTGGCAACTTGGATGGTAGAGTGGGAATTGAACCTGCAGGAAGTCTATGCTCCAGAGTTAGAGCTCCGGAACACCAGCTGTGCTGCTCACCTGTTTGAAAGTCAACCATTTTAAAGCAGTAATAGATACTCATGGGCTAATATGTTTTGCCTTCAAGGTAATCTACTTTCATGTCAACAGAGGCTTTGTGAGGGGGACAATTTTTTAACAGAAGATTTCATAATGATGGAAACTAAAGGAACTTTTGAAGGCCAAAAGGACAGATTTTGGTATCTGGCATTTCCTTTGCTCCCCCCGACCCCCACCTGTACCCCAACCCCACCCCATCCCTACCATACATCGAACCACCAAGGTCACTGGAGCTTATTTCTCTTTAAATTGTAATTAGCTGCTCATTTAAAAGCAGACTTATACATTCCTTATGTTCCTTATATATTCCTTCCATGTGTAGTTGGACGGTTGACTCTTTTTCACTGATTTAGGCTTCCTTATTGAGCAAATGCTTGGGTCTGCTGGTATCAGCCAGGAGTGGGTGCAGGAGAGGGAGGACCACCACCTCAGAGCCCAGACATTTCCTCAGCTGTCTATACAGAGAGAACCCCAGCCTGTTCCTGAGCCCAAAAGCAAAGCCTTCAGGTATTGTAATTCTAAACCTGAGGAACTGAAGTTGTTTACTCTTTGAATATCTTGTCTATTTCATTAAGCCCACACACAGTTACAATTTTTGTCTTATAATGAGAACTTTTACGATCCACTCTCTTAGCCACTTTCAAATATACAATACAGTATTAGTAACTGTAGTCACCATGCTGTACCTACATCCTCCCAATGATTTATTTAGTTTATAACTGGAAGTTTATACCTTTTGATTACGATTTACATTCTTTGTCCCTTCAACACTTTTTATGATACCAAATAAGTATTTGCCAAGGGGATAGTTAAAATGGAGATTTTGAGGCTCTGGAGGGTAGGGGTAATAACTAAGATTTGTGTGAAATTTCCCCTATAACTTAGTGCTGCACTGGGTACCTAGCTGTGCCAATACTGCCAAATACCCTGATTACATCTATGGCTCAAATGAGTATGGTGTTCCAGTCCTGGAGTGGTATTTGAGTGCCTATTGAAATATTAACTGGCCTAAAACTAGTTTCCTTTTATATTTGCCTAATTTTATTTTAAGCTGAGGGTTTGTCCTAGTACATATGAGGACTTTCATTTGAACACAAATTTCCTGCTTACTCCTTGTCCTTCTCCATCCTTTAGGACCAGAGGGTACTTGTCCAGATACGGACAGCTTGCTAAGATGCTCCACTGTTTTCATCCACACCTGCTGCACAGCTGGAAGACCTGTCTTGTTACTAGATGTATGTGTCCAGAAAGTATACGTGGAGTTCCAGCACGTCTCAGAGGTGGTACTCAGGAGCACACACATGGCTGGCTGTACCTACTCCTGACTGCCACCCTTGTGGATCAGTTAGCCTATCCTGCTAACTCTCATGGAGGAACAATCCATACCAAACCTGGATTCTGGATTCTACATCAGGATTTATTAGGTCATAACACAATTTGCTCGGTGTGCACATGTGGAGTGTCTTAAGTTATGCATATGGTTGGGGGAACTCTTCAGTGAAGCTCTATGTCCACCTCTACTCCAGAATACTGTTAGATCTGGGGCAATTCTATCTGTATACTTGGGGAATGCTAAGTGGGTCTCTAACATCGATATGTGTGGCCACTTTGCCAGCTGATGAGGCAGCCCAGAAACAGAAGAACACCTGATAACTCCCAAGGCAGGGGCTCATGTAGTGCAGACCCAAGAGGGGAAGATAGCATGTGACTTGCTGATAGGTTTATTCAAAACAATTCTCATTAATATGGGTTCCGCACAACCTGAATGGAAGAACAGAGTGTCTATGGAATCTCCAGGTTGTTTTTTTCATCTATCTACAAAATGAACCACACTCCTGTCTTAATGAAAATGCTACTCAATTACTATGATTTTATTAACAAGACAAGTGTAGCTATTTAGTGTGTAACAATGCAAGAGTTATAATTCCAAGGGGATTGTCAGATGCTAATTCTAAATTCAGAATGCAAAGCAAAAGTTTTATCAGCCTCTTCCCTGCACAGCTTCTACTTTGTGCTGCAAAAATACTTGAATTTGGTACCTGGGCAACTGAAATCTAAAGGTCACTGTGGTCATGTGGTCATCAACCTGTTACAAACCCTCAAAGAATTTAATGAATGGAAATACATTAAACTAAGCCTTAATCTTGGGTTTTGCTCACATGAAGCAAGTAGATCCAAAAATATTACATTATATGCCCAACATGTCTCTTCCCTCTCTGTTTGGGTTGTATAGTATGTTAAGATGCTGGATGGGATTTCTATTGTCCCATAATCTAAGTTAAAGTCCCAAAGACCCGTAGTGGGTCCCCCAACCATGGTTAGACCTGAGCAAAGGAGAGGAGAGGAAATTTTAACTGGATATAAGGTTGAAATTTTAAACATACCTACACTGAACTGTTTAATACCTGAAAATGAACCTTAAGTGTCCAAATGGGACTTTTCCTATAATTGAACATGACTTAGCAAACATAGGATCTCTCAGAGAAATCTACAAAGAAGCAATGAAGGGATATTTGCCCAAAGATATTAGGAAGTGAGGGCTGAGAAGAAATGAAGCCATTCCTTGTATGTATCCTGTTGAGTTTAGTGTATTTAATACAGAAAGCAGATTCAATTCAATATTACAGAAATTCCCTGAATAAGTAATATGTGAAGAGCATAGTGCTAGGAATACTGTGAGAAAATAAAAGAAGAAATCCTATTGCAGCCCTTATGAAAGTTGTAATTAAAAGTGGAAACGTTTGTAAACAACTACAAGTACACATCATAGAGTCTAAATAGAAAGCCAAGAGACGAGGGCTGCCCACTGTCCAAGCCCCTCTGGGCCCTCCCTCTCCCTCCCCCTCCCACTTTTCCCTTCCCTCCCTCTCCCTCCCCCTTTTCCCTTCCCTCCCCCTCCCCCTTTCCCCTTCTCCCTCCCGCATTCTCCTTCCCCCTTTCCCTGGAGCCAGCAGGAGCCAGCAGTGCTGGGTGCCCTGGCTGTGGTCTGCCCAGGTGGGACAGGCTTGGGGAACCGTGGTGGACTAAGTGATCTGGGACCCGGCTCTGTCCACAGCTTCTGCTCACTGGAACCAGAGACTTGGGGCTCCCAGCTCCTAAGCGGACAGATTCACTTGTAGTCACCTGTTTGCTCTGCTTGAGTTTGTCTGAAATCTAAACAAAATGACTTAATGAGAAGCAAAAATGTTTTGTTTTGTTTTTATTTTGACAAAATGGTATTGTAGTTCTGGCTATAACAGATAGTTTGAGAATTGTAGATGCTGGAAACCATTGACATTTTTGTTGAATTCAGTGGTTTGTGAATGAAACAGTGAGGGACAACTTAATCTGTCTGGTTCTGCAAATCCAGGGTGAAATACAAGATAGAAAGAAAGAACGGCCATGATAAAATCACAAAGTCACATGGATTCCTAGAAGGGGATTTAAGAGACTTTCGAGGAGGGGATGGCACTTGACCTTGAAGCTAATAGAAAAGAATAGGTAGGACGTGAAAAGAACAAAGTTTTCGTGGACTCATTTGTCTTTATGACAAACTGACTGAACAAGATGCTTGTTGTTTACAAGCAAATACGCATCTTGATTCTATCCACATGTGCATACTTAGTAAATCTCTAATATATAGAACATATCAGTTAAAATCAAACGCATTGCTGGTTTTCTTCAGTTTTCTCTGTTGACGTTCCCTGTGTCTGGGAATTCGGTTCTGTGCCACAGAACATTCTGGATAGCTACAACCAAGGATCCAAGGACCTGGATCTAGGCTATCATTAGATCCTGGAAAAATTACATTTGAGTCCTATCCTAGTCCACCACAGAATCACTTTGGAGTTACTTCTCTAGTTTCTGTTCTGATACCCTGACTTTAATTCTTGTGATTCTTTCCTGAATGCTGCTGTCTTTTTTGGACTTTCTTCTGAAATCTGTGAAATCCATCTGCACTTACGATGAGTGCTGCAAAGGATTTGACAAAGAAATTTAATAAGATTGTAAACTGGAGACAGAGGCCTTTCCTATTTAACTCTATTCAGAGTTCCTAGTGTGTTGCTGGAACGTGTGTTTAACGAAGGTTTTCAAATTAATGGATTGACATCTATACTGCTGAATGGGATGATTAATCACAGTAACCGATAAAAGACTACGCAGGATGTATTTCAGCAAAAGAGGTTTGTTCTTGCTGAATAATTATTAGAATGATAATAAGTAACTGAAGAATGTTTTAGGGTCTGCAGAGTTGTTTTGGCTATTGTACAAGGTCAGAGCACCTCATAAAAATGATGGATGTTTTCTGCCTTCCGCTAAGCTGACAGCCCTCATCTCACACTGCAGTTTATGGTTCCTGACCCCACATTCCACAGCTGACCTGGAAGAGCGGCGTTGTGTGAGCCAGCTCAGAGGCAGGCGACAGGCAGGCAGCAGGGGTCCACGTGAGCCAGCTGGCCGTCCCCTGCGCCTTCCCCGAACTTCCCCAGATTCAATCACGATGTCTGTGACAGACAACAGCACTAATCTCTTCAGGAACACCCCAGAACGCAGAGCTCATCTGGGCTTCTAGGCTGGATTTTGCAGAAAATGGGAGATGGCACCCAACCCCCTCCGGCGTGCCAAGAGTGTGGCTGGTCTATGTGATACCCAGGCAGCTGGCACACACTGGCACTCTCTGGGGCCACAGCAGAAGCTGTGAATCGTGCTCTGTCTCCCCCAGAGTATCTTGGGGAGTGGAATCTGCATTACAATATGTGCTCTGGTGCTGTGGGAAAGGATCTCACACTTTGTACAGAATGCCACCGGGCACAGAAGCCAGCATCTCTAAGATTTGCGGTCCTACCTCTATGCATAGGTCTGTAGTCCAGAAACTACCTTGAGTCAGGAGTACCAACTACGTACAGTGTGAAGGAGCTGTGCAGTGGTCAGACTTTTCCCTGCCCCTAAGGAAGGCCCCAAATGTGCCCAAGGAGTCACATACCCCATTTGTAAAATGGAAGACACCTTGCTAATTGACAGGCCCGCGATGGTGTGGCACTTTAAATTACCTTGGCATTAATTGCCTGGACAGGTTGTTCACTCAAATTGCCCTGGCTCGCTAATAACCTGAGTGGGCTGGTGTTTTAAATGACCATGGCACTAATGGCCCAGGCTGGCTGCTTTTTCACATCGTCCTGGCACTAATGGCCTGGAAAGGGGGCTTGCTTTGCAGATTAACGAGTGTCCTCCAAATGGCAAAGGATTATGGAAAAAGAAAGAAAAACAAGCGTTTGCAAGGGAAATAAAAAGTTTTACTTCTCTTTCCCAGCATTAGGTGCCTTATGAATAGGTCTGGATTGCCATGGCTTCTCTGAAGGAATGTGTTCCGCTTCCAGCATCCTCCTTCCTCCCATACTCACCACCGACCACCACTGCTTTTATTTTTAACTTTAAAAAAAAATGATCTACAGTTCATTGGAAAAAGAAGCAATACTTCTGCTCCAGCCATAGCGTCTCTGCTTTCATTTCTGCTCATTCCTGTCACCCACTCGCACCTCATCCCCAAATTCTTGTTCACCAAGCATTGATTGATTTAGTGGTCATCTATGTCAGTGATTTTCAAAAGGTGTGCAGCAAGAATTTTTAAAACGTGCAACAACTGACTATTTAGTCAGGGGCACTGACTTCTTTTCCCTTAGATTGTCAAATAAAAATTTTAAAAATGACAACAGGCCCTGGCCGGTTTGGCTCAGCGGTTGGAGCGTCGGCCTGTGGTACAGAGAGGCCCGGGTTCGGTTCCCGCTAAGGGCACGTACCTCGTTTGCAGTTTGTCCCCGGCCCTGGTTGGTCGTGCGGGTGGTAGCCACTCGATGTGTCCCTTCACATCGATGTTTCTCTCTCTCTCTCTTCCTCTCTCTCCCTCCCACTCTGTCTGAACAAAAAATGGAAAAATGTCCTCAGGTGAGGATAAAAAAAAAAAAAGACAACAGCCAACACAACAAGAGCGGTCTGGTGTGACTGCCCTGTCTTGAACCATTAAATATATAGGTCATATAATCGAGTTGCCTCCTACTGGTCATGTCTCATGATAAGGTTGTGTCTGATCAGTTAATTCTTGGTACCAGAAATCCTTATATACAAGTATAGACACTTAATTTTTTTTTAAAGTCACTTTGGTGCAAAAAGGGTAGGTAGTTCTATTACATTTTGTTGTAAATCAATCAAAATTATACCTGTTTTTTGTCAGAGTGGCAAAAAATAGAGTATGTATTTTGGTGTGCTGCAGAATTTTAGGAATTAGTTTATGTGCACCATGAGATGAGAAAGGTTGAAAATCTCAGGTCTATATGAAAAACTCCTGTTGAATCCTTTGAAATGGAGATAGGGTGCCATTCACCCCACCTCTAGGAGCCCCCCTGTTAGTCATGGAAACAGAGAGCCATTCACAAATAATTGCTGCAACATGATCAGTGCTGTGGGAGTCTGCAGCCAAGTTGAGCTGGAAAATCTCAGGACTGGAGGTGAGTGAAGAAGACAATGGGAAGAGCTCCTCCAGACAAGAAGTTGGGGAGGAGATGAATAGCACAAAGGCTGGATTTATGAAAAAGCACAGCTGCAAATCGTAGCTCAAGGGCAAGGTGGTGAGAGTCAAGGCTGGACAGGTTGGCCAGAGCTAGACTGTCAAAGCCTTGGGAAAGAAAGAGGGATTTGAGAAATATATCAGAGATGGAGTCTCCTGGACCTGAGGACTGGCTGCTCATGGCCTTTGTGGAGAAGGAAGAGTAGAGGAAGGCTCTGGCTTCTGGCATAAATAACTGGGTGTATGGTGCTGCCCCTCACAGAGATGGGTTTGTGGGAAGGATCCAGGTAGGGGTGGACGATGAAGGACATTAGAATGTATTCTGCTACTCTTTGTTAATTGCATTTCATCCATTCATTGCTTATTGATGTATGAAGCAAACGGTATTGGAGGCACTGGGAGAAATGACCGTTTCACGGGGCTCTCCTTGAATTTCATCTAGAAGACCGCCCTCTCCATGCAGCAAGGAGGCTTCGATCTTAAATCAGTGCAGAGGGTTTGGTCCCCACAGTTAACAGAAATAAGACAGCAAATCTAGCAACAGTGTCCTCCCTCAGCCTTTGTGCTCCATTCTAACTCTTTATGGCTATCTGAACTTGCAGTGGCTCTCAGGAGATGGTTCAGTGATAATATGTACATGTATTTTTTTTTTTTTTTTTTCTTCTTCTTTTCCCTGTGATCAAGGGGAGTAATAAAAAGGAGAGTAGTTTTAAAAAAGATTGAGTATTTATACAAGATGAACTGTTACTGGAAATGTACAAGCTACCAACGTATGTTGACAAGTGCAACCGAAGTTTATAATAGTTGAGCACATTTGCAAGATTGACTTAGAATTAGATGAAAACAAATGCCTTTTACAGAGTTGATTGAATTCAAATAAATACAAATTACTTGAGAACCCACCATTTGCAAAGCCCTGTGCTAGGCACTATGGGAGGGTGTAAAAACCAATCAAGTGTGGTCTCTGCTGTCAAGAAGGTGACTGCCCCAGGCTGGGTATGACCACTAGACATGGTAATAAAGCTGCTTCTAAGGTGAGAAAGAGCCTTTCACAGTGACCAGCCTCTCCAAAGTGACAGAAATATTTCTCTTTGGAGAAAACATGGTTTCTCTTCGAAGGAAAATTGTTCTTTCCAACAGTCAATAGATGCATAACATGTTTGCTGGACACAACTGAGATGGGGGTGGGGATTAAAATGGTAAGACATAGATAAATAAATCCTCTAAGACTTTACCTATGAACATCTAAACCCTGTTAATGTCAAAAGATAGGTATAGCAATCTCAATTTCTTTTTGATAAAATAAACTCTCCTAGGACATCTTTCACCCAAATGATGATTCTTAACAACAACTCAGAAGGAAGCCTAGATGTCCCCTAAACTCACAGGTGGCTGGTGACCAATCCAGAACAAGGACCTAGGTCATCCTCATTCCACATCCAGTGCTTATTCTGCATAGCCTATTTCTGATATAACAGGTGCCATGATGCAAAAGCAAAATGTAAAGGCAGGCAGAGAGAGACATGGGAGCATCGTAAGGCATAATACGAGAAAACATAGGCATCTCTAGTTAGACCTTTCTTTTTTTTTTTTTTTTTTTATCCTCACCCGAGGACATTTTTCCATTTTTTGTTCAGATAGAGTGGGAGGGAGGGAGAGGAAGAGAGAGAGAGAAACATCTTGATGTGAAAGGGACACATCGAGTGGCTGCCACCCGCACGACCAACCAGGGCCGGGGACAAACTGCAACCGAGGTACATGCCCTTAGCGGGAACCGAACCCAGGTCTCTCCAGACCGCAGGCTGACGCTCTAACCGCTGAGCCAAACTGGCCAGGGCTAGTTAGACCTTTCTTTAGGAAAATAAATTTGCAACAGTCTCACTATAGACATGCCCTTGTCAAAGTTATTAATAACATGCATAGATGTGTAAAAAAAAAAATCTTCCAAGAAAGGGAGGAATAAGGGAACCCTGGACAGTTGCATTAATGCCAAAACCTAGGAGAAGGCAAATAATTACAACTAATAGGCACAGATTTTTCTTCCAGCACAATATTTAAATGTAGAGTGGGCTTTTTCCTTATAAAATTTATAAGGCACTAACCTTGCGTCTGAAACTTTATTTGACAACTTCTTACTCACCCAATCCTGACTGTCCTTTCAAACCCAATTTATTCTCATGTCCTCAAAAAGCCTTCCATGACTCTTTCTGGGCCATACAGTGAGCTTAAGAAGTAATAAGACCAGACAGAAGAGGAGAAGATTATGATCATGGTACAAATTTTCTACTTTAGAACATTTTCTCAGATCCCTTTGAGTCCTCACAGCAGCCCGGAGGTCATTTGAGTAGTTTTATCATTCCATTTATAGGTAGAGACATTGAGGCTTAGTGTAGAGGTAGACTCAAGCTTCAAACCCAAGCTCTCACCTCCAAATCCAGTGTTCCTTCCCTTGTATTACACTGGTCTCTTCTGCAGTGAACTTCTATGAATCCAGGGATGTCTTCTGCATTTTATTGTGTGGGGTTTTTTAAAATGTATTTTATTGTAGTAAAATACACATAGCATAACATTTACTATTTTAACTATACAGTTCAGTTGATACATTAACAACATTGTGCGACCATCATCACCATCCATCTCTGTAACTCTTTTCATCTTGAACCTATACACATGAAACACTAACTCCCATTTCCCCTTTCCCCCAGACCATGGCAACACCATTCCACTTTCTGTCTGTTTGATTTTTACTTTTGTAACTAGCTTATAGAGATGGAATCATGCAGTATTTGGGTTTTGATAGGGACTGCATTCAAACTGTAGATTGCTTTGGGTAGTATTGACTATTTTTTTTTAAATCATCACTCAAGACTATTTTTCTATTTATATCCAGATAGAGTGGGAGGGAGAGAGAGGGAGACAAAGGGAGAGAGAGAGAAACATCTATATTAGAGGGACACATTGACTGGTTGCCTCCCGCACGATCCCGACCAGGGCAGGGGAAGAACCACAACCAAGGCACACGTCTTTGGTCAGAATTGAACCCACGACTCATTGGTTCACAGACCAATGCTCTGCCATTGAGCTAAACTGGCCAGGGTGACATTTTAACAATATTAAGTCTTTCAAGTCATGAACAGGAAGTGTGTTTCCACTTATTTATGTCTTCTTTAATTCCTTTCTGCAATGTTTTATAGTTTCTATTATACAAATCTTTCATCTCATTTCTTAAAATAATTCCTAAATATTGTATTCGTTTTCAATGCTATTTTAAATGAAATTGTTTTAGTACTTTTGTTTTCAGATTGTTCATTGTTAGTGTATAGAAATTCCATTGATTTTTGTGTATTGATTTTGTATCATGCTGTTTTGTTGAATTCATTTATTCTAACAATTTTCTTGTGGGTGGAATCTTTAGGGTTTTGCACATATAAGATTATATTATCTGCAAAGAAAGATAATTTCACTTCTTCTTCAGCTCAGATAAGTGTTATTTCTTTTTCTTGACTAATAGCTCGGGTGAGAATTTCCAGAACTATGTTGAATAGAAGTGGCAAAAGTAAACATTCTTTTTTTATTGTTGTTATTTTATTTTTATTTTTCCTTTATTGATTTTAGAGAAAAATGAAGTGACAGGAAGAGAGAGACAGAAACATAATGAGAGAGAACATCAACTGGCCACTTCCTGCATGCCTCCTAATGGGGACTGGGCCCACAACTTGGGCATGTGTCCTGACCAGAAGGAAATCAAACCAGCAATCTCTTGGTGCATGGGTCGACGCTCAACTACTAAAGAACACCGGCCAGACTAAAAGTAACATTCTTGCCTTGTTCCTGATCTTAGAGAAAAAACTTTCAGTCTTTCACCATTGACTATGATGTTTACTGTGTGTTTTTCATATATGGCTTTTATTATGTTGAGCTAGTTACTTTCTTTTCCTAGTTTATTGAGGGATTTTTTTTATCATGACAAGGTATTAAATTTTGTCCAATGCTTTTTATGCATTAATTAAAATGATTATGTGGCTTTTTTTCTTTTTGTTCTATTAACGTGGTATATTACATTGATTGATTTTTGTATGTTGAACCATCCTTGCATTCAGGAATAAATCCCATGTTATCATGGTGTATAATCTTTTTAATATGCTGCTGAATTCAATTTGCTAGTGTTTTGTTGAGCATTTTTTACCTCAAAGTTTGTAAAGAATAGTCTGTAGACTTCCGGTCAAGATGGCAGCACAGGTAAACATGGTATCTCGTCCTCCCACAACCACATCAAAGTTACAACTAAACTACAGAACAACCATCATTCAAAACCGCCTGAAAACAAGCTGAATGGAAGTCCTGCAACTACGAAATTAAAGCAGCAGCCACATCCAGACTGGTAGGAGGGCCGGTGGCGAGACAGGCTGGTCCCACACCCATGTGTGGCAGATAAAAATCAGGAGGATACCTCAGCTGGGAAGGTCCTTCCTGAGGACTGAGGGGTCCCTGTCCCACACCAGGTGCCCCGCTCAGGGTTCCAGTGCCAGGAAGAGAATCCCCATAACTTCTGGCTGGAAAAACCAGCTGGAACTGAGGCTCAGGGAAGCTGACATGGCTGGAGCCTCAGGCAGCTCCTTAAAGGGCCCACGCACGGACTTATCGGACTCTCTCCCTCTTAGCTTGGAGGGGAGGCAGCTCAAGGGGCGCCAGAGACATACAGGGAAGAACTGAGCTGTTTGGCACTGGAGCGAGGGCTGGAGAGGGGGCTTTCTCCGGGACAAAAGTGCTGTCAGAAGCCTTTGTTCCTTTGGTGAGCCCTTCCCTGGGGCGGCAGACAGTCGCCACATCTGGGACTCCAGCAACCTGGCTCACACTGGTAGCCCCGCCCTGCTGACTCCCTGAGGCCTCGCCCCACCCAACTTTCAGGCCCACCCAAGCTGTTGCCACTTGCTTAACCATAGGATTGGCCTGTCTTGGATCCTGCTTCAGGTTTTTCCTAAATTCTTTCAAACGAGCAGCATCTGGTCTCAGCTAGCCCCATACCTCTCGTTAAGTAATACAAAGAAACAAACACAGGGAGGCATCCAAAATGAGGAGACAAAGAAACAGGTCCCAAATGAAAGAACAGAACAAAACCTCAAGAAAAGGACTAAGCGAAATGGGGATAAGCAACCTAACAGATACTGAGTTCAAAATACTGCTTATAAGGATGCTCAGTGAACTTACTGAGGGCCTCAAGAGCATAAAAAAGGACCAGTCAGAAATTATGGATGCACAGTTAGAATTGAAGGAGGCATTAACTGAAATAAAGAATAAGTTACACAGATTCAATAGTAGAGTATGTAAATCCAAGAAGCAAACCATCGATTTGGAATATAAGGAAGCAAAAAACATCCAATCAGAACAGCAAAAAGAAAAAAGAATCCAAAAAAGTGAGGATAGTGTAAGGAGCCTCTGGGACAACTTCAAGCATGCCAACATTCACATCTTGCGGGTGCCAGAAGGAGAAGAGCGAGAACAAGAAATCGAAAACCTGTTTGAAACAATCATGGCAGAAAACTTTCCTAACTTGGTGAAGGAAACAGACATACAAGTCCAGGAAGCACAGAGAGTCCCAAACAAGATGAACCCCAAGAGGCCCACACCAAGACACATCATCATCAAGGTTCAAGACATGCAAAAGGTTCAAGACAAAGAGAGAATCTTAAAAGCAGCAAGAGAAAGGCAGCTAGTTACCTACAAGGGAGTTCCCATAAGGCTGTCAGCTGATTTCTCAAAAGAAACTTTGCAGGCCAGAAGTTTCTCTTCAAAAGAAACTTCTTCAGAGTGATGAAAAGCAAGAACCTACAACCAAGATTACTCTGTCCTGAAAGCTGTCATGTAGAATCGATGGCCATATAAAGACTTTCCCAGACAAGAAAAAGTTGAAGGAGTTCATCACCACCAAACCGTTATTATATGAAATGATGAAGGGTCTTTTTGAAGAAAAAGATAAAATATATGAACAAACAAAATGGCAATGAATACATATCTATCGACAATGGAATCTACAAACAAAATGAACAGGTAGAACAGAAACATTCTCATAGATACAGAGAACATTTTGTTGGTTGCCAGATGTGAGGGGGGTTGGGGGAATGGGTGAAAAAGGTGAAGAGATTAAGAAGTACAAATTCATTGCTAGACTGACAAACCTCAAAGGGAAAGGGGTTGTGGGGGTGGGAAGAAATAAACCAAAGAACTCATATGCATAACCAAAGGACACAGACAATAGTGTGGGAAAAGGCGGGAGGGGGGCGGGAGTGGGGAGGAAGGGGTCAATGGGGGAAAAATGTGGAACACCTGTAATACATTTTACATTCAACAATAAAGATTTAAAAAAAAAAAAAAGAATAGTCTGTGATTTTCTTTTCTTCTGATATCTTTGACTGTGATTTTGGGGTAAAGCTTGCCTCATAGAATAAATCAGGAAGTGTTCCCTCCTCTTCAATTATTTGGAAAACTTTAATAATGATACTAGTTCTTTAAATGTTCAGTAGAATTCACCAGTGAAGTCCTCAAGTCCAGGATGTTAATTTGTTAGAAGATTTTTTTTATTACTGATTCAATAACTTTAATAGATGTGGTTCTGTTACCATTAAAATAATCTGGTTATTATTTAACAGGAAAGGAGCAAAAGGGAAGACTAGATAATATAGGCATGCCATTTACACAGATTTACCAGGAAGCTGCAGTTAACATACTCCAGGTCTGTTCCCCACAGATCCCTGGGGAAAAGGACTGGACAAAGCTGCAGGTTAAATACATTCCCAATAAGGACTGATTGATGATGAAATGTGCCTACCTGTCTGTCATACCTGGGAACAAGTCAGTGGCCAGAAGAGGTGTGGCCAGTGCAAGAACAAAATCTGAGATATTTAACCCCTGAAAGAGAAAAGTTCCCTCTTCTTGCCTCTTGATTCTCCTGGCCTTTTTGGGACTCCTGTTGCAGGGAGAACATTCTCCTGAATTCACCCATGTGGCCCATGGCCATGTGGACTCCACACAATGGATTAATGGACTGAATCTAGCCTGATACTCTGCTAGATTTAGCTCCACCATGGAATGAAAGCTCTGGACACTGGCCCTGCTTCTAGCTTTGCTGAACCCCCAACTGCCCCTTTTCCAAGACTGGACTAAGGGTACTGGGGCTTTAGACCCAAGGGATACAATTTCACATGAATAAAAACCATTCATTCTCCTGTGTGAGTCTTAGAAAATTCCTTTCCTGAAGATATCACAAGAGCCCCTCCTACTAGCAATGAAGAAATTGGACCCACTGATTTCTCCTGTAACAGTTTCATTTAGATTTATTATTTCTTCATTATTTAGTTTTGGTAGTTTTGTTTTCCTAGGAATTTATGTATTTCATCTAGGTTATTCAATTTGTGGGTTCACAGTGGTTCATAGTACTCCTATAATCCTTTTATTTCTGTAAAATCTGTAGTGATGTCCTCATCTTTAGTGTTAATTGTAATAATTTGAGGCCTTTTTTCTTAGTCCATCTAGCTAAAGGATTGTCATTTTTATTTTTTTCTAAGAACTAACTTCTGGTCTTATTGATTTTTATTTATTATTATTCTATTTTCTATTTTATTTATTTCTGCTCTAGTCTTTATTATTTCTCCCTTATGGTGGCTTTGAGTTTAGTTTATTATTATTATTCTAGTCCCTTAAGTTGTAAAGTTAGATTGTTGATTTAAGATTTTTCTTGTTTTTAAATGTGAGCATTTATATATAGCTATAAATTTTCCTCTTAACACTGCTTTTTGCCATATATCCCATAAGTCATGGTATTTTGTGTTTTCATTTTCAGTTATCTCTAAATTTTTTCTAATTTCAATTGTGATTTCTTTTTTGATCCATTGGTTTTTTTAAGAGTTCATTTTCTAATTTGTTGTGAATTTTTCATTTTACTTCTTTTATTGAATTCTAATGTATCTGTTTGTGGCTGAAGAAGACATTTTGTATAACTACATTTTTCAATCTATTGAGACTCAATTTACTACCCAACATTTTCTGGAAAATGTACCATGTACATTTGAGAAGAATGTACAGTTGAGAAGAATGCCAATGCTGTTGTTGTTAGAGTGTTCTGTATATGTCTATGAGATATAGATAGTTTCTTGTGTTACTTGAGTCCTCTATTTCTTTATTATCTGTCTGTTCTATCCATTATTCAGAGTAAGGTACTCTGAATAACTATTGCTGTAGAATTATTTCTTCTCATATTTTGATAATTTGGCATTAGCTGTGTAAATAATTATAATTGTTATATGTTCTCATTGTATTAAACTTTTATTAATATATAATTTCTTTCTTTTTCTTTCCTAATCTTTTTTGACATAAAGTCTATTTTGTCTGAGTGCATTTTAATTTTTTATAATTTTTCTCATGTATCCTCTCTCCCAAACTAAATATAATCCATGAAATACAATCTTTTGTATTTGAAGCACCTGTTCATAGAATGAGTAAGTGAGCAAAGTACAAATGCAAATAGCTTCACGTTCAAAAGGTAACAATATATGCAAAGAAGGCAAAACCAATTGTGGGAAAACAGGAGTCAGCAAATAGTTCAGAGATCTAGAAATTTAGTACTTGCAGTTTTATTTGAATATATCTTTATGTCATTTGTGTGAGCAAGCTATTTAACTGCATTTAAAAATAATTAATTTTTCAGGATACACAAAAAGTCATGCTCAATTGAATTTTTCATATATGAACCTTTGGAACATCTTCCTCTAAGGAGAAAGGAATGCTTCTGAAACACACTATTTCAAAAATTACATAGGCCAGATGGAAACCATTGAGATGTCAAACCACGCTAGTCCATTGTCTTCCCAACTGGTTTCGGTTTGCTAGTGAAGTAGTTGTATACCTTTAAAAAGAAAAAAACAACTTTATAAAACTTTGTAGTAATGGGCTCAGTTAGCCAGCAAAGTGACTTCTGGAACATCAAATTAGCTTTTGTGATAAATATTGCCATGAAACCAGTAATTAGTTTCTAATGACCCTGCATTTTTCATCGGCTGTAAAGCCATAAACAGATGAAGATTTTGGCTCCTTGGCAAACTCTTTTTGACAGAGATACCTGGGAAAAGGAAAAAAAGATCTTTTGAGGTGCCCCAGGCCATGGAAATCTGGCAAAGAGCTCGAGGGCTGGGACACACAGCAATTTATTCACCAATATTTTTAACTCCCTCCAAAATTGTGACTGTAAGCATTGCAGGTCAAGCTAATGAGTAAGGATTTTTTTCGAACTACATCATAAAGAAAGAGAAAAAAAACTGTTGGGTCTGTAAGATCTGGCTTGACCTGCCAAACCAAAGAAAGCTAAAGCAATAAATAGTAAGCCCTATGAAAACAAGGGAAGCATGCTCTACTCCTTACTTAGATGTCGTTTGCTAAATTTGGATGCAAAATAAAAATTCTACGAGGATTTATTTGTTTATTTTATTCAGCAAATATTCAGAAAAGATTCTTTTTATTATTATTATTAATTTATTTTTGTTACAGATGTTTCTTCTTTTTCTCCCATTGACACCCTTCTCCCATCCCCCCCCCCCACACACACACACACATTGTTGTCTCTGTCCATTAGTTGTGCATATATGCATAGTCCTTTGGAAGATATTCTTTTTTATTATTATTGATTTTAGATAGAGAGGAAGGGAGAGGGAGAGAGAGATAGAAACATCAATGAGAGAACATCAATTGGCCACCTCCTGCATGCCCCACAATGGGGATTTGGCCTACAACCTGGGCAAGTGCCCTGACTGGGAATCGAACAGGTGACCTCTAGGTGCATGGGCGGACGCTCAACTACTGAGCCACACCGGCTGGGCTGGAAGATATTCTTAATGCTAAACACTGGCCTAGTTACTCCTTTGTAAACCTGAGTTAGTTAGATATTGTCCTGACTCTTGCAAAGCTCCTCATTTAGTTGTTGAGTTGGGGAAGGAAAAAAGGGTAAATAAAGCAATCAATGCAACATGTCCTGTGTCATAATAGAAATCTCTCCAAGCACTGTAGAAGCAGAAGGAAAGAGCTACAACTTTTGCAATGGGTGTTAGGAAAACTAAAAAGAGAAAGTGAATTTACCATTAAAGACTTCTTAATGGATGAGTAGAAATATTTAAGCAAAGGAATTTAAGGTGAGCAAACACAAGACTAGAGGGACATATTGCTACAGAGAATAGCAAGCTCTCTAGTGGCCAGAGCAAGAAATGTATATACAAGTGTGGCAGCAAGTAAGTTGGAACATGACTTTTTGTAGTGTCCATTCAGCAAAAAGGCCGATCAGCAGGTAGTGCTGCATAAATATTAATGAGAACTCCATAAAAAATCTGAAATGTAATCTTTGAGAACAGAGCCAATTCATGTTTTGTTCTTAGAAAATAGAATATTCCAAATTCTTAATAACATCCCGCTCAGAAATCTCTTCTATAGCTTTAACTCCTCACTAACATAATAGTCTTACAATATAGGGGAGACCATGAAAAAAATTATCCACCAAAAAAAAGTATAGGACCAAAAGTATATTTCTCCTTCTAACCTGTTCTACTTTTTCACATGTTATTTAACCTGTCAGAATGTCAATTTTGTTCATTGAATATGAATTAGACCAAGAGTTTTCAATCTGGGTTCCCTGATTAGTTTCAGGGGGTTTGTGGATGCCCTGAAACTGATATATAAAACCTTATGTGTATGTATAGGTGTGCATCTTCCTAGGAGAAGGTCCACCGTTTTTATTAGCCTTTCAAAAGCTCAATGACATTAAAAAGCCACCAAATTAAATTATCTGCAAAGTCAGCTCAAAAACTCTCTAGTTCTTTTATATTATGTAAGGAATCGGGGGTGCCGCCGAATAAAACAGAGAAGAGACTGGAGAGCCAATCAGCCGAGTAAACAGGGATCAGGCTTTATTGGATACACTCCGGGCGGGTTCACAGACTCCGGGGGTCGAGTCCTAGAAGCCGCACTCAATGTAGGGGCTTGTGTCTTTTATATCTGCCTGTTGCAGCTGGAATTTGTCCCTTAGGGTTTGGCCCTGCGGGGGTTATGCATGGAGCCTATGGAATATGAATAGATAAGATGGGAGTTAATCTATAGCCTCGAGGCAGGCCATTCAGGGTGGGAGACAAGGCTGAGCAAGGAGACAATGGTCGAGCACTTTGCCTGGTGCCAGTTCCCCAGGCCATCGGACATATTAAATCTACATTTAATATAAGCCCTTAGTTGTAGGCTGTCATACTGTCAACTTTTATGAAACTAGTAGACTAGTCATTTTAAACAATAGTGTGACAGCCTGGCTGGTGTGGCCCAGTGGTTGAGCATCAACCCACACACCAAGAGGTCACCGGTTTGATTCCCAGTCAGGGCATATGCCCAGGTTGTGGGCCAAATCCTTAGTGTTGGGTATGCAGGAGGTGGCTAATCGATGTTCTCTCTCATGGATGTTTCCATCTCTTTCTCCCTCTCCCTTCCTCTCTCTAAAATCAATAAAGAAAAAAAATTTTTTTTAATAAAAAATAGTGCCATAGCATATCTCCCAATGAATTGTGTGGCAATGGGTTTCTAAACCAAGTTACTTGCTGAAGATTATACAAAGATAGGGTGACCTTGAAACTTACCATCCACTCCAGGACACTTCTGAGAGCGAAAGGGAACACGCTCTGATGGCATTCCAGGGCAGCACGCTTAAACAAGAACTGCGCCAGGCAAACCCAACTAGATGGTCCTACTACAATACAAGGAGCCAAAACTACTGGTAATCAACCGAATACCAATTCTACTCGAAATCTGAGTCAGCTCAAAAGCTTCATATGACTGCCTTCATACTGACAAGGCTTACCTTGACCATAGTACTGCCTAAGAATGATAGACTGTGAGGACTTATGCTATCTGAAACAACCATAAATTGAGGGCCTATGACAGAAGGACATATTGTTATTGAAGGTAGCAGACAGGAACTGGAGGGACCTCATGAGATGCTCTTGAGTCAGCAGGCAGAACCCACAGGGTGGTGGCACTGTTCTGTGATCACCTCCAGGGTTCAGTAGTTCTGTAGTTATTTGTAAGCTTTGAAAACCAGATTCACTAGTGGATCCAGAAAAGATTGGGTTCTAAGTACAAAGAATATAAAGTCATGATTCACAGAAGACAGTCAAAGGGCCAATAAATAATACAGGAAAAATTACCCTTACTAGTAATCTGCAAAGTGAAAATTAAAGCAACAAGGTGATGCAACGTTTTGCTAATAAGATGAGAAAAACTTTAAAATATTGGCTATACCTAATGCTGGAAAGGGGAGTATAATATCATAAATCTATAAATCTCTGTATTTTTAAGCTGGTTGTATTCATGCATTTTGTAATTTGGAAAAGCTAAGTTAAAAAATAAATAAAACAAAACAAAAATTAAGAATGGAGGCGAGCCGAAGAGAAAATAGAGGAGAAGGTAGAGAAAAAGTGCAGGAAGGTGGGCAGGGCTTCAGAAGGGGGCGTTTGGGCACCGTGAGCAGAGAGAAACTGATGGCCACGGAACCGCCACAGACTCTTTAAGAACGTGAACATATGCAACCCGATTTTAAGTGTTGTCATGTCTCCGATGTGAAACCTCTCCCTCCCCGCAAAACTTCAGTAAAGCCTGTCACTCACAAAGGTCCTGTGCAGTTGTCCCGGGGCCGGTGGGAGCAGAATGGAGCAGCCCCAGATTGGAAATGGAGCAGGGTCAAGAGCTGAAGAGGGGCAAGAGCTCAGAGCCAAGAGTGACCGTGAGAACCGGGCTCCTGAGGACTTACTGAAATCTGGAGAAAAGTTTTGCAGTTGCCACAGAACACGAGAGAGAGGATATCTGTGGCAATTTTAGCTAAATCTCAAAAACCCAAATGACCCAGCTGATATCTTAGTGACTCGTAGTTAGGTACCTCAGTAGGCCCTGTTCCACCTGGGCCTCGGAGACACTCTCTTTCAGGTGATTTTGTGTATCTCTGCTTAATCTGTTCTATTGAAATCCTACTTTAATTCTCAGGGGGTGATCTTATTTACAAGGCCTTGGGTTACCCCTCCCAATTGTTTGCATGCACCAACTATAAGCAGGGAGTGCACACATTGCCATGATTAATAGCTTTTACTCTCTGCTTCCTGTAAGGCCAACATATTTGGCAAATTGCAAGGTTACTTAAGGTGCAAATCTCACAGGTACCATCAGTTACTATTTAGATCTTGAAACTCTGCAAATGGAAACAATGTCTTGTGTTAATATAATATCTCATAGAAAGGAGTTTCCCAAGCACTTCAACATAATAATTTGCCGTATTTAAGTTGATATATAACAAGATTATACTGCAGGTGGTGTGCAGGATGCTAGGGGTATAAAAGGAATGAAACACCGTGCCTGCTGTCCATCCATAGTTGTAGAGATGACATCGAAATCAATCGGAGTGATACAGCACAATCGTTGCTCCAGTGGCCCAAGAGTGCAGCCTAGAAGGAGCCAACCTCAGGCTGGGCTGGCTGCTGCTCTGTGTCGGGCACTCTTCATTAGCCTCTCCTACCCTGCTCCATCCTGCACCCTGTTCTATACCCCTGCAGACCAGCCCTTACAAACTGTGTCTCCCAGGCCCACGTGCCTTCTGGTTCCTGGTCAGCTTCTTACAGGAGACATGCTCAGGAGGCTGGCAGGCAGAAAGAGGGAGAAATGGTGTTTCTTCCCTGCCCCCTCTTTCCTTCGGCTCTATAGTCCTGGCAGGGACTGTATCTCCTTTCCTGTGGTTTCTCTCCATGACTCACACTCTCCATGGGGCACCAGTAATACCATATCTTCTCCTCGTCTCTGCAGAACTTGGGGTAATGAGGGCTTTTAGCATCTCCAGTCTCTGGGGTCTCAGCTCCTAGTGGGTTCTCTCAACCTGTTCGTATCTGTCAGTAATGTCTACACTAAACCTCTTCAGTTCAACCATCTGAGTAGAAATCCTGACAGACCTTGATTGATCCGTGTTAAGACAAAGATGCATTTCTCACCTGTGCTGTATGTCCATGGTGGGTTACCAGGCAGCTCTGCTCAAGGCCTGAGGCTGACGGACAGATGCTCTGCTATCTCAACATGAGGCGTCCATAATTGAGAGAGACCAGGTGTAAAATGCCTGGCCAGGAAGTGACACATATTGTTTCTTCTCACAGTCCATCAGCCACTAAAAGTCCTGTTTCTGGCCCCACTTGATTGCAGGCAGCTGGGAAGTGTGGAAGAGGACATAGGTATTTGATGAGCAATAAATGTCCCACACCATCCCGACACAGGGAGCGGTGATGGCTTAACGCAGATCTTCAGGGAATTGGAGAAATACAATTCAGAAATCTCCAATGTTGTAACTGTGTACATGAGCACGTGTTTTCACATGTTCATATGAGATATAAGAGAACTCCGGTCCTGATGTGTCTGTAACTGGTAATGATAGCTTCTACAAAACCACTTTCCGGAGCTGTGGGTTCGGTGGATTTGGGATTTTTTAAGATGGTACTAGGAGCTTGCTTAATATTGCTGAGAGGCTTTACATCTCAAAAATAAACATCCCTAACTTGGTAATTTTGCCTGGGAATAGCCCTGATTATATTCTTCCAGTTATTATTCTCACCAACCACTACAACCCTTTGGGGGGTGATAATCCAGGGTAGAGACAGGTACAGTAGGCCTGAGATGATTTTATGTAATGGAGAAACTATCCCTATAGACTCATATCTTCTCTCTATCCCAAGGAACCTCCTAAAGGAAAATAATCTAGTTCACTCTGTTTTCTCCAAAACAGGAGATTTGAGTTCAGCAAAGCAATTATAATTGTGAAATCTCAGATATTCATGCAATTAATCAGCAAAAATTTATAGAGCTCCTGTGAGGTGTCAAATGCCAGGCCAACTTTAGGTACTGAAAATGCGACAGTAAAGAAGCAGGCACAGCTGTCCCCTCCTTGACCTCCTGGGGAAGAATGGGCATTAGATAATGAATCACACAATAGCTCGTTTAGGTTACAGATGTGACCGGAGCTGCAAGAAAATATTTAGAATGAGAAGGAAAAGTTAAGAGGACCTCCCCAAAACCAGGTCAGGGAGATGATGGAACGGGACCCAGGTGACTTCCAGCCTGGAGTGACCAGGGTATTTCAGAGAGGCTAGGAAGGGGAGGAGGAGTTCAGAACTGAGGTGGTCTCATGTCTCCCCGGTACCCGATGTAGAAGAAGATGCATCTTTAGAGTCTAAAGCCTAAGACTTATCAGTTAGCTACTAGAGTTTCCCAAGTTGGAAAAATAATTCCACCAACCTCGTGGCCGAAGTCGAGACCTCCTAACCCAAGTGAGATGCATTCCGATTGCACTGCGCTGTCGTCTCTACTTGGGCAGGCCCAGCCTGCTGGACTGGCTGGCGGACCACCCCGCCGGACATTCACCTGCCTGAGAGACCAGGCCACTAGTTTTCTGGAAAGACTTCTAGACGAAAGAGAGACTCGAACAGACAAATGAGTTGTTTCCCCCAACAGTAAATCTTCCATCATTGGACGTGAGAGCTAAGTACCTAGCGTAAAGAAGGGCTGTAAATAAAAACAAAAATTTTCATTTTTATGTTTTACCAAAAGCTTTCATCAGGGCCCCTGTAGACCCATGTATAGCAAAGCCTCATACAAAATGGGAGAGAGGTGTCCTGCCCTCCCAGAGCGGGGAGAGGGTGCAGCCCAGCTGGCTTCGCCAGGGCCCAGGGTGGCCACCCGGCAGCCTCCGTACAGCTCCATGGCACCAGGACCCAGCGGGCAGCCCACACTGTTGGCAGGCAGCAGATATCAGTGAAGGGCGCCAGAGCAGATAAGAAAAAAATTGATGGACACCACCTGGTAGCTGACAGTAGTTATTCATGAGCACATGAGTGAAACCCCCTGAGAACTCCCAGGAATAATTTGAAGGGACTTTGTAAGGTGTTGGATAACCTGCAATAAATAGTAAGTGCCGTGATACCAGCAAGACACAGGTAATTACAAGATAAGAAAGTGGATGATAATTTCTTTGGTAAATTTACAAAGCACCTTTGGGTCAGAATTGTGGAGGGACAGGGTTTCAGCTACCCGTACACCTACTGAAAAGACAAATCGGCAAGCCGGAATCTTCAAATCGATTTTTGGAGAGTGTCCGGGGAAATTTTCTACTACAGAAGGCAGAGAAAGCCGAATGACAGAGAGAAACCAGTCAAGAATCTAAAAAGGGAGAGCGAGGGAGAGGCTGAAGAAGGAACCAGAAGAAAGGTCAGACACCAGAATTTAAGGAAGTAAGGAAGTTAAGGTGAGAAGTCAGCAAATATAATGAACTTTAGGCGACCCAGTTTGAACCAGCTCCTGTGTCTGGTAAGAAGACTGAAAAGGGGGAGGAAGGCTGGAAAACAAAGGCATTGGGAGGAGCTGGATGCTCTTCAGGCAGACAGACCCGCAGGCACAGGGACAAGCCAGACCAAGGTGTGAGGGGACCGAAGACAGCGAGATGCCAAGTTGGCTGCACGTGGTCCCTGCAGAGACCTCAGAGGCAAATGGGGCCAGGTTGCTACCGAGGAGCTTGAAGAAAGAAATAGCATGATTATATGGGGACAAGAGAGACAGAGAGAGATTTTGTTGTTGTTGTTTTTTCCCAGAAAAAGATAAAAAATAAAAAGGTTTCCTTGGAAAAGCTCAGCTGAGCTTTTCCAAGGCACCATGAGATAGGGATCTAAGCTCCATTCCCAGCCACCCCGCCCCATGGAAGTGGGGTGAGGTCTGCTGCTCTGAGGACCAGATACCTGGCCCCCCTCACTGGCTGTCTACACAGGGACAAGGGTCAGCTCACCCCTTGGGCACAAGCCACTCCCTGCCCTTCTGAGTGGCAGGGTTAACTGCCAGCAAGAAAAATCAACTCTGGCCCAGTTAAGCACAAAGTTGTGTTTTTAAGATATTGATTAGTTCACAGAACCACTAGAATACCTGGAGAACCAGACTGGGGGAGGGCGTCTAAAATCCCGCCTCGGGCCCTGGCCGGTTTGGCTCAGCGGTTAGAGCATCGGCCTGTGGTCCGGAGAGACCCGGGTTCGGTTCCCGCTAAGGGCACGTACTTCGGTTGCAGTTTGTCCCCGGCCCTGGTTGGTCGTGCGGGTGGCAGCCACTCGATGTGTCCCTTTCACATCGATGTTTCTCTCTCTCTGTCTCTTCCTCTCTCTCCCTCCCACTCTATCTGTACAAAAAATGGAAAAATGTCCTCGGGTGAGGATAAAAAAAACAAACAAACAAATAAAATCCCGCCATGGAACTCTCCAGGGAGGACCTCCTGCTGCCCCCACCAGGCCGACACTGCAGCCAGTCCCGCCAAGACTCCAAAGCAGCTGGCTCACATGCCACTGCCTCGGTGGCCCCAAGTATGCCAACACCTGGAGCCAGAGAAGGCGTCCTCAGGACCTCTGACTCTGGAACGGGCAGTGTCCATGTCCTGGCCACGGGGGAACCGGGAGCACATGTTTGGTGTTTCCAGCTTCAGCTGTGGAAGCCAGCTCTGCCTCCCAGGGAGACCCGGAAGGTCAGCGCTCCCCTAACAGAGCAGGTCCCTCAGACACCGAGGGGTCAAAACCAAGGAGCTCCCACCACACTCAGCTCAGCTCCATGAGCAGCTTCATTTGTGAGAGGAAAGGTCTCATCTGAGCTGCCATTTATGGGCTCAGACCTGCATACCTACTCTGCACCCCTTCACCCAGGGTACTCAGTACCCAGTGGAGGGGGCCTTAGAGGTAGCTGAGCCAGGAGGGCAGTGGAGGGAAGGGGAGGGGAGGGGAGGGCAGTGAGGGGAGGGGAGGGGAGGGGAGGGCAGTGAAGGGGAGGGGAGGGGAGGGGAGGGCAGTGGAGGGGAGGGGAGGGGAGGGGAGGGGAGGGCAGTGAAGGGGAGGGGAGGGCAGTGGAGGGGAGGGGAGAGGAGGGGAAGGCAGTGGAGGGGAGGGGAGGGGAGAGTAAGGCAGTGGAGGGGAGGGGAGGGGAAGGCAGTGGAGGGGAGGGGAGGGGAGGGGAGGGGAAGGCGGTGGAGGGGAGGGGAGGGCAGGGGAGGGCAGGGGACAGGAGGGCAGGGGAGGGGAGGGCAGGGGAGGGCAGGGGAGGGGAGGGGAGGGGAGAGCAGGGGAAAGGAGGGGAGGGGAGGGGAGGGGAGCTGTCTCTCTGTGTGCCCAGGAGGGCCCATGGCTCTGCCCTCCCTAGCTTGAAGGGAAGAAGCAGGCTCTGTGAACATTCCCCAAAGTACAACTGTCCATCTGTTACACTTGGATGTAATAGGGGTGTTCTTTTTTTTTTTTTTCTTTAATCATTTTGCTACATTTTACTGGTAGCTTCCATGCTGTTTAAGCAGGTAATCATCTATTCCTTAAAAACCCTGGCACGATTTATCAGAGAGTCTGCATGGCTTTCTAATGAGTGATCATAATAGCTGGGCTTGCTGGTGGCTCCTTTTTTTCATTTTCAGATTTATCAAGGTCTGATTTAATTGCCATAAACAAGGAAAAACAAGATCAAATTAATAGATGAAATCTTAGGGTTTGGAACTGATACATATTAATGAGCTCTTACTTTTGTGATCTGGCTAATAATGACCCTAGACCTTGATAAAATTAGCTGAAAGAAAAACAAACATATCAGTGTTCCGATGCTTCTAGGTTGGGAAGGCACCAGATGCAGAGAGAAGATTCCTGGGTGAGTCAGAGGGACCGAGAGTGGGGTCTGCAGGACATATGGCCTCCCTCGCCCCCCCTCCGGCCTGAGCCCACGTCCTGTTTGGGCTAGAGGGTGCCTGCCTGCCCAGTGAATGGCCCAGTGACGTCCACTCCCCACACTGCCCAAGCCCCAAGCCAGCCCCCCTTGTCAGTGCTCCAATCTGAGAAATCAGACACAATATAAGCCACTCCTCGGTGGAATTCTCTTCAGTCCTTTTAACAGGCTTGAAGTATTTTACATCCATAGGAAAACCACCTTTGAATTAGTGGTTTTGTTCTCTGAATTGCGCTTTGTATTTGCTCTAATCAAATTCCCTCTCACCCAGATAAGCATTAAATGTGGATCACATCAGAGGCAAACAGTTGCAACTCCCAGCCTGCTTCTCAGAGGAGAACTTGCCTTTGTTATGGAAATGTTTCCCTGGAGTGAGCCTACTCTGGGAAGCCGGCACCAGCCAGAGCACACCCTTTCAGCCCTGTGTCTCCACTGCCTCCAGACTGGGTGACTTTAGCGAGGCGTCTTATTTGGGCTGAGAGTTCTGTTTCTACAGAAACACATGATCGGGTTTTTAAACAAGCACCTGGGCGGCAGTATTGTGAGGCAGTTAAGGATGCCAGCATGAAGTCTGAGGAATGGGATCCACCTCCCTGTCCTACCATCACCAGGCAAGATATTTAACTTCCCTGAGCCTCACTCTCTCTATCTGTACAGTGGAGGGAATAAAAGTCCTTACCCCCAAGCATCGCTGACAATTGAAGGAGATAATGTGTATAAAGTGCACGAAACAGTTCCTCATGCATAATATGCACATAAAATTTTCTTATTTCACTGCACCAATTTTCCTGTTTTATTATTAAATCTCAAAATAAATATTCTTGAAATAAGCTTCTCCATCTCTGTTGGTGGCGTAGAGCAGTGATTCACAAGCGAGGTCCTCAGACTAGCGGCATCAGCATCTTGTTAGAGAAGTTGCTAGACAAGCAGTTTCGCAGGTCCAACCCTAGACCTGCTGAATGAGAACGTCCAGGGGCGAGGCCCAGCAAGCCACATTTCCACCAGCCTTGCAGGTCATTCCGGTGCACGCTCGGGTTTGAGAACCACAGCATGAGGACAAGATGGTATAGGAAATCTCTCTTAGAGGAAATGTTACCCTATAAATGTCACCTGCCCGAATCCTGCTTTTTAATTTGTTGGCTATTCACATCTATCTTTATTGGGTTGGCATTTTAAAAAGTGGCTTCAGTTGGCCTCCAGTGAAAGGGATATAAAACCTAGCAAGCATAAAAGTACAACGAGCCACATTCTGCTTCCCTCATTGTGAGCTTTTCCAAAAGCAAGTTTCGGAAAGAGTGGAACTTGGTGTGTTCCATCCAGGTACCCAAGGAAAGTCTCTGAATCACAGCTCCAGCGGAAGAGGGGAATCTTCAGATGGATCCAAAAGATAGGAAGCTGCCTTTTCATGACCCTCGTGGGACTTGGGCCAGACAAAAGAGAAAAGCTATGGAAATTTGATTATTATTATCATTATTATTATTATTATTATTATTATTTTAATCTTCATCCAAGGACATATTTGCATTTATCTTCAGACAGAGCGGGAGGGAGGGAGGGGGGAAGAGAGAGAGAGAAACATCAGTATGAGAGAGACACATCAACTGGTTCTCACCCACATGACCCCAACTGGGACTGGGGACAAACTGTAACCGAGGTACGAGGTACGTGCCCTTAGCGGGAACTGAACCCGGGTCTTTCTGGACTGTGCGCCGACACTCTAACCGCTGAGCCAAACCGGCCAGGGCACTATGGAAATTTTAAATATTTGCATCCCAAATGTTCTAGACAATACTAATGACAAACAGGGGAACAATTGTTTTTAAATAATAAAATCACATTTAAGGTTATAGACATTTTGCAGGGTTAATCCGCACAAAAGAAAGGTCTTTACAAATCGATCAGATTTGCCCATCAAGATTGAAAATGCAAAAGTTTATTTTTTTATATATTTGTTCCTGGAATATTTTAGGTTCTACAGAAGATGTGCAATCTATAGTCTTGAGAAGCAGCAATGTGCTGTACGCCATGATTTTAATCTAAACATTCTCTAAGAGTCTTTTGTGTTTAAAGGTTGCGTTATTTTTACTGTTAATATAAGTGAATATTTTTATCATAATAATTAGGCAAAACTAAAGCTTGTTTTCTATCCCCAGAAAGTGTCATGGAGCTGGAGGCAGCTGGTGCCACAATGGGGCTATCAGCAGATTTTACATCTTGAATTACTTGTACACAGCACGTATGGAGAAAGTTCCTTTCAGGAAGGTTTGGCAATGATTACGTTCCCTCACCAGGGTCTGACATCTGTCAATTCTATGATGCTCTATAAGCTGTGACTGCTTTATGGAGGCAAATTGTGGCTGGTGGAATGGATCGTGTTACTGAATAGCCACATCTCTTGAATGTAGAATCCTTTAAAGATTAGAATTTCTCTGGATTGCAGAACATTGTGCATAAAAACGAGGGCAGGATTACATAAAAGTCATTCTTCCCTCCACCTGGAATTCTAGATGTTAGCCGAAGGCATTCCCCTCCTCCCTCCCCTCGTGATTTTATCTGTTGCAAGACTAGTGGTTTAGCTTAATTTCCCTCCTCAGGTTTTGGAATTTCTTTTCATTTCAATGTTAATATTATAACTATAGCATAGTTGTGGGATAAAAACAACATCCTGGATACTTAAATTAATACATGGCTAAGCATTTATGAATTGGGAAATCCTGTTGATTTTTGGCTTCAGAAGTTATTAAAAAATAAATAAAAAGAGGCGACGATGGCCTAGCCCTTAGCCACTGGGCAGCTAGAGTCTGTGCAGTCCCTAAGTCCCTGGAGGATAAGAATTAAGGTCCAGAAGACACCGTTAGGCCCAGTTAGCACTGGACGAGGGACCCAGGTAATGAACAGCAGTAGAAAGCAAAGAAATCCCAGGAAGAGTAATGAGTCATTAACGATAAACTCAAGAACACAAGGTAGGGCTGTAGACTGTGTCTTTCTACAGCGATAGTTTAGGAAAGAAAATAAATAAATAATAAATAACAGAAAAAAATATAAATTCTCGAACAGCCTCCTCCTCTACCCACCCCCAGCCTTTACCTTCCTTTTGTTTATCCTTAAGAGGCAGAAAAACACAGTAAGCAGATACGTATGGGGGTTGTGGAGTCAGACAGACATGAACCCAAGTCTTGGTGCGTGTTTTTGGTTAGTTACCAGCTGTGCTACATTGGGTGGCTCACTTAACTTCTCTAGACTTCCATTCTGTCCTCAGTCAAGTTGAGATAATAGTGGCATGTACCCTGTGAGATTAAATAAGCTATGGCTTGCCCTGGCCGGTTTGGCTCAGCGGTTGGAGCGTCCGCCTGCGGTCCAGAGAGACCCGGGTTCGGTTCCCGCTAAGGGCATGTACCTTGGTTGCAGTTTGTCCCCTGGTTGGTCATGCGGGTGGCAGCCACTCGATGTGTCTCTTTCACATCGATGTTTCCCTCTCTCTCTCTACCTCTCTCTCCCTCCCACTCTATCTGTACAAAAAAATGGAAAAATGTCCTCGGGTGAGGATAAAAAAAAAAGAAAAAAAGCAATGGCTTGGCACAGAGTAAGCACTCAGTTGGTACTATTCTTCTCATTGCACAGAGTCCTGGTCTCAGCTAAGTTATGAATGAATTAAGCAGAGTGAGCCATGAGAGCAAGGGAGGTGGAGGGGCTTCCTGTCAGAAAAGCTGAGCAGAGATTCACTGATTGTGTCTGTTTTTCACCATGGCCTTCTTGTGTAATTTTCTGGATATTTTTGTTCTCTTCTTTCCCTACATCACGATGTCTATAGTAGGCAAGAAAAAAAAAAAAGCTCCACCCCCCCACCCCCCCAACATATGTTCAGTTTCTAATCCCCAGAACCTGTGAATAGGTCACCTTACATGGCAAAAGGACCTTTTTAAGATGTGATTAAATTAAGAATTTTGAGAGGGAGAAATTATCTTGGATTATCTCAGTGAACCCAGTTCAATCACAGGGGTCCTTGTAGGAGGAAAACAGGAGGCAGGGGTCAGAAGAGATAAGACAACAGAAGCAGAGAGAAATTCAAAGATGCGGCTTTGAAAACGGAGCATGGAGCCACCAGCCAAAGATTGTGGGCAGCCTCTGGAAGCTGAAACAGGCCACGGGTCCCCCAGACCCTCCAAAGGGGACGCAGTCCTGCCAACACCTTAGTTTTAGCCAAAATGAAACCTATTTTGGACTTTTGACTTCTTAGGTAATAATTGTCTGTTGTTTTGAACCACTAAGCTTTTGGTAATTTGTTACAGCAGATAGAGGAAACTAATACAATGGCGTGCTGTTGTGTAATTCTACATTGCAACAAAGAACTGCAGAGAAAAACAACTCTGCCCAGCATAGCCCGCAGACTAATTTGTTCATTCTAGCAGTTCCTTGGACTCGCCTCCAAAGAAGATGTAGGGAAAGTAAATTTTTATTTAAAAGTGAGCATGGTTCACTTGGGAGAAATAGTCATGTATCAGAAGAGAATTAATTGCCTGGGATTCGTTTTAAATATGAAAGAAGGAGGTTGAGTTGGTATTCAATCTTGGTTTTTATATCATTTTCAATGATAGGGTGTTCAAGTAGGAACTTTCTAGAACACAGCCAACCCCTATCTGTTTCTCAGCCTCCACACAGTGGTCAGAGTGGGTTGAAAACAATCCAACAGAGTAAGCTGAGGGAAGTCATCTCAATTTCAGGCTACACGTCAGTCCCCAAGGGTGGCAGCCCAGTGTCACTGCCTAGGTCGTCACCTTTTGTTCTAGCTCCATCTAACTCTCAAGATCCTTTCTTCTCCCTCTGAGCACACCTCTACTGTTCTGCCGCATGCGAGTCACCAGACTTACACGTTTTCATTACTTACCCGTGCTTTCATTTCAAGTTTTGTCTTTGCAGGGAAAAGGCTTTGCCAGAGACACAAACTAGGGCCTCAGACCGACTCTAAAGAGCATACAGAATTGATGGATTGGAAATTGAGCCCTGTGTAATAGATTCAATTCCTAAGTCACTGACCAGATTCATTTTGCACACAAAAGGACAAAAAGGAATCCACAAACCACAGAATTAGGGATCAATTTTCATCATCAGAAACAACCGCGCACTATCAATTTGTAGCCCATAAAAACAAAAATAAATTGTAGAGATGATGAGTTATCCCATCCATCAGAGTGCCCAGTGCCTGGTGAGCCCTCAGTCAACATGTGTTGGTGTTTTTGTAAAATCCTTTTCAAAGGGCAGTGACTCATAACTGACAACGTGGGGCACGTGTCCATTAGGAAACCTCAGAGCACGGTGATGTCACACTCGTTTCCTTAACAAAGATGCAGCCCGCACCTATTACGTGTTGTATGGGGACACTTTGGGGAATATGTCACATCTGGAGACACTCTCTGCCTCTTAATAGTCTTCCCCACTCTCTATCCTCATTTTTCAAATTCCAAGTGATAGCAGCCTCCCTCATGGTTCACTCCCTTGGCAAGCCATGTGCACAACAGCCTCTTCCCAGTCATTTGCGACAACATCCAGAGTTCAGGGAAACTCTCCCCACAGGGGAAAGGGAGCAGAGCGGGCTCCCAGTCACTCTGTGGAGTGTGACGAGGCCCCCAGGAGGCCATCCCCCCCACCCACCCCATCTGCTGGTCTTGGTTGCTACCCTGGCCACAGATTCCAAGGAAAGATCTGGTTGGTGGTCATGTGCACACTTGCCCAGGCTTGGAAGAGGTTCTGGGCAAGTGGAAGGCAGCTTGGCTTCAGAAATGTCTTCCAGACTGGAGCTAATAGGGTTTTCACATTAAGAAACAAGGGGGGAAAGGAAAAGAAAAAAAAAGATTGGGCTAGGTGGGGACTGGATGGGATTTGTTCAAGACCAGATTTAAAACATTCTGCTTTTTTTGAAACAACTTACTTTGTAATCATTGCCTTGGCGTCTGGCCCTCTCTCATTTAACCTCATCTGCCTGACTTTAAATTCATGGAACAGATTTTCACTGCCTTGGACTCCAAGCAGTTGGCTGGTGGAGTGTTCTTGGATGTTACCAAAAAAAGGCATTTGATACCATTAATCATATTGCCATATGTAATAAATTGGCTGCCTATGGTACATTGCCTAAAATTGTCACATGGTTCCAATCAGAGATCTGCCAACTGAAAGTGGTTATTGGAAACTCTGACTCTCCCTTTCAAGCACGCCTTCCCCGTGTTCCACGAGCCCCTCCTGTCTGTGTGGCACGTTAATGACCCGCTGGCTCATCGTCTGCACAAAGGCCAGAGCCTCCGAGGATGCATGTGTCTGGGGTGTGGCTCTACCTGGGCAACAACCTGCATGTATCAGAGTCACATGTTATGGTCAGTCTTTGACAACAGCGGCTTGAAGGCTAATCCCAGACATCACTTAATTTTTGGTGTCCATCTGCTTCCGCCCTGATTCTTTCTAATCCTTCTCCCTGGGCCCCTCCCCCAACTATATGCATATATTGAATTTAGGGGAACGGTGTCCTCCCAGGAGAATGCTCTTGTCTGTACTCACCTGGACTGGCGGGAGGGGTGCCTGGCACACCGCAGTGTGGATGCTCAAATCCATTTGAGAACAACTGACTTCGGCAAGCGGGGAAGAGGAGGTGAGCGAAGACCAGAAGTGCTGAAAGCATCATGCCGCCACGGCTCCTGGCTTCCACTGGTTACACTTGCCCATCGTCAGGTTTGGTGTCTTCGTTTTGTTTCTTTTTATCAAGTCGATCTGGATAAAATAATAAGGAACTGAGCCTTCCTCCCCAGGCACCCCCACCCTAGTCCCATTGTTGTTCTGTTTGGTTTTGAAAGGCCTTTATGAAATGTTCTGGAATTTGACTCCATATTATTTAAAATGGGAAGTACTGCCCTGGCCAGTTTGGCTCAGTGTTAGAGTGTAGGCCCACGAGCCAAAGGGTCATGGGTTTGATTCCGGTCAAGGGCATGTGCCTGGGTTTCGGGTTTTGATCCCCCGCCCTGGTGAGGGTCATGCAGGAGGCAACCAATCGATCTGTCTCTCTCACATTAATGTCTCTCTCTCTCTCTCTCTCTTTCTCTCTCTATCTTTCTCTCTCTCTCTTTCTCTCTCTCCCTTTCTCCCTTCCACTCTATCTAGGAAGCAATGGAAAAATATTCTTGGGTGAGAATTTTTTAAAAATAAAATGGAAATACTGTATAAATATTTCAAATGAAAATTTTGTATGTACAATGCCCCTTTGTAGGTATTGCACATGTGCAAAGAATGTTTCTTTGTACACATCTGTGTGTCCAGATTCCATCAGGGACCAGGTACTGAAATCCTAAAATACAGTTTTTGTCTCTTTCCCAGCAGGTCTAAAACAGGAAGTACAGGAAATCTTAGTCACCCTCCTACCCCCAAATCCTAGGGGAAAAGTTCCTGTTCTCCTGAAATTTGCAGACTCAGAAGGTTCAGGCAGCTTGGGTAAGATTCATATGATCCTCCCTGCCACCATCTGAAACCCATAAATAAGGCCACTGTTGGGAGGGACCTCAGGGTCTCTCCTTTTTTCGCACCACATCGACATCTTTGATCTTAGTAAGATATTGTTCAATGGGAGTAGGAGAGCATTTGGGGAGAACCTGAGCCAAAAAGGAATAGCCGGCCTTAAAATCAGAGCTCCGAGTGAAACACAGAGCTGGGGGCGCGCTCCCACAGAAACCCAACCACAGCCCAAAGTGCCCAGGAGACAGGGAAGGTCTGGCATCCCTGCTGCTTCAGAGATGGTGCCAGCAAATCAAGACCCAGGGTTTGGTTAATCTCAATCTTTTCCCATATCGATGGTACAGGGCACATATAATACATTTGACTTTTGTTTCAGAAATAATAATAATAATAAAAGTGAACTAAATGGAAAGTCCTGACAAGAACTAGTGGTTAGTCGCATATCCCTGAGTTGACAAGGCTCTGAGGACACACACAAATGCAGTGGTACACCCAAATGTGCAGAGGCTTCGCCACGTCTCACCCACCCATTAACCAGGGGGAAGTTCAAGCCTACAGAGTCATCGTTTGTCTATTCAGGGGCTCTGCTACAGAAATCTGGTGTGAGTATGCTAGGCAACTGCATTCCTTTGTCAGTCTCTTGTGTTTTGGACTGACAAGCAGGTTCCCCTTACAGAGCCCTCACATGCACCTACACTGAACTAATCGGATTTGGTACTTAACCGGGCCACATTTTGGAAGAACTCAAAACTCTTGCAAATGCTTTCCCTTTCTCCTCACTTAATCAGTATTTATTCAGTATGTGCAGAAACCAAGGGTGGGAGATAGAGAAGAAATCTTCTCTACCTTCAAAGGTCATATAGTTTCGTTTAAATACATACACACACACACACACACACACACACACACACACACACAGAATTACATGCTACACTCTTATGTGCTGTGTATGTTTTTTACCTTTCCTAAAACTCCTTTGAATTCGCATTTTGTTTGGAAATCTGCTGTGCTGCAAGAGCAATGGGCTTTTTCTGACCATTTTATGAGCAGCTCTCTTACTGAGATCATTTGCATCCATGGCCAGTAAACTACAGTCGTTACAAATGGGAACACTCAGGTTAAATACTTGAGGTGGAAATAGGAGTACACATTGCTAAAAAGGAAACAACAAAATATAAACAAAAACGCTAAGATGATAAAGTAGGGCAATCTTCTAAACGAGAAGGACCTTCATAAACATTTGTGTCACATGTGGCTGGATCTTACCATTTTCTCTTCCAATTGTATGGTGAAGGGCTGCAAGGAAACCAGAGAGAATGGCACAGCCTTTTTGGAGATATGTGCCCTGTACCAGGCAAGTTTAGTGGGTCATGTTAAGTAGTCCAAGTTGGGTGTGCCAATCATGTATTACTGAGTTGGAGCAAAACTATCGGCATTGAAGGAAGGCCATGACAGGACTCTATTGCCAAAAGGTCGGTTCATGATACAAGAGGACACCTTGCTCAAAGACAAAAACAAAAAACAAACAAAAAAAAGGCACTCTGATAAAGCAAGTTTGGCAACTGTTTTCTATAAGGGCAGGTGAATAAATATTTTAGGCTTTGCAGCCATATATGGACTCTGTCTCATTGTGGTGTTTTTTTTGTGTGTGTGTGTATGTGTTTTACAGTCCCTTAAATATGTACAAACTACTCTCAGTTTGAGAACCCTACACAAACAGGTCACCTGTCCTGCAGGTGGTCGTTTGCCAACCCTGTAAACTCCCATTTAACAAACATTTATTGTGCACCTATTCTGTGTTAGGCATTGTGCCAAGAGTAGAGCTATCTAGATAAATGGTTTGGCCCTGTTGTCAAGAAGCCTCTAATTTAATATGCTCTAGCAATTCAGCAAGGAGTGCATTAAGCTATAACTAAAATTATACAAGGTACCAAATGGCACCTTCATACAATTAGCTTCTCTCTTAATTGTGGCTTAATCATCTTGTTATCTCCATCACCTAGCACATAGAAGGATCTCAAAAACTGTGTACTAACAATACACCAAATTTTTACCCAAGATTTTGTTTTCTTTAAAAGCTTGCTATGCAACATCTTTAACACTAATGCTTGGCAATATTGTTTAGCATTTGTTGTTGTTGTTGTTGTTTTGCTTTGTTTTGTTTTCGGTTGAAGAATTTACTAAAGCATTTTTTCTCTAAATTGTATCTTCCCTTTATTCAGCCTTTACTTATCCCACATCTTGTGTTGCTAGAATAATACATGCATTTATATGTACAAAATACTTACACAGATATAGGTAAGATTCATAGCTTTCCTAAATTTCAAACTCATTATTTCTATACCAGTTCTAAACATTCTATTCACTATTTAGAAACCTACGAGAAACAGAATCCATTATGTAATATCTTTTATCCACTGCAAGAATGCAAGAATATACACTGTTTCCTTAAGAAATAGAATCATCATTCATAGATGTAGATGTGTACTTGTTATGCCAAGATGAGACAGATGTGGTTCTATTCACCTGGGGACAGGTGCTTCATTTATTCCTTCTCCGATGCACTTCTTTTCTTTATATAGATTCCTATTCCTGACCTATATCATTTTCCTTCTGCTGAAGAACTTCTTTTAACATTTCTTGCAGGTAGACCTGATAGTGATAAATTCCCTTAGTGTTTTCTTTTTTTTTATTGTTGTTTTTTTTGTTTGTTTTTTTTGTATGAGAAGGTCTTTATTTCTCATTTACTTTTGAAGGATAATTTTGCTGGATACAGAATTATCAATTAGTAGTGTGTTTCTTTCAAAACCTTAATATTTTATTCTACACTCTCCTAGCATGGGTGATGTCTGATGAGAAGTCCAGTATATTTTTCATCCTTCTTTCTTTATATGTAAGGTGTTTTTTTCCCCTCTTGCTTCTTTCAAGATTTCCTTTGTCTTTGGTTTTCTGAAATTTGAATGATATGCATAGGTGTTAATTTTTTATCCTTATAGTTGTTTTCCGAGCTTCCTGGATCTGTGGCTTGGCGTCTGTCATTAATTTTTTCAAAGGTTCTGAGATATTACTTCATATATATACATATATATTACTGTTCTCTCATTTTTCTTCTTGGTATGTTATACCTTTTGAACTTGTCCCACAGTTCTAGGATGGCGGGCGGTACTTCTTTTTCCTTTTGCAGTTCATCATCTTCCAGGTCATGGTTCTTTCCTGAGCTGTGTTGGGTCTATTGATGAACTCATGGAAGGTATTCTTACTTCTCTTACAGTATTTTTTATTTCAATCACTTCCTTCTGATTCTTGGCATTTCCCTTTCTTTGTTTATATTACCCATCTTTTCTTGTTTTCTTTGTCCATTGGAACCCTCACTCTAATCATAGTTATTTACATTTTAATCATAGTTATTTAAATTCCCTGTCTGGTAATTCCAACATCTGTGTCATATCTCAATCTGGTTCTGATGATCGCTTTGTGCTTTCAGGCTGTTTTCACTTACTTTTGGGCATGCCTTGTAATGTTTTGTTTAAAGCAGAGCATGTTGTATTATTCGGTAATAGGAACGGAGGTAAACAAGCCTTCAGTGTGAGGCTCTATGCTAATCTGGTGGGAGTTAGACTGGGTTTAATGTTTTCAGTAGCTTTAAGTGCTAGAAATTCAGATTTCTCTAGTGTCCTTGTTTTGGTCTTTCTTCTTGACTTTAGGCTTCCCTAGGTACTCCTCCTCAAAGCGTCTGTGGCTTATAGTCTTTCAGCTGTCATCCAATGTTACTATACTGGAGCCCTGTTGGTATGGCAATAAGGAGTGGGGAGACAAAGCAGCCTGTAATCTTACAAGTCATCTAAATGCTTCAGTGGCTTTGTATATTGGGGCTGTGACCTTCACAAGTGATTCTCCAGAGACAAAGCTTTTACCCACCTGATGAGCATCCCTTTCCTGGAAGCAGTATCTCTAGTCTATTTCCTTGAAACTCTGACCTCCATTGATTGTGCTCCTCTTCCCCACCCTCTTAGGCAAAACAGGAAGTCTAGAGGGGGATGGGGTGGGAGTCATGTCTTTCCTCAACTGGAATAAAACTGCAAAGACTGTAAAGTCTTTCCCACTGAAGAGCAGGACTTTGTTGTGGAGAAGTCTCTTGGTATATGCCAGGATTATTCTTCCTCGCCCCCATTCCAGAACCATGAGAGAATGTTCCTCAGATCTTAACCATTAAAACCTGGTGGGGTCCTGGGAGGTAAAGCCCACAAAAGTGTGGGGCCTCCCAAGACTGCTGTCCCCAGGAATTTCTCTCTCATGCTAGCCCTCACTCAGCCTCCAGCAATTCATCGAAACTGCTATTGGAGTGTTCTTAGCCGTTTCTGTTCCAGGTAATCTGATCTCAGCTGTGTCTCTCTGGATTTGCCTGTCTCTCCGGATTCCAGAGTGAAAGTCTGCTCCAGTTTTCTGATGAAAAAAAGAAATATCATTGCTTTCAGTTTTTTTCAGCTTCTTCGTGTGAGGATGGCCGTGATAACTTCCAAGCTCTTTACATGTCTGATCCTTAAACCCAAAACAACAAAATGTTGTAATGAATAGAGGTATGATCAAGTAATCAAAAGTAGAAAATACAAACTCAAATCATCCTCAAAGTTTAACTTTTTTATGACAACTGCAGGCCAGGACTGAAGAATCAGTGCCCTCAAACTGCAGGAAAATATCTCAAAGCAAGCAGGGACAGGGCCAAAACATCCTAGGAGAATAAACTTTTACATGCTTTGAGTACATACTTTCACACATAAGAGGATTCCATTATAAGACTGTACTAACCTGTGATTTCAACTCCTACATCTTAGTCATAACATCTCCATACTCAGAAAGCATCCTCCTCATCAAGCCGTCATTAAGTACTGTTTTGTGCTGGAATTATTGGGTATTCACAAAGGCTGTGATTGATTGGTAAGCTGAGGGACTGCAACACCAGCTAGAGATAAAGAAGGTGTGTATAAAAAGATTAAATAATTTTTTAAATGTTTGAAAATAATGAATTTATATATTGCTAGAGGATATAAATTGATTCAGCCATTTGTGAAATATTTTAAATACTTATATAGATAATTTACTAGAGTATGGTTTTTTAATTAAATATTAATTTAATGCAAATAACAACTCAAAACAGTGCCAAGTGAGTAATAGAGGCAGTAATTGCTGCAGATCAGAGAAGCTTTGTGTAGTAGTTAGCTGGGTACTACTCACCACCAACCATCTGCAGGCATCCAAATATATTCTTGGAACATTTACTGGCAACCTTTAATTTCAGTCTCAGAGAGCTCCTCCCCATCAAATACATGTCATGTTACAAAATGAGGTTTGAGACCAAGCAAGATTTACAAAAGAAAGTTATAAAACCATTTTGCAAGTTTTTTGCTGATTGCCATCTTCAGCTGAGAAAAAACAAAACAAAACAAAACAAAACAAAAACAAAGAAATGGAAAAAAATCATTAGTGATTAAAAGAACCCCATACTGCCTGGCAGGTGTGGCTCAGTGGCTCAGCATCAACCCATGCACCAAGAGGTAGCCAGTTTGATTCCTGGTCAGGGCACATGCCTGGGTTGTGGGCTTGATTCCCAACAAGGGGCATGCAAGAGGCAGCCAATCGATGATGTTTATCTCTCATCAATGTCTCTATCTCTCCCTTTCCCTTCCCCTCTCTCAAAAAATCAATAATAAAAAAAAAAGAAGCCCCCAATTTTTTTTTTGTCCTTACCCAAGGATATGTTTTTATTTATTTTAGAGTGAGAGAGAAGAAAGGAGAGAGAGATAGAAAAACAGAGAGAGTGAAAGAGAAGAGTGGGGAGGAAGAGAAAGAGAGAGAAACATCAATGTCAGAGAGAAACATCAATGTGAGAAAGATCAGTCGGTTGCCTCCCATCTGCACCCTGACGTGGGGTTGAATCTGCAACCTAGGTATGTGCCCTGACCAGAACCGAACCCACAGACTTTTGGTGTATGGGCAATGCTTCAACCAATTGAGCCACCCAGCCAAGGCAAATCCCAAACTTTCTTGCTTTTCCACCAAAAAAGAAGGCATGGGGGTGGAGATCTGCACTTTACCTCAATCCTAGGCAAAGGATCTCCCAGATGCTTAATATCTTTATGCAAATAGTTTAAAGACCCACTGGGATGATGCCTAGAAAATCTAAAGGCCAGAGACTGGCAATCTAATGCTTTTCCATCATAAGATCATCACGGACTGCCCAAGAGGCCTTCCTGAATGTTTGTAGTAACATCACAAGAGGATGAACCATGAAATTCTTGAGAATGAAGGAACAAACTACAAGCAGCCCAGAAGAGATGTGGTTCCCACATCCGAGTAAATGGGAACAACTCTTAAGAACACCCAAAAATGAGCTATGAGAGAAAGGTCCAGGTTGAAATACCACCAAGCCCAGGATTTCCTACACACACTTCACAACAGTACAAATCCCACCTGAGAGACTTTGTACTTGCTGTTCCCCCGGCCTGGGGTACCTCCCCACCAGGTGTCTGTCAGCTAGTGTTCTCATCTGTCTCGGGTCTTCCATCCAAAGGCACCCCTCAGTGAGGCCTTATTTGGCTGCACTGTCTGAAAGTGCAGACACTTCCTGTCCCTTTCCTGCTTCATTTTCTCCTTAGCACTTTTCTTTATTCAACATACTCAATGTTACACTTACATCCTTGTTTCATTGTTTTTCTCCTCCACTAGATTATAAGCTCCACAAATACAAGTACTTTTATCTATTGTGTTTACTATTGTACCCCCAGTTCCTTGAATAATGCCTAGCACACAGTAAGCATTTAATAAATATTTACTTCCTACACCAGTTAATAAATACAATTTGACAAGGTCTATGAGATCAAAGTAAATGACTTTCTAATTATTCCCCATGAGCCTTCTTTATTCAACATGCCAATTAGACTAGTTTCTGATACCCCATGGTGATTAGAATAGTTTATTACACAGGAATCAAAAAGTGGAGAAGACTGGAGTGGTCAATAAGACCTCGTGTTGGAGCTAGAATTTAAGCTGGGCCTTAAAGGATTAATTGGACCTAGAGACACCGAAAAAGGTATTTGAACAAAAGTGAAGAGGCAAAAATATCCACGAAGTACTCACTGAAGTAGGAATAGATTCATTTGCCTAAAGCAGAGGATTCTCTAGAGGACATAAGCTTTGGGAAGGATGCAGAGGGCCTTTGGTCACTAATGAGAGTAGGCCCTGATGTTATCCTAACACCTGTTCTGAAGCCTTTGCACATTGCTGTGAGTTGACTTTAAGGTAACAACAACAACAACACAAATCAAAGATAAATGGGTGAGGGCTGAGGGTAGGACTTTAAGGACCAGAGACATGGAGACTTCCAGTAGGAGTCTTGTCAGTGTGGGGCTGTCTGGTGACCAACAAAGGCATCCATGAGGTCCATCATGAAATCGGATGAGGAACTGGGGGAAAAAAGCACACTATGGTCCCTATCTCCAATATTTTTTGACTCTGGGTTTATGCCTGAGCCCATTTGGGACCCGCTGTATTCCAGCAGCCCCTGAGCTCACAGCCTCTGACTGGCCAAAGCCAGGGGAGCCAGTGACTGTTCACAGGAGGAAGACAGTCAGATAATTGTCCTTCTTCCCGCGTAGGCAAGCTTGCCCCAGTGCTCCGTCTGTTTACATCTACTCTCGTGACTTCTGCTTGGATGTGAGTTCACTGCTGAGCGGTAAGTTCTGTGACCAAGATCACTGCCTTCTGCCCGTATTAGGTCGGATACGCCACTCAACTTGAAGTGGCCTTTTCTTCTCAACCTTTTCTTGACTAGTGCATACATGAACTTTTAGTCTTCATCATTCATTGGTCGCTGCTTATAGTTAAGCTTTCTGATGGGTCCAAGCCTGTGTCAGATTTTCTGCTTGTTAAGTAAGACTCATTATCTTGTCTTCTAATCCTTTTGCCAACAATCTAAATTGACTAGACCTCCTCTTTCATTCTCTTTTCTAGAATTCTCCTTTAGCGGCCTTACCATAATTTATAGATCATTATAATATATATTTATTTATCTGTATGTTTGTTTAAAGACTGTGTGTCTCCTGACTAGTCTGTAAATAACATGGTCAGAAGAATGTTTTGTTCATTACTGTATTCCCAGCACCTACAGCAGTGTCTGGACCCTCAAATAGTCAATAAAAATTTGTTGTTGAATATAGACCTTATCGGGATAAATACTCCTTTTACTTCCCTGAACAGGTTGTTTATTTCATGACCCTCTTACCACCTGGCATACCCAGCTCCTTCCATGGTCCCGGCCTATTCCTGGTCCACTATAAAACTAACATTTTCAACCCTCAGCTATACAACCTATTTTTAAATGTTTAACTACAGCACAAAAGGTAAATAATTACAATATAAATCATAAATCATTTTAAAAAGGGAAAAATTAAAAAGAGAATAATTTGTAACCATCATAGTTCCTTCCTTTCTTCCCAAATATCCATCAAGAGCAGGACCCAGAACATTCCTTGGAGGGTGCTCTGAAGTCACTGAGCTTGGATTGTGATAGCTGGAGAGAGAGGGAAACTTCCCAAATCCAAGTCTTCTCAGACAAAAAGGCACAGGTCTTGACAGCCTTTCCCACTGGGATCCTGGGGAGAGAGAGGGCTCTTCCACTCCTCTCCACCTGGAGTTGTTACTTATTTAATGAGTGTCTCAGGTGTCTAAGGGATGCATAATTCATAATTCACCTGTCCTAGCACGTGATTTGTCTGAAGATTCATTTCTCCTGTGGTCGCATGAATTGCCAAGGGCTCTGGAGTTGGCAATGTATCCATAACCTCTTTAAATCCCCCCTTCCTGCTTTATCAGCAATGGGTGAGAACTGTAGATCAACCGCATCCTGACTGAACAGTCCTGGTTCCTGTAACCAGCAACGTGTCTCACTGCCTGGCCACTAATATCAGATAAGCTTGTGCCCACAGCTCCCCAAACCAAGACCGCATCTCCCAGGCTAACAGACTAACCCCTTCTCACGCATGGAGAATTTCTGATTCTGACTGATGTAGAAACAATTTGAGAGAGAACCGCGTATTCATCTCTTCTTGGTACGCTATTTGAGAGCAACATGCATATTTGTGACTCTTTCATGTAAAGATGTCTCTATTTTTAAGTGCCGTTAGATTCCTTTTCATGTCTTCATTACAGGTTCACTGCAACCTCTGAAGGCTCCTTCCTCAGACTGGTGTGTGGCAGCAATAATTCTAATGCCTGCGCTTCCCCACTAGAGTTTCCGATTTGACTGAGTGGAGCCCAGGCACAGGATGGTTTAAAAATCATCCAGAAAATTTTAATCCTCCATGTGATTCTAACAGGGCTGAAAACTTGTGAGCTAGAGAGGAACACCTAAAGGTGTAATGTGTGTGAAATTCCCTGGGACTCTCATAAAAAGGCAGAAGCCGGTCTGGGAGGGGGTTGCTGAGACCGCCTGTCCCACCAGCTTCCAAGTGACGCCCGCACTCCTAGTCCACGGACCACACATCAGGCGCTGGGGAGCCACGTGGGGCTGGGGCCACTGTCTTGAGCGGCGTAGAGTAGAATCTTCGCCATCACAGACCGTTCTGCTGGGCAGGGCCTCTCAGACCCTTGATTTTCTTGTATTTCAGTCTGTGAGAAATTACACGTGCCAAGCCTGCAGCACACGCGTTTCTGCAGCACCCCAGGGCTTTAATAACACATGTACTTTGTATGCATTTTTGCTTTGGACTTTTCAAGGCAAACTTCTTCCCAAAAGATAGTGGGGGGCCCAACAGAAACCTTTGATTTCAGGACCAGCTTTAGGCCTAAGTAGTCGATTTGCAGTATTATTGTTTTTGCGGCTGCAGCTGTTTTAGTGAAAGCAACGTTTATTGAAGGTTCGGGTGAGTTAAATTATCCTCTGTGGTTATTTTTAAACTGCCTTTGAGAAGGTCTTACCAGTTGCTCTCGCCAACCTATTTCACTGGCACTACCTGGAAAGCAACTCTGTCATCATCGTATGTGTTTACTCTCACTCCCCTGGGTCTAGCCACCTACTTTGCCTTACTTTAATTCATTCAACAGCATCAGTGGAGAGTACTCATCGTCCAGCACTACTCAGTGGCTATGGGAGTTAAAGAAGAAATCGCAAGGGGTGCTTCCCCCTCACCGAGTTTATAATTGAATGGAGGACCTGTGATGAGACAAGTAAAACTCAAAATCTCATTAAGTCGCGAGCAGTGGCAAGCTAGTGGTAACACATTAAAACAGATTGGCTTCTCATATTAGCCAGCCATCACTGAACAAAAGGCAGCGTCCAATAAATGATACACGGGAGAGGTAGAATTTAATGGAGGGAGGGAGAGGTCAAGGTAAGGTCAGGGAAGGACTGAGAGATGAGAGGGCTGCCGAGTAGGGTGCAGTCCTACTGAGGAAATGACCTGTGGAAGGCAGGTGGAGTCAGGAGCAGAGAACACAGCGAGGTGGGAGGCATGAAAGAGAAAAAGAAGGAGGCAAAATGGGAGGACAATGGAAGTGACCTACAAACTTCAGTGGTTGCACCATTGTATAGAATGTCCGAAGGGAATCATCCACCTCTGCGCTTATGGCACCTCCATCAGGGTCATTGCGCCCTCTGGTGGAGAGGATGGAAGTGCGAGGAAGGGGGCGAGGATAGAGATGGGTCCATGGCGGACATGGGCTTTGTGCTGCTTCCTGCTGAGCCCACTGCAAAAACAAAACGGTCAGAAAAAGGAAGATGAAAGAGAGCTCAAGTCTTCATAGCACAGAGTCAACAGGCTGCCCTGGGAGGGCTGGAGGGTCAAGGTCTAGCCCAGTTCAACCTGGTGATCTGGGCTCATTTCTGCAACCGCACCCAAAGCAAGGCAAACGATCTTTCACCTCTAAACTCCTGTGGTTGTTGATTCTATACTTTAGAGCAGCAGTTTGCAAACTGAGGGTGATGGTAGGGCCTGGGCAACATCCCTGCCCCTACTTTGCCCAGAGCAGCTCCACTTTGTCTGTTGACATATCAAGTTCCACAGACCACTGATGGAGACACTGCATTTGATATAATTGCCCTAGCATTGCTCTGGAGCTTCCGTTTCACTGTGAAGCCCTTACATAGATCTTAGAAATTTAAATGTGTGGTACAGAAGAAAGTAGAAGGAGGGAGAGTGAGGAGAGAGAGGGAGAGGGCACACTATGGCCCACCTGGGGCAGAAGAGCAGGAGACTGGATGTCTCCACTAAACCAAGCCACAGAGAGTCCTTTCCTGTAACTCGGACTTGTCAGCAAGCCAGGGTCAGGAAGGTCACCCGCTTTGCTATGTGCAAGAAGCTTGATAAAAAAAAGTTGACCGATCGGAACTTGTGTGCCCACATTAGCTATTATTTTGGAAAGTTGTATAAATACTTGAAGGACATTCCCTTTGTTCAACCACTTCAGGTCCTTAAGATTTCTGCTGGGAGCATGATTATTTTCGAAGCGTACCTTTCCAAAACCTTCGTGAAATTGAGAGACTATGTTCTATTTTCTAAGAAATCAGCAGCTCGCAGTACACAGCTCTGGAGTGAATACCTTGTGGGGAAAAGGTGAAGCATGTTGATTTGAAAGGCAGGTGGGGGGCGATACATGAGGCTCCAGCTTGTGTGCCCAGGGTTACCACCTGTGGGAAAGAACAGCCCTTCTGACATATGCCCTTGGCCAGAGGTCAACACAGAAAACTCTCCACTCTGAAAACAGAGCCCTCCAGCTGAGAGAAATAAGAAATAACCCAACCATGATTTAGAGAGAAGCCTATTTCTCTTTTCAAATTTTCCAACTTGACATGTTGCTGTAGTGCACTTCACATCTGATTACATTAGTCACATCGCATTATACGGTATCAGATGTGACATGATGCAATGGGATTGTGAACTGTGAATAAAGATGTACCAGCAGCCAGTGACTTCAACCCGTTCCTGATGCAGGAGCTGAGTCACCCACTTTCCTGGTAGCCCTTTGTCAATTCAGACAAAGCATCTGATTCTCCTGTCAAAGAGAGGCCCCGGTATGCCGTTACCTGAGTCATCAGCTAGAATAGAAAATGATTCTCGATTCCTTGCTTACATCGGGGGCTGCTTTTGCTATCCCGGGACCAAGTCTAGAATTTTGTCTCTCCCCAACACTCCCGATAACGATGCCTTCAGTGTGTGCAGAGCATTATAATTTGCGAGGTACTTTCAACGCCATCATCTCACAGACTTGGCACATTCTTAAAAGCCAATAATTAGCAGAGAATTTTTCTCAGGTGATTCAGAATGTTCAACAGAGTCTTTCTCTGACCAGGATCTCAGGTGCGGGGGTGGGGTGTGACGTGGCCCCCTACCGGCGTCTCCCTCTCTGTGATGCAGAAACATCAGCGTGACACATGCTTGCTAGGTGTGTGCCTGTGTCTTCATGAGAAGCAGCTTGCGTTCGGTGCTTCACGTGAACCAGTGTTATTTTCATCTAAATACTGATTTAAAGGAAAAACTGGAGACACATTATAACTATGGTACACTCATTTCAAGATAAAAATTACAATAGTTTCTTGGTTTCCCTATAGAGAACAAAGAAAATGGCACAATTTCCTAGACAACATAAGTCTGACCTGCCACAGTATAGTGAGACCCAATCTAATTCAAAAGTTGTACGTGGCTCTGACGGGATGGCTCAGTTGGTTGGAATGTCATCCCGTACACCAAAAGGTTGGGGGTTTGATCCTCAGTCAGGGCATGCACAGGAGGCAACCGATCGATGTTTTTCTCTCACACCGATGTTTCTCTCTCTCTCTGTCTCTCAAAATCAATATATATATCTCCTTGGGTAAGGATTTAAAAAACAGCGGTACGTGATACCACAGGATTTCTTTCTTTCATCATTTTCAGAGATGTGAAATGAACCTCCCTGTCTCAGAGAGGATGGTTTTGACGGCAACTTGCCACAAGTTGCCGTCCAAAAAATAAGAAACTGTGTCAGGAAATACAAGGTTCAGTAGTAGAACAGCGCCAAATGGACGGACTCCGTTGGTGAGTCTTGTCGTGAAGAGCCTCGCTCCCTGGTTCTGGCTTCAACCTCAGGCCCAGGAAAGATTGTGGCTGCGGGTCCAGGCTTTATAACCTGATACAGCAGCTTCAAGAGAACAGTACAGATTCTGCCTTTCTGAGAAGAGGGAACGCCCTTCTGAGAACCACCGCCCCTCCCCTAAAAGGCTTCCCCTCAAATACATGGGCCAGGAGTGTGCTACACAAGCCCGTTTTTAAATCAATATTAGCAAGAGAAATGGGGTCACTCTCACTGGACACAGGAGACAGCTGCGATAGTCACAATGCTGTATCTGCTGTAGAAGAAGACACTGAGAAACACCACTTAGCAGGGAGACGGGAAACAGCAGCAGGGTGAGGCCCAGCTGGAGAAATTATCTTGGTGAGATTCAGCAGGAAAGTGTACTCCTACTTGAGCTGGGAGGGGTCAAGATCTAGGGCTCCACATGTTCTTAGAACACGCCACCAACTATGACCAGGCTGTCCCCACCATCCCTGCCCTGGCCTGCATTCAGACCCGGAGGAAAGCTATAGGGCTCAGCTTCCCAGAACAGAGTACTCTGTCCCCCTCAGGGCAGATCACCACCAACCCTTATTTGTACAGTGTAGGTGTACTTTGCCTTTTACATATCAGAAATGCATATATATTTGAAAATAGCTCTGCTGACATTTCTAAGCTGATTCTTCCCCAAGCTAAATATCTCCGGTGTCTAAAAACATTCCTTTAATACCTAAGGTTGAACTTTCTCTTGGCTCCACTACTACAACCCAGGGCTATTTCTTGAAGTTTATTGGCTGACTGCCTCAAATTGTTAGTCATTGGCACTTTGGTATGAATTAATTTCACTAAACAAAATTGTTCATAATGTTTCTGAGGCAGAACCAGGGAGCGGTAGAGAAAATACTAGAGCCGGCTGACATTTTCAAAAAGCTTGCAGAGAAGAATGAGACATTGAAGACACAGCTTGCCAATGACATTCACGTACCTAAGACGGGTGATATTTCAATTTTGTGTTCCAGCTCCTGGTAGGGCAAGGCAGCCTGGGCAAACAGAGGTGAGCTGAGGCCTAAAAGCCTTTGAGATAGGTGGTTTTTGGAAAGATGGACTTTGTCATCAAATAAGAAGGAAGTCCTGGGTGGCAGGTAGAATAAATTCATTCATTCACCAAAGATTTATTGAATGGACCAGGTATTCCACTAGACACTGGCTGTGCAGTTTGGAAAATGAATAACAATAAACGCCTGTTTGTCTAGGTGATTCATTATTTTGAAGCAGGGTGAGAGATGAGACAGGCAATCCAAAAGAGTAGAGGGTGCCCCAATATCCATTCAAAGCATGGCACATGAAGAATCTAGAAAAAGGCACTATCCAGCCCAACAGGAATTAAAGTTTTAGAGAAGGCTGTAAACCTCTTGACTTTAAGGGACTGCCCGTGGAAGGCTTCAGTTCTAAAGGGACAAGGCAGGCCCTGGCCAGTTTGGCTCAGCGGTTAGAGTGTCGGCCTGTGGTCCGGAGAGACCCGGGTTCGGTTCCCGCTAAGGGCACGTACCTTGGTTGCAGTTTGTCCCCGGCCCTGGTTGGGTCGTGTGGGTGGCAACCACTCGATGTGTCGCTTTCACATCGATGTTTCTCTCTCTCTCTCTCCCTCCCACTCTATCTGAACAAAATATCGAAAAATGTCCTCGAGTGAGGATAAAAAAAAAAATAAAAATAAAGGGACAAGGCAGACTGAGAGCCACGAGAGGCACGACAAGGACCCAGCTGCCATGATCAGCATACACAGTGGAGACTGGATCTTCTGCACACGGAATCTGCAAACTAGACCTGTGCACACTGGAGTACAGGGTCACAGCTGAGTGGGTAGCAAAACTGACTTTGTGCGGAGCCCTAAAATCAGACCACAGAGCCCTCCCAGTCTATGGTCAGCACTGTCCTGGAGCCTGGGGCAGAAATGAACTTACATGAGAGAGTACATAGTCCCAGAGGTCGGTATTTCCCAGTCACAGGCCACACCTCCCTCTCAGCTACCCCTCTTCCTTGACATGCCATCCTCATTTCTTTCATTTGGGAGCTGTCGTGGCCCATGAGATCAAGCAGAGTATAACAATCTGCTTCCTCGGCGCTATTTCTAAGGAATGCCCGGTTACACTGGAGCACGGTATTTTGCTTCTCAGCGTTACAGGAACTACTAACCAAGAAGAGACAGCATTACTGTAATCTAGAATTAAAGATGCACACGTCATGCGTAGATTGACTTTAAACCACTCAAATCTGAGTAGAACTAAGTCGTCACATAATTTAGCTGGACTTACCCCTAAAATGTATAAAGCAATATTCACCCCAAGTATAAGATGTTTGATAACAAAATACTCCCTTTTTCACTGTGATTTCCCCCTGTGAAAGCATGTCAGCGACTGTGAACTTCAGGCCATTGATCATTTTCCAGCAGCACAACGTTCTAGAGTGTTACCTACATGCTTAATGCTCATCAATTTCAATTAACGGTCTTGGCTGATTTGATTATTAGATTCTTGGAATTTCCCAGGAAAATGCCAGCACTTCGTTTTTTAAGATAGAAGGATATAGTTTCTCTCTTCCAACCAGAGCAAATTGCTCCCCAGTATAGGAATAAATTCTCCGCTTCCCAGAACCGATGGCAAATTCACAAAGCTCCATAAAACTCATGCATGACTCGCTGCTGCAGCTGCATAATTAAAAGAAAACTAATATATTGACTGGTTTTCCTCAGAATAGCATTCATAAGTCACTGCTGCTTGCGAAAAGCTTGCTGCTAAAAGGATTATGGCCAATACCATTTTTATGATTAAAGAGAAAGAATGGCTCTGGTTTGCCTTGTCCAGTCCTCTCACGGATATCCAAAATGCTCCAGTGGCTGCTTTCTTACATAAGCCTTGAACTAGCACAACAACCAGAGGAAACAGCTAACCAATGCACAGATATACCACCCAAACTATTGCTTTATCCTCACAACATAGGCCCTCTGCCTCCCAAACTCAATCCATAGAAGGCTTATTTTTAGCAGTGACTAAAGGACTATGTGCTCTAATTTATGCACACATATAAAATCAATAATTACTTAGTCGACCTTTCCATTCGTCTAAATTTGGCCTGGCGTAATGGAAGCTGCCCACACAGTTCCCATTGAGAATGATAAATAGGAGACAGTAGTGCATCTCTATCTTCTCTCTAAGGGTCAGATGAAATCAGAGGCAGCTCAAAACCCCAGCCAGTCCTTGAACTGAGCCACACAAACTCTTATTTGCATCAGATTCCATCTGGATGAGCATTGTGTTCCTTTCCAAAGAGGAAACCGAACTCTGATGGTGCAGGACCCTGCCTTCAAGATGTTGTCGACCTAATTGATGGGAACAGTCCTTGCAATGGGTGCCGGAGGCAATAAAGAGCACAATTCCCCAAATGGCACAAAGCAAAAGAATGCTCGGACAAAAAGTCAGCTACAGATCCCCTGCGCAAGGTGTGGAATAAGATGCTCATGGGTCTAGAGACATTTCTCCACGCCTAACTCCTTCCAGCATCCTCTTTCAGATGGGGCGGTTTTCCTACTATTTGTCTAACTCCTCTACAACGCCGAGTTCCTGCCAGGGAGCCCTGTACCCTCACTTTGTTTTTAAACACTGGATTTCTAGAGTGGCCCTTTTATTTTTCCTGAACTTGCTCCTTACAAAAATGTAACTTTCTTCATATTGGGATAACATTAGGCAGAGATATCTAAGCTGGGTTTTCTCTCTACCTTAGGATTCTTTAAACTCGCCAGCCGGCCAGTCTTCTAGATTGACTTTCCCTATTGTCAGAGCAGAATGGACACCTCTGCATCCACATTAGCCACATCCTATATGTTGAATTCTATGCCATTGTTGTCATTAAGTGAAATACTTTATCAAATGACTTGACCACACAAAGCAAGGGGTCCTGCCACCATGAACCCCAGGACCTAGGACTTGCACAGGAGCTGTCTGTCTGTTCTGCAGGCCTACGACTTCACAGTCTAGCTCCCTTTCCTGAAGTCGTTACGTTACACAGGGTGGAGTAAAAGTAGGTTTACAGCTGTGTGTATGGACAATAATACAATAATTAATAAATAATAATTCAAGAATAAACTCTGTTTCACGTACTCACAACTGTAAGCCTACTTTTGACTCCCCATAGGGGTTGGTGAGTTGGTGAAGCGCCCAATAACAATAATGATAACAACAAAAACCACCATGTTGCTATTTTAACTGGCCTTCATTGAACATTTATTATGCACTATGACTAAGTAATAGGCACTTTTTAAATTCCTTCTATCTGTTAACTCCTTGAATCTTTACCACAACCATGCTGTGGGAACTACTAGTGTTTCTGTTTTGCTGATGAAGCAGGGAGGATGGGTGACCTTGCCTACGGTCACAAAGATGGTAAGTGGTAGAGCTGGACTTACAACCTCAGCAGCCTGATTCCAAGGTCCAAGTTCACCCACGAAGCTCTCACACCTTTAGTTGCCTTGGCCATGACCTGAATAGCCTCATGTCAGACTCTGCGCTCCCCCCCTTATTCGATCCACTAGGCTACTTGCCTCTTAGACCTTCTGCCTGGTCATGTGAGACTTCTTTAGGAGGTTTGAACAGAGACTCGGCCAAAAGGACCTACTAAGTACCAGACATACTCTGACATCCCTCCTTGTGTTTATCAAGCATTTTTTTAGGAAAGTTTAGCGTTTCTCAGGACGGATGCCTGGCATGTAAAAAGCGCACAGCACATACAGCGAATGCGGACACGGGGGAGCCGTGGAGAAAAGATCACACGGCCGAGAAGCCAGGAGGGGAGGGAAAAGAAGGCAGAGTAGAGGCTTTGGAACACAAAAGCCCCAGACTCTCGGGGGCTTGGTGGCCAGCTGCTCACATCTTTGCATAAAACATGGACACAGGGCTGTCGGGGGACACCTACGTATGGCTCCCGGGGGCAGCCAGGAAATTGAAGAATGTGCCTTGGTGAGGAGAGAAATCTGGGAAAGGGGGAAAAGAGGCTTTTCTCTTGCATGTGTCTAAGAAATGCATATTGCACATAGCTAAGGAGAAAATCAGAACAATCCAAGTGCTAAGACACTGCCTGTGTTGCTTTAAATTCTCCTGGCAACGTCTCACGTCCTCACTGACACAGAGGGGAATCTAGCCACCTGTCAACCCCAAGACACACTACCAACTGTTTGGGGAAATATTCTAGACAGGAAGGAGCCTGCCACAATAATTACAGCCATCGTGCTAGCCTTAAACAGTACCATACTCAGTGCATTATCTAAGGCCTTTAGTCTGCCCTCTGACAGACATCAGCTAACTGGGCATGCTTTACTGGCCAAAGAAACTGATGTTTGGCTTTTGGTGATTTGTGGAATCCGAATTCTCATTATTCTAAAAGTATTACAGTCCACAATTGAAAGCCTCCAAGGAAGGCACGCCAGGTGCCAGAAATGACAGAAATCTAGGGACACGAAGATTGTTTAATTACACACACAAGGTTTTTAATGGATTCATTCCACTTGAGGAATGTGCAAGTATTTCAAATTTTTAAATTAAAAATAAAACCTTAAATACTTTTATTCAGTGATAGAAAAGAGCTTAGTAACTTGAAAAGTATTTACAGTGTAATTAAAATACAATGAAGAAGTCATAAAAGTCTGCACTTTTATGGAGTGAGCATTCCATATCAGATGGCTTAGAGGAGATATCAGTCTCATTCCTCAGCAAAACATGGCTAGAAGGAAGATGTCCTGTTCCAGCCTTCTTCATTCCTGTGCAGAGAGAGGACGAGATGGTGTGACCAGCATGACTGGAGACTTCAAGAAGTTGACGTATGGGGCACGTTAAAATATTAAATATTTATAGCGTAGATAAATGATTACTGGCAGGGGATATGATAAGCATCTACTAAGTTTTCAAGGTGTGACACCAAGAATACAAGGACTTGTTTACTCTAATTTAGGAGGACAAATTATTAGAACTAAGGAAATTTAAAGATTGAAAATTGTCCGGAAGTTGAGAAATCCTTCATGATGAGAAGACTTGGCTAATTCACAACTAGTCTCCTAGAGGGAAGTGGTAAAGATCTATCAGTGAGACTCTTCAGAGAGGCTTTTCAGAATGCTCTAAAGTCAAAATAATCAGGGCCTGATGTACTGGGAAAGGGCATATGCATTAATGGGTCCAAATCCTGAACGCACATCAGAATAAACAGGGACGCTTTCTAAGATCACCTTGGAGATTCTGCTTCAGTAGGCTTTGGTAGAGTGTTGGAATCTATGTATTTTTAAAGCTCATTAGGATTCCAGCAAGGTTGAAGTAACAAGTATCACCCTTGCCTATCCACTGTAATCAACTATAAAACTAGACAAAATTTGCAAGGCATTTTACAACATACAGAGAATGGGGGTGGGGACAGGAAGATGAGCTTCATGTTCACCTCAGCTTTCTGCCTGGGGGCCCATTTTCAACCAGCAGAGAAAGATGCAACCTTACTGGGAGGAGAGTCATGACAGTCAAGTGAGATAATCCACGTAAAGCAGTCATCGAGCACATTGACTCCTATATGCTAAGATTTCACATTGCAGTTACTATTAGAATTCATCTCCAAAATAATGATTTTCCCACAAAGAACACTGCCATCTTGCAGACTTCAGGGAAACTACTATTGAAGACACAGAAATAAAATTTGCATTTTTGTACAGCGTCCCACAGTCTCTTCCTGCAGTCTATCCCAGTGAGTTTCTTACCTTTGAAGATTAAAGCAAGGCAAAAATGGGCAATGGTCATTAGGGTCATGGTACCTCCAAGCCTCAGGAGAAAAAGCAGACTGTCTCCAGAACTTTCTCCCATGCTGCACTCTCCTCCCCTGGGGAGCACTAGGGCAGACTCTGCAAGTGCCCGCCAGAGGCTGGGATGACAGTGCATTTTCTTGTAGGCACATCCAATCTTTGCAAGTGACTCCCTTGGTAGTGCATTCATGTGGCTTTGAGGTAGAGGAGGTAGGCACCCCATTTTCCTCCTGCCCATGGGAAAGGAAGAGAAAACCCCTTTACCACAAATACGGCCTTCTAGTCAACCACCTCCCTGTATGCCTTACTCACCCACCCAGTAACTTTTCTCATATAGGTTTGTAGGGTGGGGTGATTGTCAAGGTAGCAGAGAAGGTATGGACACCTTTTAGGAAGTCTTGAGGAGCTATCTGAACATGATGTCACTGGATCCTTTTATGGGCTGAATTGTGTGCCTCTCAAAATTTATATGTTGATATCCTAACCCCCAATATCTCAGAATGTGACATTTTTTGGAGAGAGGGCCTTTGAAGAAGAGGTAATAAGGATAAATGAGGTCGTCAGGGTGGGTTCTAATCCAACTTTACCCTGTCAAGAGGGGATTAGGAGATCAGATATATGCAAATGGAAGACCCTGTGAGGACATAGGGAGAAGACAGCCATTTGCAAACCAAGTAGAGGCCCCAGAAGGAATCAGCCCTGTCAACACCTTGATCTCGGACTCCTAGCCTCTAGGATTGGGGGGGGGTGGGAGGGGGAAATCTGTTGTTTAAGCCACTCAGGCAGTAATATTTTGTTATGGAAGCCTAGCAAACGAATAAACGATCCCTTTAAGAGATGGGAATAATTAATGTCAAGTTGTCCTCAGCTTTGGGTTCTAGTTCTATGGCCACAGAAAAAGTCTCCCTCAATAGTCAGACATAAGAAATAAAATTTATCCCTGGCCGGTTTGACTCAGCGGTTAGTGTCGGCCTGCAGTCCAGAGAGACCCGGGTTCGGTTCCCGCTAAGGGCATGTACCTCAGTTGCAGTTTGTCCCCGACCCTGGTTGGGTTGTGCGGGTGGCAACCACTTGATGTGTCCCTTTCACATCGATATTTCTCTCTCTTCTTCCCACTCTATCTGAACAAAAAATGGAAAAATGTCCCTAGGTGAGGATAAAAAAAAGAAATAAGAAATAAAAGTTAGCATATATCAGTATTAGAGACATATAGCGAGGAAGATACAGCCAATAGCACAAAAAAGAATGGACCCAAAACAGAATCATAAACTAGGAAAAATAGTGGGTTGAGTTTGATAAGCTTATACCGGTGAGACAATGGAGGCATGACTGTTAACAAGGGGCACACACTTGATGAAGCCAGTGCACAAGGTGGACTACTGGAGGATCCCAGCTGTGTGGAATAGGACAGCCCAGGTAATCCTGAGGCTGATGAATAGGACCAGGTGTAGAAAGTCAAATGTGTCAATCCACACAGAGGGTTAGAGTCACAGAAAGCAGAACAGGTTGAGAACAGTGAACACACAAATGTTACTTAATGAAACAGGAGTTTGGAGAATATCTAATCAACCACCTGTTCTTAGTCATGATGTTTTCCCAGTAAAAACTACATCTTTGAGTAGAGACAGAGAAGGTGGTCCACCACCATGTAGAAGGATTTGAGGGACCCTTTCTGAGTCTGAAGTTGGCCTGATCAAAAAGATCTTTCCTATAAACATGTCTAAAACTGAAAACTTGACTCGGAAGGGTCATGTATGAATAAGAGAATTTTAACTGAGTTTTAGAAATGATGTAACCTTGCAGCAATTATATCAGAAAGGGTAGTTGAGCTTGGCCCTTGAAGTCTGACACACCTAAACTTCAATTCTGTCTCTACTCTTCTTCACTATGTGCCCTTCAGCAAGTTACTTGGTCTCTAGAAACCTCAGTGTTTTCATCTGTAAAATGGAGATAACTCGCATGCACACCTGTGACTCCAGTGCAATGACATATGCATACCTTCCTAAATAAGGGCTGATCACAATAGATACTCAGTAAATATTAGCTCCTTTTTTCCCTTGTATTATCTAGACGGTGGTGATCAGGGCTTTTAAGGGCTAGGATAATGGATAACTAGATTTTGGAGGTGAGGTAAAAGGAAACCCAGAGAAATAGAAAATTGGCAGGAGGGCCGGCCGGTGTGTCTTGGTGGATTGAGCATTGTCCAATGGACTGAGAGGTCCGGTTCAATTCCCGGTCAGGACATGTGCCCAGGCTCTATCCTCAGTAGGGGGCTGCAGGAGGCAGCCAAGGGATGTTTCTCTCTTTCCCTCTCCCTTCTTCTCTCTCTAAAAAAATCAATAAAAGTATATTTTTTTAAAAAAAGAAAATTGGCAGAAGGAAGAAGCTTGGAGATCAAGGAAAGGAATACCAAAACAGATGTTACCAGTGTTGTCTATTTGATAATCTTATTTAGAAAAGGGTCGTTTTGAAGAACAGTGTTTCTTCTCCAATCATTGAGCAAGCACTGCCATCATGTCAGATCCTAAGTAATGATCCAGGGATACACCTGAGGAGATGAAAGCTGTGTGTTCATCAGACTAGATAGACAGGCATCCCTTCCTGCTCAACCTCCCCACGTCGAGCACTGCCCAACTGCACCTTGCTCTGAAGAGTATCGTCTTCCCAGATTTAAAAAAAAAAAAAAAAAGGCACTTTTTCAGTTAGTCGTAGAGAATAGCAGCCCTTCTCAGCTAGAAACTTCTCCAAGTCCATCTGTCCTGACCTTGATCAAAGTTCCCCGCTGTGGATTGAGATATTGTGGTTCAGTGTTTGATAGAAAGAATTTACAGAGAAAAATCCTAGGACAGCTACCCAGAGGACACTGATTATAAAATACTCATGTGACAGAGCCAGCAATCCACACATCCAGATGTCAAGAGCTGGTTAATTAAGATTAAGACATATTTGCTTTAGCAAGTCCAGTCAATCCAATTCTAGTATGGTTCTTTTTCTATTGTTCATTTTTGCAGAAATTTCCTTTGTCTCTGTAGAGCAGCTGTAAGTAGCAGAAATAACCAGAATTTCACAATAGTGTTTTTCAAGACACAGTGAAGAATAGGTTATTTATTTGAAAAGAGAAGAAGGGAAATTTTTAAGGAAGGAATTAAATGGTCTAGTCTTCAAGCCGTCATGTTTAAACAGGAAGCATATGGGACAGCTTCAAATAGTGCAAAAGGTAAGTGAACTGTTTTCATTAACCGTAGACATCAAGGAGAACGCAAGCTCGGGGCTGAGTCTCATGCTCATTTCACCAGCCCACTGGGGTGATGTGCTCCATCTTGAATCGGAAGGAGAGGTTTCCCCATCGAGTCAGTCATAAAGGCTGCTGCCAACATTTCCATTTCTCTTTGCTTGGCAGTAGGATGAAGACCCTGAAAACAGTGCTTGTACAATTTGCAAATTAAAATCATTTTGGGGGAGCCATAAACGTCAAGCTGAAGGGACTATTCAAAAAGCTGTGGTAAGGAAGGCAGTAACTGTTTTATCTTTTTCCATAAAACTCTAATGCATTGGAGGGAAAAATAAAGAAACCTCAGGTATAAACACTGCTATTGTAAGTTCCGTACACAACCTCTATGATCTATCTACAACAAAGTTAAAGCTGTTGAATGTGGATAATGATAAAATTCTAAACAGAGCTCCTGAGAGGAAGCAAAACGATCTGGAAAAAAAAAAGAGTTTTTAATGGGATTTATTAGCAAGACCATCCCTGGGAATTATAGTGACATACATATAAGAGTTTTGCAAAGGCAAATTACACTATGTTGGGCATTATTCTACCTCAATTTAAAGGTAAAAGGCAAAAAAACCAAAGGTCATCAGCCCAAGAGTATATTAATTTATATGTAATATAGGGTTTTTTCTACACATGAAGAAGTCCAAAGGGGGAAAAATTATAGCTCCCGTAAGAAAGTTTCGGCAATAATCTTACATAATTTACAGCATAAAAGGACATTTCTGTGTCCAGGAATTGTGGCTCATCAGCATTGTAAAAATGGATCCGCGCAACCCATTTGATGCAAAAGTCATGTGAAAATCCTCAGGCAGCCGGCTGCTCGCACAGCCCATCCCTCCCGCTGACAGTCACATCACAACAGGCAATATTCATGGACGCTCTAGGAGAAAGACAAACACGTGAACTGTGGGGAGAAGAGGGCAAGCGAGAGGACAAGCCCAATTCTTCAGAACCTGAAGAGGCATTGCTCAGTTCCCCGATGAGGCCCGTGCCAGCTGGTTCTCTATCGAGCCTAGCACAGGCTCAGGAAGCCCTGGACGATTTCATTATCTCCTGCTTTCCAAAGGGAGAGGGAGCCTGCTTTCCTATTTCATGATAATTGGATGAAAAAATGTGGGTGGGAGCACAATTCATTTCAGAGTTTGATGAATTATTTACCAATTAAGGAGATGAGTAGAGGAAGGGGAGGGCTACATAACTTTGATATGAATGTTCCTTTTATGATATTATTTATACACATGAAATTGTTGCTTTTATTAACTAAGAGGTTAATCACTTGAATGGGGAGCTTTGCAGCCTTTACAATCCCGTACACAGGCAAATTGGCTAATTTTATGTTAGGAAAAATAACCTGGCAATTTTTCTAGTACTTATCTGTGTGGTGCAGTTTAATAACATTTTATAATATAAAAAATGAGTCAACTAGCTGGGCTGCTGGTTTGCAAAGTCACCCTGTTCAAGTGGTGCGGGAAACGGGAAGCATTCATGGGATTCCGGTAGACAACGGATTTCAAGAAAATTTTCTTTTGCCACTTCATCAGGTGACAATATACAAGTCTACATGACGTGAATCAAAGCCTAAACTATAAGTTCAAAAGATGTGGTCAGAGACGCAGTCCCTACCACTAGCCACGTACTTTGGGCAAGTCACGTCTTTTCTCCGTCTCATCTTCATTTATGAAATAAGGGCAACCCATTTTCATCCAAGTACACAACGGGAGCATTCTGTGTACTCTCATAATAATGATGGACAAGACTGGGAAAATGCCTGTCCTCTTGAAACTTTCATTCTAATGGGGAACCAATACACACATTCAAAAATAAATTAAACACTTGCAGGTTGAGATAAGTACCCTTTAAGAAATACATAGGAGCCCTGGCCGTTTGGCTGCAGCTGGAGCGTTGGCCGGTGGACCAGAGAGGCTCTGGTTTAGTTCCCACTAAGGGCACATGCCTCAGTTGCAGTTTATCCCAGGCCTCTGTTGAGATCGGGTGTATGGCAACCACTCGATGTGTCTCTCTCACATTGATGTTTCTCTCTCTTCCTCTCTCCCACTCTATCTGAAGATAAAAATGTCCTTGGGTGAGAATAAAAAAAGAAAAGAAAAGAAAAGAAAAAAGAAATACATAGGAATCATTGGAAAATAACAAAGATAGCTATTCTTGATAGGAGAGGCTGAAGAAAAAATAATAGTTAAGCTAAGACCTGAGAGATTAAGAGAAATAAATAATTTATAGAGCTAACCAAACAGCATCCTAAGCCAGGGAAATAGCAGGAGCAAAGGGCCTAATGCCTGCAAGATTCGGTCTGTTCTAGTAACAGAGACAGACAATGCATGTGTGGGCCATAGAGGTAAGAAATAAGGCTGGAGACAGAGGAGGAGCCAGATCACATAGAACTTTGTAGAACATGGTAAGAAATTTGGGTTTCTAGTCTAAGTATAATGGGAAGTCATTGTAGGGGGTTAACACAATCTTGTATACAAGTTTTAAAAAATCCTCCTGGCTGTTATGTACAGAATCAATTGAAAGGACACAAGAGAGATGGAGAGACTGTTCAGGGAGGCACAGCAGTAATAAATGCTAGATGGTGGCTTAGACTATAATGTGGGCAATAAATATGGAACAAGTGGGCAGAGACAAGCTATGTTCTGGATGCTCATCAGGTGTTGGTGATGGGAAGATTATGTCCCATTACATTTCTCATAAAATAAAGGGAGAAACTTGTAATGACAGTGACTTTAGTAACTGACAACAGGCTAGTGAAAATGCTGAGACAAGACTGGAGACATACAAGTTTAAGAGACATTTGCAAGTTCAGTTTACAGATAATTTTGAAGCACCTTTTGAGATATCCAAGTGGCTACATCAGTTAGATATGTAGGTATGAGTTCAGAGAAAGAAGCAGGCTAAAAATATAAATTGGGGAGTCTTCAGATCAGCAATGAATTTTGGAAAGATGATAATAATGTCTTCCTTACACATCTCACGGGTTTTTTATTATCTTGCAATTTGCCTATCTCACTTAGTCAGGTAATAAAAACTTGAAAATATCAGTGACTAAAAACAATACAAGTTGATTTCTTGCTCATGATACATATCCATATCAAGTTGTCTAGGGCTTGGCTCTACATCTTGGTTATCATCACTAAGACCAGGATGGCAGTTCTGCCAAATCTAGATAATGGTTGGTCATGGTAGCAGAGGAAAAATCAACATTGATATTCAGGTTCCTGCAAATAATTGACTCGTGTTACTTTTACTTTCAACTTATAGGCCAGAAATAGTCACTTGACTGCATCAACCACAAGGGAGCCAAGGAATACATCATTTCATGTACCTGGAATGGGGAGAGATCGGAACATTTGGAAAACCACAATAACCACCACACTAAAGAAATGCTACCCTCTTTGTGACAGAAAGTGCCAATGGGAGCTGATGTTTCTCATCTCTGCCAAGCACTTTGTGGGGTTTTTTTAAAATATGTTTTTATTGATTCTAGAGAGAGAAGAAGGGAGAGGGGAGAGAGAGAGAGAGAGATTGAGAGAGGGAAACATCAATCAACTGCCTCCTCTGGAGATCGAGCCTGCAACCCAGGCATGTGCCCTGACCAGGAATCAAACCTGCAACCTTTTATTACATGGGACAATGCTCAACCAATTGAGCCACACTGGCCAGGGTGTACTTTGTGGTTTATGAAGCACTTTGCTGAGTTCCATAACATGTTAAGGAAAATAAAGGGCAGAAAGATTTAGAAAAGAGTATTTTCAAAGGTTAGTTCAAAGCCCTAGACTGAAAAGTGATAAGAACACTGTAATGCACAACACAGCTCATGAAGTATTTAGAAACCAGTGGATATCAAGGCCTTGGCTTGACATCCTGAGTTACAAGACAGCTGCACTTGCTTGTATCGTCTGGAGTGGTGTGCACTAACAAAGTGAAACCTTCAGCTTTAATGAAGGCAAGGTGCCGTCCATGAGCAGAAAGCAACGATTGAACTGAGTAGAGTAGGCAAACCCAAAGTTTGATTCATTTTGTGGAGCACTGGGCCTAGGAAGAAATTTGCTAGTTCATATGAGTTGATTCAGTGAGAATCAGGGAAGTTGGTAAATCACACTGGCTGCTGGATAGAGTGACTCAGATAGGTGGTCAGTTAGACCACAGATAATTACTAGGTCGGATTCTCCCAAACCCCTCCCTGGTAACCAGTTAAATGTTGAAGGGGGCTTACGTATCCATTTGGATATTCTTGACACTTTCTCCTCTCTAAAGCCCTTGACTTCACCAGCCAAGGCGTTGAGAAGGCTGCAGCCCTCAAAGAGTCTATTCTTTTCTGAGCCAGATACTATATAAAGCTAAAGCTCAAAGGCCAAGGTACTTGCTCTGAGAACTTTACAAGTTTAACATTGCAGACCATACTTTTTTTTTCATTACATGTATTTAATTAGTTTGATTATCGATCTTTTGTAAATAGTCTAAGGTTTAACTTAAGTATACAGGTAGAGTCAGGTAAATTGTAGGTCCTAGGACAGGAAGGGGGCTGGGAGGGCAGGTGGATAACACTGTTCCAGCGGCAAAGTCTACGAGGGAATTGAGGTATGTTGACTGCCCAGCAAATAGACTCTGACCTTGGGGGTACATTTGTGAGGAGCATTAAAACAATGGCCACACATGGAAGTGTACTGAGGGGCAGCACGGAGCTCTGACTCACTGGGATGGAAGTGGTATGAAAAAGGTTGGAGAGGTGGGATGGGACTGAAGGGGAAGGACTTGACTTCTATAAATCTTTGAGATTCACTTCTTTAGGCAAAGGAAAGACATTAAAGATGTTTCTGGCTGGAGGAGGACTTCATAAAAGTTTCTTTTTTTATTTTTATTTATTTTTATTTTCTGGATATGCACTTGTTTATCAAATAAATATTTTTTTGGAATTACCAACTTTATTTTATTTTATTTTTCTGGTATCTTTTATTTAAATTTTATTTTTGATACGGATGTTTCTCCTTTTTTACCCCATTGACACCATCCTCCACATCCCCCCCACCCCGTCCCTGGCTTTGTTGCCCATGTCCATTGGATATGAGTACATGCATGTAAGTTCTGTGGTTTATCTCTTCTCACCTCCCCACCCCCTCTTCTGAGGGTTGTCAGTCTGTACCCTACTTTCACGTCTCTGGGTCTACCCTATTTCTCAGACTGTTATGTTCATTATATTCAACAAATAAGTGAGATCATGTGGCACTTGTCTTTCTCTGCTTGGCTTGTTTCACTTAGGATAATACTTTCCAGGTCCCTCCATGTTGTCTCAAAGGATAAGAGATCTTTATTTCTTACAGCTGCATAGTACTCCATTGTGTATATGCAGCACAGCTTTTTCATCCATTTGTCTACTGATGGACACTTGGGCTGTTTCCAGATCTTAGAAAATTGTAAATAGTGCTGCTATGAACATGGGGGTACATATATTCTTTCTGATTGGTCTTTCAGGCTTCTTAGGGTATATTCCTAGAAGTGGGATCACTGGATGAAATGGAAGTTCAATTTTAAATTTTTTGAGGTAACACTAAATTGTTTTCCATAGTGGCTGCACCAGTCTGCATTCACACTAGCAGTGTACTATAGTCCTCTTTTGTCCACACCCTCACCAACATTGGTTTGATGATTTGCTGATGGCGGTCATTCTGACAGGTGTGAAGTGATACCTCATTAATGTTTTAATTTGGATCTCTCTGATGGTTAGTGATGTTGAACATTTCTTCATATGTCTCTTGGCCATTTGGGGATTTTTGGGTTTTTTGAAGCTCACCCGAGGACATTTTTCGATATTTTGTTCAGATACAGTGGGAGGGAGGGAGGGAGGGAGGGAGGGAGGGAAGGAGAGAGAGAGAGAGAGAGAGAGAGAGAGAGAGAGAGAGAGAGAGAGAGAGACATCGATGTGAAAGGGACACATAGAGTGGTCGCCACCCACACGAACCAACCAGGGCCGGGGACAAACTGCAACCGAGGTACGTGCCCTTAGTGAGAACCGAACCCGGGTCTCTCCAGACCACAGGCCAACGCTCTAACCGCTGAGCCAAACCGGCCAGGGCTCTCTTGGCCATTTGTATGTCCTGTTTGGAGAGGTGTCTATTCAGCTCCTCTGCCCATTTTTTAATTGTTTTTTTTGTCTTCCTTTTGTTGAGTTGTATGAGTACTCTATATATTTTGGAAATTATCCCCTTATCTGATGTATCATTGGCAATAATGCTCTCCCATACAGTGGGTTGCCTTTCCATTTTGATAGTTGTTCTTTTGCTGTGCAGAAGCTTTTGAGTTTGATGTAGTCCCATGTGTTCATTTTCTCCTTTGTTTCTGTTGCCTTAGGTGTTGTATCAGTAAAAATCCTGCTGCGTATGATGTCCAAAATTCTGTTGCCTACATTTTCTTCTAGAATTTTTATGGATTCATGGGTCACATTTAAGTCTTTTATCCATTTTGAGTTTATTTTTGTGTATGGTGTAAGTTGATGGTCTAGTTTCATTTTTTTTTTGCATGTAGCTGTCCAATTTTCCCAACACCACTTATTAAAGAGGCTGTCTTTACTTCATTGTATGTTCTTGCCTCCTTTGTCAAATATTAATTGAGCATAATGTCTTGGGTTCGTTTCCGGGTTCTCTTTTCTGCTCCACTGGTCTATATGCCTGTTCTTGTGCCAGTACCAGGCTGTTTTGATTACAGTGGCTTTATAGTATAACCTGAAATCTGGTAATGTGATCCCTCCAACTATGTTCTTCTTTTTCAAGATTGCTGTTGCTATCCAGGGTCTTTTTTGGTTTCATATGAACTTTTGAAGTATTTGTTCTAGTTCTGTGAAATATGTCGTTGGTATTTTGATGGGGATTGCATTGAATCTATGGATTGCTTTGGGTAATATGGACATTATAATGATGTTAATTCTTCCAATCCATGAACAAGGTATGTGCTATCACTTTTTTTATGTCTACCTCTATTTATTTTTCAATGTAGTTTTCTGCAAATAGGTCCTTTACTTCTTTGGATAAGTTTATTCCTAGATATCTTAATTTTTTTGCTGTGATGATAAATGAGATTGTTTTTAAAGTTTCTCTTTCTGTGAGTTCATCATTGGTGTATAAGAATGCCATCAATTTCTTGATGATAATTTTGTATCCTGCTACTTTACCAAATTCATTTATTAAGTCTAGTAAATTTTTGATGGAGTCTTTAGGGTTTTCTATGTATGTCATGTCATCTGCGAATAATGACAGTTTCACTTCCTCCTTTCTAATTTAGATCCCATTTATTTTTTCTTCCTGTCTGATTGCTGTGGCTAAGACTTCCAGTACTATGTTAAATGAGAGTGGCAAAAGTGGGCATCTCTGTCTTTTTCCTGTTCCTAAGGAAAATGCCTTTAGTTTCTGCACATTGAGTATGATGTTGGCTGTAGGTCTTTCATATATGGCCTTTATTATGTTGAGATATGATCCCTCTATTCCCACATTGCTGAGCATTTTTATCAGAAATGGGTGCTGAATTTTGTCGAATGCTTTTTCAGCACCTATTGATATGATCATGTGGTTTTTATTTTTCATATTATTTATGTGGTGTATCACATTTATTGATTTGTGAATGTTGTACCATCCTTGCATCCCTGGGATGAATCCCACTTGGTCATGGAAAATAATTTTTTTGTTGTATTGGTGGATTTGATTTGCTAATATTTTGTTCAGGATTTTAGCATCTATATTCATCAGAGATATTGGCCTGTAGTTGTTTTTTTTTTTTCGTGGTGTCTTTTTCTGGTGATGGAATTAGAATTATGCTGGCCTCATAAAACAAGTTTGGAATCTTCCTTCTTCTTGAATTTTTTGAAAGAGTTTGAGGAGAATAGGTGTTAGTTCTTTTTTTAATGTTTGGTAAAACTCCCCCGTGAAGTCATCTGGGCCTGGGCTTTTTTTTGCTGGGAGGGTCTTTATTACCTCTTCAATTTCCTTAGTTGTCATTGGTCTGGTCAAGTTTTCTATCTCTTCCAGGTCAAGTTTGGGAGACTATGTGTTTCTAGATATTTGTCGATTTTGCTTAGATTGTCAAATTTGTTGCCGTAAAATTGTTCATAGTATTTGTTAACGATCCTTTGTATTTCTGTGGTGTCAGTTGTTACTTCTGTTTCATTTCTGATTTTGTGTATTTGGGTTCTCTCTCTTTTGAGTCTTGGTGAGTCGAGCTAAGGGTCCGTCAATCTTGTTTATCTTTTCGAAAAAACAGCTCTTTGTTTCATTGATCCTTTGAATTGTTTTTTTGGTCTCTATGTCATTTATTTCTGCTCTAATCTGTACTATTTTCTTCCTTCTACTTGCTCTGGAATTTTCTTTTGTTTGCTTTCTAATTCTTTAAGTTGTGAGGTTAGATAGTCTATTAGAAAATTTTCTTGTTTCTTGAGGTAGGCCTGTAGTGCTACGAACTTTCCTCTCAGAACTGCCTTTGCTGCATCCCATAGACTTTGTGTTGCTGTGTGTTAATTTCATTGGTTTCCAGGAAGTTTTTCATTTCCTCCTTGATCTCGCTGGTAACCCATTCATTGTTTAATAACATGCTATTTAACCTCCATGTGTTCAAATGTCTTTTCATGTTTTTGTTGCAATTGATTTCTAGTTTCATGCCATTATGTTCTGAGAAGATGCTTGATATCATTTCAATCTTATTGAACTTGTAGAGATTTAGTTTGTGTCCTATTATGTGGTCTATCTTCGAGAATGTCCCATGTGCACTTGAGAAGAATGTGAATTCTATACTTTTGGGGTGTACTTCTCTGTAGACTTCTATTAAATCTGTTGGGTCTAGTGCTTCATTTAGAGTCTCTGTTTCCTTGCTAATTTTTTGCCTAGAGGATCTATCCAGTGATGTCAGTGGGGTGTTGAAGTCCCCTGCTATGATTGTATTGCTGTCAATTTCTCCTGTGAAGTCCTCAAGAACGTTTTTAATATATGTTGGTACTCCTATAATGGGTGCATATATGTTTATCAAGGTTATATCTTCCTGTTGGATAGATCCTTTCAATATTATGTAGTGGCCTTCTTTGTCTCTAGTTATGGTCTTCATTTTGAAATCTATTTTATCAGATATGAGTATTACTACCCCAGCTTTTTTTTTTCCTTTCCGTTGCTTGGAAGATTTTTTTCCATCCCTTCACTTTCAACCTATGTGAGTCTTTTGTTGTGAGGTGCATCTCTTGTAAACAACATATATATTAGTCATGCTTTCTTATCCAATCAGCTACTGTGTCATTTTATCAGAGCATTCAATCCATTTACATTTAAGGTGATTATTGATATGTACTTAATTATTGCCATTTTTGTTTAGTGTGGTTATATTTTTCTTCCTATTCCTTCTACTAATGACAGCAGTCCTTTTAACATTTCTTGCAGTGCTGATTTGGTGTTTTCCCTTAGCCCCCCCCCCCTTTTTTTTTTTTTTTTGGTCTGGGAAGCTCTTTATTTGACCTTCTATTTTGAATAATAGCCTTGCTGGGTAGAGTAATCTTGGATTCAGATCCTTGTTTTTCATGAGCTTGTTTACTTCATGCCATTCCCCTCTGGCCTGTAGAATATCTGTTGAGAAGTTAGCTGAGATCCTTATGGGGGTTCCTCTGTAGGTAACCTGTTGCTTATCTCTTGCTGCATTTAGAATTCTCTCTCTTTCTTTAATTTTTGGCATTTTAATTACTATGTGTCTTAGCGTGGGCCTGTTTGGATTCTTCTTACTTGGGGCTCTCTGTGCTTCTTGAACTTGAATGCCTTCTTCCTTCACCAAATTAGGGAAGTTTTCTGTCACTACTTTTTCAAATATATTCTCTAACCCTTGCTCATTTTCTTCTTCTTCGGGGACTCCTATGATGCAAATATTATTACATGTCCAGTTGTTTCACAGTTCTCTTAAGCTGTCTTGCTATTTTTTAATTTTTTTTCCTTTTGGTTTTCTGATTGGTTGATTTTTTTTCTACCATCTTCTAATTCACTGATCTAGTCCTCAGCTTCCTCTACTCTGCTGTTTATAGCTTCCAATGTGTTCTTTATTTCTGCTATGTTATTCTTCATTTCTTCTTGGTGGCTTTTAATTTCCAATTGGTTGATTTTCAACATTTCTATGTCTTACTTATGGTGCTAATGTCCTTACTCATGCTGTTGAGCTTCCTCAAGATAATGGCTCTGAATTCTAGCTCTGTTAACTTGCTTAACTGCTCCACATTTATCTCATCTTTGGTAGAGGTCTCTTGTTCTTTCATTTGGCTTTTGGTTCTGTGTTTTACCATTCTGTCTATCACAGTGGGCTTTAAAGTCTGCCAAATGTTCCCTGTGGGTGTTGGTGTTCTGCTGTTTGTGGCTCCCTCTCCTGGGTTTGGATGAGCAAGGGAGGACCCACATTAAACACAACTGTCAAGTCTTACTTTCCTGGTTAGAGTTGCTAGCCCAGGAATGGTTCAGTTATCCTCTAGCTTTTTGCCTGGAGGCTATCAGTAGCGGTTACTTGAAGAGTCTTGGGTTTTCAGTTGAATGAAAAACTCCCTCAGGTGCTCACCATAAGGGGATTTCCAGAGGGTGGGGCAGATGCTGGTTGTTAATGAGCCTCAATTTGCATTTAAATGGTCCACCTGGGTGGTGTTGAATCTCTGAGGGAGGGTCCACCGCCTCTCCCCAGAGCCCTGGGAAGGAGTAAGATGACCTGCAAAAGCTCTGATCACCCTCCAAATCCCGAGTATCCCCCCACAATTCCAGTACAGTCCGCCCTCCCTCTGCCAGAGCCCAAGGTGAGTGGCTGTGGCTATTTTAGCCTCTGTCCTGGCTCTGGGCTGTGGAGCTGCTTGGGAGTTTAACCCAAGGGTGCTGTTCACAGCTAAGACCACTGCTGTCTGTGGGCTTTCAGCCCACTTCTTGCGCCTCTGCAATCCTACCAGTATCGAGTCAGTGTCCCTGGTTATATGATCCTCACAAGCTGCTTTTCTGTTGCTTTTTCCTGACAATTTGTCTTTATTTTAGTTGTAATTCCAGTTTGGTTCTGGGAGACAGTCTGTGTAGCTTCCTTTCACTCCACTGCCATTTTGGAATCTCCAAGTGTTTCTTTTTTTAAGAAAGATAAATCAAGACAATATTTAGGATGGACCAGAAAGAAGAGCAACCATGGAAGGGACGTCAGTCATGAGGCCATTGCACTGAGCCACATAGTCATTCTTTCAAACTGGTTTCTAGCTACAGTATCCCTGCAATCACCAGCTACAGATGACTTTCACCCACACTGCACATCTTTTATCTTCTCTAGAGACAAAGTTCCTTTTTCTGAGGACTTAGAAATTTAAATGGTGATAATGACTCACAACCTCCACATTTATCTCCTTATAGACACCTCCTTCTAGAACTACAAGTCTAGGAGACTAACCTTTGGCTTTTGGTATTGTTATTTGATTTAGTTCACCCCTGCCCAAGAAGGGCAGTTCTTCATTAAATTTATGCATTGAACCCCTCTCATGTACCAGGCACTGTGCATGGAACATACAAAAAAAATTCCCAAATCATTGCTTAAAGATGCTCAGAGGTAACCACTGAACAACAAACAGGCTGTACCATCAAAAATAACCAGTGGGACTGAGCAATGTAGGCTTCCAGGTTCCATCCTCTATGTGAGGCAGAGAATGCCACAAAGTAAGGTGACTACATCAGATGAAAATTATGTCCCTTTTGAGTCCAGGAGATATAAAAGGGGAAAACTACAAAATATTTCTGGGTTGCTGATGTGGCTTAGTGGTTGAGCGTTGACTCATGCACCAAGAGGTCACCAGTTTGATTCCCAGTCAGGGTGTATGCCTGGGTTTCAGGCTCAATCACCAGTAGGGGCCATGCAGGAGGCAGCCAATCAATGTTTCTCTCTCACATCAATGTTTCTGTCTCTCTCTCCCTCTCTCTTCCTCTCTGTAGAAAATCAACAAAAACATTTAAAGTAGATTGATATTAAAAAAATTTTTTTAAAGGAAGCTGCTAAGTTGAAAATCTAAAGAAGGAGAACCAAGTTGTAATGTGGACACAGAAAGGTCTTGGGTCGGTAAAACAGATGAAGAGTGTGTTGTGTTGTCAGGGGAAGGTTCCTGGGTTATAAGAAGCAAAGACAAATGCAATGCCTGTTTCTTCAGCATTTGTCTGTGCTCAGTGTTCCACGTGTCTTTTCTCATTTAATCCTCTGTGTGACACCATGAAATAGATCCTATGATTATTCCCCTTTGGCAGATGAAGAAACCAAGTCTTGTCCAAGGACACACAGCTAATAAATAGTTGGTCAAGTATTTCAACCCAGAGTCTATGGGCTTAAACACCACATCTACACTGTCTTCACAGTATTCAGTTTCTCAATTCTCAGAATTAGGTGCAGTGATCCATCTCTCCTGCAGGATGGCTGCCTTTCAATCACATTTCCATGTACCTCCTGAACAGTTCTAATGTGGATATTCTGTAAATACTTTGTTTTTTAGATGCTTTATAACATCTAAAGATATCTCATTTTCTTCTACCAGCCAACCAACTCCAACTCTTCTTTCTGCGTTAATTAGCTCATTCAAAGTAGCATCTGTCTTCAAGTTACTCAATTATCCTTGACTAAGGTGACATCCCCCAATATACAACTTTTCTGGCCTTCTTTTAAGATATTTTATACAATTCTGAAATCACTTCCCAGCTTTCCTTTTTGTCCCCATTTTCTCCCCTCTGACATCCACTGTCCACCTGTCTCATCCTGCCAGTGGGACTAGATTTCCTCAGCATCAAAGAGAGGAATCCTCAGTGAAAAGTCAGTTAAGCCCACAGACTCTGGAATCGGACAACCAGGGTTTCTGCATTGGCCAGATATGTGACTTAGGCAGTAACTGAAATCTTCAGTTTGAGTTCCAACATCTATTAAATTAAGATAATAATAGTACTTATTTTATAAGGTCATTGGGAAAATTAAATGAGACTCATCAACTTTGTTCTCAGAATAAGAACCCTATGAAATGTTATTAAGAGTATTTAAGTTAATGATAGTGTCTGCCTGATCAAAAGCCTATGTTGACCACATTGTGTACAAAATGAAGTCTCGGAGACTTCTCAGTGTGGTATTCAAATCCCACCAGAAAATTGCCTTAACCTACCCCTCTGGACTTCTTTCCTTTTACTCAAGCTCTTTTCTCCAGCTTGCTCTAATCATGGAGTTCACCACTCACAGCATACCAGCCTCTCATTCTCCCTGTTTCCTCCATATCTCTGTTTAAGATGCTGCTTGTGCCTGGCCCTGGCCAGTTTGGCTCAGCAGTTGGAGCGTCGGCCTGCGGTTCGGAGAGACCCGGGTTCGGTTCCCGCTAAGGGCACGTACTTCGGTTGCAGTTTGTCCCTGGCCCTGGTTGGTCGTGCGGGTGGCAGCCACTCGATGTGTCCCTTCACGTCGATGTTTCTCTCTCTCTCTCCCCCTCCCACTCTATCTGTACAAAAAAAAAAAAAAAAAAGATGCTTCTTGTGCCTGGAATAGGCTTCACCTATAACCACCCACATCAAAACCCATCCCTTAATAAGAACCTCACCTTCTCTTGTAATCAAAACAGCCTGGTACTGGCACAAAAACAGGCATATAGACCAGTGGAGCAGAAAAAAGAACCCGAAAATGGACCCAAGACATTATGCTCAATTAATATTTGACAAAGGAGCAAGAGCATACATTGAAGTAAAGACAGACTCTTTAATAAATGGGGTTGGGAAAATTGGACAGCTACATGCAAAAAAATGAAACTAGACCATCAACTTACACCATACACAAAAATAAACTCAAAATGGATAAAAGACTTAAATGTGATCCATGAATCCATAAAAATTCTAGAAGAAAATGTAGGCAACAGAATTTCAAACATCATATGCAGCAGAATTTTCACTGATACATCACCCAAGGCAACAGAAACAAAGGAGAAAATGAACACATGGGACTACATCAAACTCAAAAGCTTCTGCACAGCAAAAGAACAACCATCAAAATGGAAAGGCAACCCAATGTATGGGAGAACATCATTGCCAATGATACATCAGATAAGGGGTTAATTTCCAAAATATATAGAGTATTCATACAACTCAACAAAAGGAAGACAAAGAACCCAATTTAAAAATGGGCAGAGGACCTAAATAGACACCTCTCCAAACAGCACACACAAATGGCCAAGAGACATATAAAGAAATGCTCAACATCACTAATCATCAGAGAGATGTAAATTAAAACAACAATGAGGTATCACCTCACACCTGTCAGAATGGCCGCCCTCTACAAATCATCAAACAACAAGTGTTGGCGAGGGTGTGAAGAAAAGGGGACTCTAGTACACTGCTAGTGTGAATGCAGACTGGTGCAGCCACTATGGAAAACAATTTAGTGTTACCTCAAAAAATTAAAAATGGAACTGCCATTTGATCCAGTGATCCCACTTATAGGAATATACCCTAAGAAGCCTGAAAAACCAATCAGAAAGAATGTATGTACCCCCATGTTCATAGCAGCACTATTTACAATTTTCTAAGATCTGGAAACAGCCCAAGTGTCCATCAGTAGACGAATGGATGAAAAAGCTGTGCTGCATATACACGATGGAGTACTATGCAGCTGTAAGAAAGAAAGATCTCTTATCTTTTGAGACAACGTGGAGGGACCTGGAAAGTATTATCCTAAGTGAAACAAGCCAAGCAGAAAAAGACAAGTGCCACATGATCTCACTTATTTGTTGAATATAATGAACATAACAGTCTGAGGAATAGGGTAGACCCAGAAACATGGAAGTAGGGTACAGACTGACAATTCTCAGAAGAAGGGGTGGTGGGGGGAGGGAAGAGATAAACCACAGAACTTATATGCATGTATGCATAACCAGTGGGCGTGGACAACAAAGCCGGGGACGGGGAGGGGGAATGGGGAGAAGGGTGTCAATGGAGTAAAAAAGGAGAAACATCTGTAACAAAAATAAAATTTTAAAAATAAATAAATAAATAAATAAAAAAGAACCTCGCCTTCCCTGTGAGGCATTCCTGCAGCCCTTTCCCCCAGATACGCCGGCCATCTCTTGTGGGGCTCTACTGCAACTGTGCCCGTAGCTCTCTACCAGCGATGTTCAACCTTCATCTCATGGCACACCTAAACTAATTATTAAAGTTCTGTGGCACACCAAAAAATATATATTTCACTGATCTGACAATAAATGGGTATAATTTTGATTGATTTACAAAAAATAATAATAATGGTGACTACCTACCCTTTTTTGCTCCAAAGTGACTTTTTAAAAAATCAATTATCTATACGTGTATATAAGGATTCCTAGTACCTAGAATTAACCAATCAGATGCAACCTTACTATGCAATTTGACCAAGAAAATGCAACTCTATGATATGACCTATATATTTATGGTTCAAGATAGGGCATTCACACTCTATGGCTATTGTTGTGTTGGCTGTTGTTATTTTTTTTATTTGACAGTCTAAGGGAAAAGAGGTCAGTGTCCCTGACTAAATAGTCAGGTACTGCATGTTTTTAAAATTCTTGTAGCACACTGTCTGAAAATCACTGCTCTATATTATAGGTAGCCTTATTGATGACTGTTCTCCTCCAGTGACGATTTCCCAAGTTTTGTACTGTACTGTCTTTAGGAAAAGTACTTATTATGCCCCTCTCCATCCTCCCTGCTCTTGTATGGGCACCTATGCCCAAGTGCTCACTACCACTACAGTTTCTTCCATGAACAGGAGCACTAAGAAGGACTCTCTAAATCTCCTCTCATGCCAGCCATCTTATATACCAGATCAACACTGAGCCATGCTTTAGATGCTTGCAAAGTCGATGTTAGCACAGGATGGCAAATGACCTACACCAGCCCTAATCAAGATGAGGTTATCTAAGAGGGGTTTCTTTTCCCCATTCATATAGTAAATTCTTAAGGAGAGACATAAATATATAGCAGTGGCTCTTAAACCTGTCTGCACATTGAAATCACTTGGGGAGTGAATTAGTTTCCTAGGGCTGTCACAACAGACCTACAAACTAGGTGGCTTAAAACAACAGAAATGTATTGCTGCATAGTTCTGGAGGCTAGAAGTCTGGAATCAAGGTGTTGGCAGAGCCATACACCCTCTGAAACCTGTAGTGGAGAATTGTTTCTTGCCTCTCCCTAGCTTCTGGTGGATTGGTGCAATCATTGACATTCCTTGGCTGGAAGTGACATGACTCCAATGTCAAGGCATATTCCCTGAGTGTCTCTGTCTTCCCATGGCCATCTTCTTATAAGGACACCAGTCATGTTGGATGAATTATAAATACCCTCTACTCCAGTATGACTTTATTTTAACTTAAGTTATTGTATCCTGCAAGAACCTTATTTCTAAATAAGGTTACATTCTGAGGTGCAGAGGTTTAGGGCCCTGACATATCTTTTCTGGAGGACGCAATTCAATTCATAAAATGATTTTTTAAAAATATTGTCAGTAATGCCCCACCCCCAGAGTCTGTAATTTAATTGGTCTAGGATGTAGCCTGAGCTCTTGAATTTTCTTAAAAATTCTTAAGCAATTCTAATGTCAACTAAGATTAAAAACCAACTGGTGTGGTCCGGCTGGTATGGCTCAGTGGTTGAGCATCGACCCATGCACCATGAAGTCGCCAGTTCGATTGTCGGTCAGGACACATGCCCAGGTTGTGGGCCAGATCCTTAGTGGGGAGCATGCAGAAGGCAGCCCATCGATGTTCTCGGTCATCGATGTTTCTATCTCTCTCTTCCTCTCTCTCTAAAATCAATAAAGAAAAAACATTAAAAATAAACCAACAATCAGGGGTTAAAATCAAGGGGCTTTGGAGTCAGGCTGCTGGTGTTGAATTGTGCCTACACCACTTACTAGCTGAGTCACCTTGGGAAATTTGCATAACCTCTCTGTGACTCAATTTCTCCAACTTAATGTGGGGATAATAACAGTGCCTCCACTATAGGGAGGTTGTGAAGATTAAATAAATTTATAACAAAAAGCATTTAGAACTATGCCTGGTACTTTGTTGTTATTATTATTTATTTATTTGCATCCTAATGTTTAAAGCCTTAATTGTAATACTTAATAAAGAGTATTTCCTCTCTGTTTTAAAGATGAAACAAAGGGACCATATAGACATTCAATAGTTTACTCAGTTGTCAATGGGGGAAACCTAGGGAGAAATTCAGACCTGTGTACAGATCACAACCCAGCACTCCTAGAAGCCAGTGGTTTTCATCTAGGTCTCAAGGGCCGCTGTGATGGGATAGGGGTGGTGAGGGGCTGGAGCGGAGCAGCTCACTTTCATCTGCTTCACATGTTAATTCCCCATAGGATTTTCTTTGAAAAGATAGGAGAGTGAGGTTTTCCATGGCTTAAAAAAAACAAAACAAAAAATCAGAATGCACTGTGCCCGATTATGTTACCAAACCTCCTAAACCAACAGAGTTTATTTTGGCTTCTACTTCCTCCCTTTTCCCCAGGGAGCAGAAAAGCCCAAGAGACTTCCAGGTGGTTGAAGAACAAAGGTGAGGGTGTTGGTCTCCATGGCCAGTAACAGGAGGGATAAAAACTGGCCCCACTGTAGCATTTCATAATGTCTGCTCTCGGCTGATTACTAAAATTTGTGTGAGGGAGGCAGAGAATTAAGATCTCCCAAGGCCCCAATCAGAGTCGTCTCCACTGAGAAATGCAGGATGAAATGGATGGAGCACTCTCTTACCCGTATGCTTCTAATCACCGGGAAGCTCAGGAAATTGGAAACGCCCCAGAAACAACATGACATATCAAATACCAGAGCCTGGACAATCCATCACCATCTTCATCACTGTGGTCATTACCATTCACTTCCACTCCGTGGACAGCCCGTAAATCAGCCTGTGGAGCTCTCTGGGATCGCTGAGTGAAAGACACTTGAATAAATGTCAGCTGGGATCATGAGAGATACCTTTCACTTCAGACAGATAAATGTTAGTGAGTCCTTGTTCAAGAAAGCACCGATAAGGACCCTGGATATTTCTAGGGACCCCCAGCTACCAATAATGGTTTACTTAGTCAGAAAATTAAGATGGAAAAGGAGAAGCCTTTCTCATCTCACAATATTAAAAATACTTCACAAACACAAAAACGTATTTATTACACTGCTGGTGCAGGGACATTTCTGGTCCCATGTGCTTTCTCCAAGATCAGAAAACAGGTAGAGAACCAAAAATTCTGTGATACCTCAAATCCATCGAGGCAAAGTTTTGGAATCCCCACTGAAGACAGAAGCATCAAGCCAAGGATGTTTATAGGAAGGTCATGTTTCCTTCTGCCACCTTGAGCCCTCTTGTATCTTCTCTCTGAACCTTCTCTTTGTAGGGGATGTCTCTCTGGAATGTGCCCATTCTTTATAAAACAGGCAAGATCTCCTACAACAGCTCTGGAACAGAGGTTGGGTCTAGAGATTATGACTGCTCCCATGGAAGGTTTTCTGAGACTTTGCAACATTGAGACACTATGTTTTCCAGATCTGAATTAATCTGTCTCTCTGGCTCAGAATGCTAAAGCTTCTTCTCTTAGCATAGCCCCTTGTATGTTATGCATCAGTATGTTACTTTGGCCTCGGTTCTTGGTTTGCTATTAAACTGAGTACCAGGCCCAGGTTCCCATGCACACTGATGAGGGGAGTAGGCCTTTTAAGTAGGTTTTTTATTGTTCATTGTTTGCTGAGTGCTGGAATAATTCTCAGTAAAGCACTGGATGAATTCTCAGGGTCTCCTGAGGCAGAAAGTCCAAAATAAAGAGACAGAAGTGACTCACACCGAAAACTGCTCTGCTGGAAAGAAGGGCCAAGTTGTTCATGGTCTGTACACGAGCCAGGTGGGTGGGAGTATGTTTATGTTAGAACTTCCAAAGACCAACCTCCAATGAGGCCCTCTGGGGACATAAGGCTCTAGTCAACTCTGTCTTTGGGGAAAAACTTCTTCCTGCAAAATAGGAGGCAAGGCCACAGGAGGATTCTGGAATTTCCCATTGAACAACTACATGAATTATGTTTGTCACTGGAACACAAACACCTTTTTTTTTTTCAGTGCTATATTTATTGAATGTTAGAACTGGGGTAGAATTTAAAAGGCCAGAATGAAGAAGTCCGGCATTTATTTTAAAATGTGAGTATACTGGATTCAGTTTTGCTTTTCACAGTTCCTCTTCAGCAGATATTGAGCTTTCCGCCTTCAGACCCAGACTGCCTTCTAAACCGCATTCTGAAAGCTCTGTACAACTGCCATGTAGAGCTGACTGGAACTCAAGTTTCAATAAGACAGGTGTTTATCCACTGGAAACGGGGCTGGGAAAACAGAGTTAATCACAGAAGAGTGCAGGTCATGTCATGACATTACTATTTGTTCTTTACACAGACGTACTGCAGACCAGCCTTTTAGTGGAAGAGAAGATAGAATCCTTCCTTTGTTGTTTCTCTTCACCCTCACCCACTTTATCAATCTGCTGTTAATATTTCAGAATAGCTTTGATTGTGGAGAGAACAGAGAGGAGAAAGCCATTCCCTTACTAGGGCTTCTATACATTACTGCAAAGGTAGTGGATTAAACAACAGAAATTTATTTTCTACAGTTCTGAAGGCTGGGGAATCTAAAATCAAGTACTGGCAAACCTGGTGTCTGATGAGAGCTTTTTCTCTGACTTGCAAATGACCATCTTCTTACTGTATCTTCACACAGCAGAGAGCAGAGATTGGGCACAAGTTTTTATGTCTCCTGTTAAAATTCCACTAATCCTGTCATGAGGGCTCTAATATCATGTCTAATGCCTCCCAAAGTCCTCACCTACAAATATCATCATTTTGGGGGTTAGGATTTCAACATATGAATTTGGGAGAGATACAAACATTCAGGACAAAACAGATGACTTCTTGTTCTTTGGGCCAACCAGATGTTTAAGCTGATTTTCAGTCTCTCATGGGCATTTTTTGTGGATTTACCTTAGACTCCCTTGCTGGGATTCTTCTGGCTACAATTCTTATGATTCTAGATTTTTTTCTTCTTCTGCCCACTCCGATCCTTGTCACTATCCTCTGGTTTTCTTGCAGTGTACTCTATACAGACCCTTTGCTGTGGAAATTCCATTGTACCTCTCATGTATCCCTCAGTCTTGAAAGACCAAAATACTAGAGAAAAGGAAAACACATAGGGATGAGCACTACACAAGTTGCTACTTGCACCCCTCAGGGCACTTGCCAATTTTCTTTATGGAACATAAATGCTGAGCAAAGAGCAGCAGCCAAGAGTTTATAACAGTTTCACTGACAGGGGAGTTGAAAATTGGTGCACAGTGCTACCAAGGCAGATAGAACTTGAGAAGTCATGATGTGAAAGAGAAGCTAACTGCAGAAATGTAAAGTGGATATTTTTTGTGCAATTTTTCCTTGAGGTATTTTCGAACTCCTAAGCTGCACATGTGTGAGGCAAATTGCCAAGAAACAAAGCAGAAAGCAGCTGCTAAGAAGCTAAAATCCTAAGCAGACACTCAGTAGTCTCTTGGTTCTAGGAAGACAAAAATTTAAGTTCATAGCCTGCCAAGAAAGAGAATTCCTAATAAGCATATTAGGCTTATCCTTGAGATCCTTGAAGAAGCAGGCTCTAGGAACAAAGACAAACCTAAAGTAGAACATATCTCACCAGACTCACATTGAGTCTAAAACCCAAGTCTAGTGGATCAAGATGATCTGCCTGTAGTCTAGCTGCCTGTCAGAAGAAATCAAATCCTCTCTAAAGGGAAATGTCATCCATAGTACCTATAATTTTTCATACATAATTTTGGCATGAGATCAAATTTGCCAAGTAAGCCAGAATACAGAATCAATGACTAAAAACCAACAGTTTACAAGAAAAAAAAACAAACAAAAAAAACAACTTTTAAAACAGGCTCAAAGGTGAATATTTGAATAACTGAACATGGAATTTAAAACAATTCTAAATAACAATGAAACTAGGAAACAAGATGAGAAAATTTACCAGAGTATTGGAATCTATTTTAAAAATCAATTAAAAAACATAGAGTTAAATAATACAACACTAAAATTTAAAATTCTATAGATGGGTTTAATAACAGATCAGACATAGCAGAAGAGAGGATGTGTGAACTGGGAGATAGATCAGTAGAAAATACTGGAATTGATATCTCATCAGAGGAACAAGACTAAAAACCAAGCAAAAGAGCTTAAGAGACATATGGGACATAATGAAGAAAATTTTCATCAGTGCAATTGGAATCTGAAAAGTAAAGGAGACAGATAATAGAATAGAAGACATACTTTAAGGATTTTCCAGAATAAACAGAAATATTATTTACACATTGAAGAAACACTACATATCCCAAACTAGATAAATACAAATAAAACTATATCCATAAAACTGCAAAAAAAAAATAAAAAACCAACAAAGATTTTTTTAAAAAAGAGTATCTTACCACTGCCTGCTTTTGCTCAGTGGTTAGAGCATCAGCCCTTGGACCAAAGGGTCTCAGGTTCAATTTCTGGTCAAGGGCATATACATGGGTTGCAGGTTTCATCCCTGGCTTTGGTCAAGGTCATGTGGGAGGCAACCAATTGATGTTTCTTTCATGTCAATGTTTCTCTCTCTCTCTCCTTCTCTCCCTTCCACTCTATCTAAAAAATCAATGCAAAAATATCCTCCAGTGAGTATTAATGAAAAATAAAAATAAAAATAGTATCTTATAAACATAGATAGAAAGTAGACACATGAGATATGTTCCGCATGTACCAAGGCAAGGTGCTGTGGGCAGGCATTTGTGTGCCTGGCAGTGGGTGCTGCATGGTGATCGGAGGGCAGATGTGTGCTGAGTATGGCACACCTGGCAGGGCACAATCCTCTCCAGTTACCACCACCTTCAGAGACACCTCGCCCCCTGGGTCTGCATCCACACACTCATCCAGCCTGGCTTCAGCATCTGACTCACATACTACTACTGGGTTCTGCTCCTGCCACAGCCAGCAGAGCCCAGCTGAGTGCAGGGGCCCCAGTGCCACCAGGAGGCCTGGCCATCCCAGGCCAAGGCCACTGCCACCTGCCTCTGGGAGGAGGGGCAGGGGGACTGGTGGGGGCGAGACCCAACAGAGCAACCACCAGCCTTACAGCCCAAGCCAAGGAACAGTGATAGGGAGATACTACTTAAGAATCCAGAAGGAGGAAAAATGGTAGCAGAGTGAAAGGAAGCTACATAGACCATCTCCCAGGACCAAACTGGAATTACAACTAAAATAAAGACAAATTATCAGGAAAAACCAACTGAAAAGCAGCTGGACAGAACCCATATAACCAGAGGCAGAAAGAGGATGCCAAATCGAGCCTGGTAGAAACTGTGGAGACGTGTGGGGGCAGGCTGAGAGCCCAAGGACAGCAGCAGAGGGCTGTATTAGTTCTGAGTGCTTCCCACTGAGAAAGTGGGGATTTTAAAATGCACCAAAACAGCTACAGCCACTCACCTCAGGTTCCGGAAGTGGGAGGGCAGACTGGATTGGAACTGTGTGGAGAGGCTCTGGGGCTCCTGGCTCAGAAGAGAGCTGAAGAGGAAGACACTAGGAGTTTTGTTTTTTAATTTTTTTTCTTTATTGACGTTAGAGAGAAAGAAAGAGAGAGGGAGAGAGAGATAGAAACATCAATTGGCTGCCTCCTGCATGCCCCCCACTGGGGATTTGGCCCACAACATGGGCATGTGCCCTGACCTGGAATTGAACTGGCAATATCTTGGTGCATGGGTCAATGCTCAACCACAGAGCCATACCGGCCAGGAGGACACTGGGAGTTTTGTGCTTAATCACTCCCTCACAGGACAGTAGCCATTTTACTCAAAGAACCCCCTCCCAGAGTCCCAGGGAGAAATAATGGCCCCTCCCTAAGGAATTCAACATTACCAGGCCAGGCCAGAGAAATGCAAATTGAGGTTCATTAACATATATGGTTTGATAGTAAGCAGGTGGCCCATCCACTGGGAATCCTCTTACACCAGAGGGAATTTTTATTCAGCTGAGGGCTACAAATTAAAGCTCATCAAGTAACTATGACTAATAGCCTCCAGGCAAAAAACTAGAGAAAAACTGAACCTTTCCTTGGCTTGCAAATCTACCTTGGAAAGTAAGACTTGTTAGTGGTGTTTAATGTGGGTTCTCCCACACTCATCCAAACCCAGTAGAGGGAGCCACAACCAGAGGAACACCAACACCCACAAGGAAAATTTGGCCGCTCCAAAAGCCACTGAGACAGCCAAAATGGTGAAACAAAAGAACAAATCCCAAATGAAAGAACAAGAGGATCCTACAGAAGAAGAAATAAATGAAATGGAATTAAGGAAGATATCAGAGGTAAAGTTCAGAGTAATAATCATGAGGAAGTTCAACAGCATGAGTAATTAGCTCAACAGCATGAGTAAAGACATAGAAACACTGAAAACCAACCAATTAGAAATTAACAATGACATAGCAGAAATAAAGAACACATTGGAAGGAATAACCAGCAAAGTACAGGAAGCTGAGGACCAGATCAGTGAATTAGAAGACAGGGTAAAAAAAAAAAAATCACCAAATCAGAGAACCAAAAGAAACAACAAGAAGAGAGCGTAAGAGAACTGTGGCACAACATAAAACATACCAACATCTGCATCATAGGAGGGCCAGAAGAAGAAGAAAAAATGAGCAAGGGCTAGGGAATATATTTGAAAAATAGTGACAGAAAATTTCACTAGCTTGGTGAAGAAAGAAGACATTCAAATTCAAAAAGCACAAAAAACCCAAGTAAGGAGAACCCAAACAGGCCCACACCAAGAAACATAATAATTAAAATGCCAAAAAATAAAGACAAAAAGAAAATCCTAAAGGCAGCAAGAAAAAAGCAACAGGATACCTACAGAGAAATCCCCATAAGGCTATCAGCTGATTTCTCAACAGAAACACTACAGGCCAGAGGGGAATGGCATGAAGTAATCCAGGTCATGAAAAACAAGGATCTGAACCCAAGACTACTCTATTCAGCAAGGCTAACATTCAAAATAGAAGGTCAAATAAAGAGCTTCCCAGACAAAATAAGGCTAAGGGAATACATTAGCACCAAATCAGTACTCCAAGAAATGTTAAAAGGACTGCTCTAATAAGCAAAATAAATAGAAAGAGAAACACAACTATAATGAACAAAAGTGAAAATAAATACATATCAATAATAACCTTAAATGTAAATGTATTAAATGCTCTGCTCAAAAGACACAGAGAAGCTGAATGAATAAGAAAGCATGACTCATCTATATGTTGTTTATAAGAGACCCACCTCACAACAAAAGACTCACATAGGTTGAAAGCGAAGAGATGGAGAAAAATCTTCCAAGCAAATGGATAGGGAAAAAAAAAAAAGCCGGGGTAGCAATACTCATATCTGATAAAATAGATTTCAAAAAGAAGGCCATAACTAGAGACAAAGAAGGTCACTACATAATATTGAAAGGATCTATCCAACAAGAGGATATAACCTTGGTAAACATATATGCACCCAATATAGGAGCACCAAAATACATTTAAAAACTTCTGGAGGACTTCAAAGGAGAAATCAACAGCAAGACAATCCTAACTGGGGACTTCAACACCCCGCTGACATCACTGGATAGATCCTGTAGACAAAAAACTAACAAGGAAACAGACACTCTAAATGAAGCACTAGACCAAATGGATTTAATAGCTATCTACAGAGAATTATATCCCAAAACTGAAAAATTTACATTCTTCTCAAGTGTACATGGAACATTCTCAAAGAAAGACCACATGATAGGACACAAACTAAATCTCTACAAGTTCAAGAAGATTGAAATCATATCAAGCATCTTTACAGATCACAATGGCATGAAACTAGAAATCAATTGCAACAAAAACATGCAAAGACATTTGAAAACATGGAAGCTAAATAGCATGTTATTAAACAATGAATGGGTTATTGGAGAGATAAAGGAAGAAATTAAAAACTTTCTGGACACCAATCAAAATGAACACACAACAAGACAAAATCTATGGGACACAGCAAAAGCAGTCCTGAGAGGGAAGCTCATAGCACTACAGGACTTCTTAAAAAAAAAAAAAGAAAAATTTCAAATTAACTTTCTAACCCTAAAACCTAAAGAACTAGAAAGTAAATAAAAATAAAAACCCAGAGCAAGTAGAAGAAAAGAAATAGTAAAGGTCAGAGAAGACATAAACAATATAGAAACTAAAAAAAAAAAAATTCAAGAGATCAATGAAACAAAGACCTGGTTCTTGAAAAAGATAAACAAGATTGAAGGACCCTTAGACAGACTCATCAAGAAATAAAAAGAGAGAACCCAAATAAACAAAATCAGAAACAAAAAAAAAGAAGTAACAACCGACACCATAGAAATACAAAGGATTGTTAACAAATACTATGAACAATTATACAGCAACAAACTGGACAATCTAGGCAAAATGAACAAATTTCTAGAAACACACATTCTCCCAAAACTGAACCTAGAAGAGATAGAAAACTTGAACAGGCTAATAACAACTAAGGAAATTGAAGATATAATCAAGAAACTCCCAACAAACAATTGCCCAGGCCCTGACAGCTTGCCAGGGGAGTTTAACCAAACATTCAAGAAAGAACTAATACCCATTTTCCTCACACTATTCTAAAAAATTCAAGAAGAAGGAAAACTACCAAACTCGTTTTATGATGTCAGCATAATTCTAATTCCAAACCCAGATAAAGACACTACAAAGAAAGAAAACTACATGCCAACATCCCTGATGAACATAGATGCAAAAATCCTTAACAAAATACCAGAAAATTGGATTCAGCAATACATTAAAAAAATTATTCACTATGACCAAGTCGTATTGATCTCAGAGATACAAGACTGGTACAATATTTGCAAATCAATAAATGTGATACACTGCATAAACAAAATGAAAGATAAAAATTATATGATCATATCAATAGATGCTGAAAAAGCATTTGACAAAATCCAGCAACCATTTCTGATAAAAACACTCAGCAATGTGGGAATTAAGGGATCATATCTTGACATAATAAAGGCCATATATGAAAAAAACCTACAGTCAACCTTATACTCAATGGGCAAAAACTGAAAGCATTTTCCTTAAGAACAGGAACAAAACAGGGATGCCCACTTTTGCCACTGTTATTTAACATAGTTCTTAAAGTCTTAGCCATAGCAATTTGACATGAAAAAATAAATTAAAAGGATCCAAATTGGACAGGAGAAAGTAAAACTGTTGTTAGTTGCAGATGACATAATAATGTACATAGAAAACCCTAAAGACTCCCTCAAAAATCCACTAGAGCTAATAAATTAATTTGGCAAAACAGCAGGACACAAAATTAACATCAAGAAATTGAAGGCATTCTTATACACCAATAATGAACTCACAGGAACAGAAACTAAAAAAAAAAAAATCACATTTACCATTGCAACAATATAACTAAGATACCTAGAAATAAACTTAACCAAAGAATTAAAAGACCTATTTGCAGAAAACTACAGGACATTCAAAAAGAAATAGAGGAAGATATAAAAAAGTGGAAGCACATACCTTGTTCATGAATTGAAAGAATTAACATCACTAAAAAGTCCATACTACCCAAAGCAATCTATAGATTCAAAGCAATCTCATTTAAATACCAATGACATGTTACACAGAACTAGAACAAATACTTCAAAAGTTTATAGGGAACCAATAAAGACCTGAATAGCCAAGCAATCTTGAAAAAGAAGAACAAAGTAAGAGGAATCACAATACTGAATATCAGGTAATACTACAAAGCCACTGTAATCAAAGCAGCTTGGTACTGGCCCAAGAACAGGCACATCAATCAGTGGAACAGGACAGAGAACTCAGAAATTGACCCAAGATATTATGCTCAATCAATATTTGGCAAAGGTGGCAAGAGCATACAATGGAGTAAAGACAACGTCTTTAATAAAAGATGTTGGTAAAATGGGATAGCTACATGCAAAAAAATGAAAGTAGACCACCAACTTACACCATGCACAAGAATAAACTCAAAATGGATAAAAGACTTAAATGTGACTTGTAAATTCATAAAAATCCTAGAAAAAAAACATAGGCGAAAAAATTTCAGACATTATCATTCAGCTGAGGGCTAAAACCCAAGGCTCATCAAGTAACTGAAACTAATAGCCTCCAGGCAAAAAGCTACAGGATAACTAATCCTTTCCTGGGCTTGCAAATCTACCCAGAAAAGCAAGACTTGACAGTGATATGGAACGTGGGTCCTCCCACACTCATCCAAACCAAGTAGAGGGAGCCACAAACAGCAGAACACCAACTTTCACAGGAAAAATTTGGCATGATCCCAAACCCACTGAGACAGCCAAAATGGTGAAACAAAAAATAAAAAACAAATCCCAAATGAAAGAAAGAGAACTCTACTAAAGATGAGATCAATGAAATGCAGTTAAGCAAGTTATCAGAGGTAGAGCTCAGAGCCATGATGTTGAGGAAGCACAACAGCATAAGTAAGGACATCAGCACCATGAGTAAAGATATAGAAACACTGAAAACCAACCAAGTGTAATTGAAAAATGACATAGCAGAAATCAAGAACACATGGGAATGAATAACCAGCAGAGTAGACGAAGCTGAGGACTGGATAAGTGAATTAGAAGACAGAGTAGAAAAAAAAAAAAAAACAACAACCAGAAAGCCAAAAGTAAAAAACAATTTAAAAACCAGAAGACAGCTTAAGAGAACTGTGGGACAACAGGAAACATAACAACATTCACATCATAGGAGTTCCAAAGGAAGAAGAAAATGAGTAAAAGTTAGAAAACATATTTGAAGAAATAGTGACAGAAAACTTCCCTAACTTGGTGAAGGAAGAAGGCATTCAGCTTCAAAAAGCACAGAGACCCCAAAGTAAGAAGAACCCAAACAGGCCCACACCAAGACACATAGTAATTAAAATGCCAAAAATTAAAGAAAAAAAAGAGAATCCTAAAGGCAGCAATAGAAAAGATACAGGTTACCTACAAAGGAACCCCATTAGGCTCTCAGCTAACTTCTCAACAGAAACAGGCCAGAAGAAAATGGAATGAAGGAATCAAGGTCATGAAAAACAAAGATCTGAATTCAAGACTACTCTATCCAGCAAGGCTATCATTCAAAATAGGTGAAATAGAGAGTTTCTCTGACAAAAGAAAAGGCTAAAGGAACTTATTACCACCAAACCAGTGCTGAAAGGACTGCTGTAATTAGTAGAAATAGTAAGAAAAATATAACCATAATAAACCAAAATGGCAATAAATAAGTACATATCAATAATCACCTTAAATGTAAATGGACTGAATGCTCCCATAAAAAGACACAGAGTAGCTGATTGGATCAGAAAGCATGGCTCATCTATATGTTGTTTACAAGAGACCCACCTCACAACAAAAGACTCACATAGGTTGAAAGTGAAGGGATGGAAAAAATCTTCCAAGCAAACAGAAAGGAAAAAAAACCTGGGGTAGCAATACTCATATCTGATAAAAAAAAATCAAAATGAAGGCCATAACTAGAGACCAAGAAGGTCACTACATAATATTGAAAAAATCTATCCAACAGGAAGAGATAACTTTGATAAACATATATGCACCCAATATAGGAGCACCAAAATATATTAAAAATCTTCTGGAGGACTTCACAGGAGAAATCGATAGCAATACAATCATAGCAGGGGACATCAACACCCCGCTGACATCACTGGATAGATCCTCTAGACAAAAAATTAGCAAGGAAACAGAGACTCTAAATGAAGCACTAGACAAAATGGATTTAATAGATATCTACAGAGAATTACACCCCAAAAACTACAGAATTCACATTCTTCTCAAGTACAGATGGGACATACTCAAAGATAGAACACATGTTAGGGCAAAAACTACGTCTCTACAAGTTCAAGAAGACTGATATCATATCAAGCATCTTCTCAGATCACAATGGCATGAAACTAGAAATCAATTGCAAGAAGAAAATACAAAGACATTTGAACACATGGAAGCTAAATAGCATGTTATTAAACAATGAATGGGTTACTGGAGAGATCAAGGAAGAAATTAAAAACTTCCTGGAAACCAACAAAAATGAACACACAACAACACAAAATCTATGGGATGCAGCGAAAGCAGTTCTGAGAGGGAAGTTCATAGCACTACAGGCATACCTCAAAAACAAAAAACAAAAAAACAAACAAACAAAAAAACAAGAAAAATTTCCAATAGACTCGCTAAACTCACAATTTAAAGAACTAGAGAGCAAACAAAAAGAAAACCCCAGAGCAAGTAGAAGGAAGAAAATAGTAAAAATCAGAGCAGAAATAAATGAGACTAAAAAACAATTCAAAGGATCAGTGAAACAAAGAGCTGGTTTTTTGAAAAGATAAACAAGATTGATGGACCCTTAGCTAGACTCACCAAGAAACAAAGAGAGAGAACCCAAATACACAAAATCAGAAATGAAAGAGGAGAAGTAACAACCGACACCACAGAAATACAAAATATTGTTAACAGCTTCTATGAATAACTATATGGCAACAAATTTGACAATCTAAGCGAAATGGTAAAATTTCTAGAAACACATAGTCTCCCAAAACTGGACCAGAAAGAGATAGAAAACTTGAACAGACCAATAACAATGAAGGAAATTGAAGATGTAATCAAGACTCTCCCAGCAAACAAAAGCCCATGCCCGGATGGCTTCATGGGGGAGTTTTACCGAACATTCAAAGAAGAATTAACACCCATTCTCCTCAAACTATTTCAAAAAATTCAAGAAGAAGAAAGACTTCCAAACTCGTTTTATGAAGTCAGCATAATTCTAATTCCAAAACCAGAAAAAGACACTACAAAGAAAGAAAACTACAGGTCAATATTCCTGATGAACATAGACGCCAAAATCCTGAACAAAATACTAGCAAAATGGATCCAGCAATACACCAAAAAAATTATCCACCATGACCAAGTGGGATTCATCCCAGGGATGCAAGGCTGGTACAATATTCACAAATCAATAAACACGATACACCATAAATAAAATGAAGAATAAAAACCACATGATCATATCAATAGATGCCGAAAAAGCCTTCTACAAAATCCAGCATCCATTTCTGATAAAAACGCTCAGCAATGTGGGAATAGAGGGATCATATCTCAACATAATAAAGGCCATATATGAAAGACCTACAGCCAACATCATACTCAATGGGCAAAAACTAAAAGCATTTTCCTTAAGAACAGGAACAAGACAGAGATGCCCATGTTCGCCACTCTTATTTAACATAGTACTGGAAGTCTTAGCCACAGCAATCAGACAGAAATAAAAAAGAAATGGGATCCAAATTGGAAAGGAGGAAGTGAAACTGTCATTATTTGCAGATGACATGATACTATACATAGAATATCCCAAAGACTCCATCAAAAATTTACTAGACTTAATAAATGAATTTGGTAAAGTAGCAGAATACAAAATTAGCATCAAGAAATCGATGGCATTCTTATACACCAATGATGAACTCACAGAAAGAGAAACTAAGAAAACAATCCCATTTGCCATTGTGGCAAAAAAATTAAGATACCTAGGAATAAATTTAACCAAAAAAATAAAGGACCTATTCGCAGAAAACTACAGGACATTTTAAAAAGAAATTGAGGAAGATATAAAAAAAAGTGGAAGCACATACCCTGTTCATGGATTGGAAGAATTAACATCATTAAAATGTCCATATTACCCATAGCAATCTATAGATTCAATGCAATCCCTATCAAAATACCAACGGCATACTTCACAGAATTAGAACAAGTATTTCAAAAGTTCATATGGAACCAAAAAAGACCTCAAATAACTACAGCAATTTTGAAAAGAAGAACAAAGTTGGAGGGATCACATTACCAGATTTCAGGATATACTACAAAGCCACTGTAATCAAAACAGTCTAGTACTGGCAGAAGAAGAGGCATATAGACCAGTGGAGCAGAACAGAGAACCCAGAAATGGACCCAAGGCAATATGCTCTATTAATATTTGACAAAGGTGGCAAGAGCATACAGTGGAGTAAGGACAGCCTCTTCAATAAATGGTGCTGGGAAAATTGGAGAGCTACATGCAAGAAAATGAAACTAGACCATCATCTTACATCCTACACAAGAATAAACTCAAAATGGATAAAAGACTTAAATGTGACTCATGAATCCATAAAAATCCTAGAAGAAACTGTAGGCAACAAAATTTCAGATATCATACGCAGCAGAATTTTCACTGATACATCACCTCAGGCAATAGAGACAAAGGAGAAAATGAACACATGGGACTACATCAAACACAAAAGCTTCTGCACAGCGAAAGATACAATCATCAAAACGGTAAGGCTACTGACTGTATGGGAGAGCATAATTGCCAATGATACATCAGATAAGGGGTTAATTTCCAATGTATATAGAGTGCTCATACAACTCAACAAAAAGAATTAAAAAATTAAAATTTAATTAAAAAATGGGCAGAGAAACTAGACACCTCTCCAAACAGGACATATAAATAGCTAAGAGACATATGAAGAAATGCTCAACATCACTAAGCATCAGAGATATGCAAATTAAAACAACAATGAGGTATCACCTCACACCTGTCAGAATGGCCGCCATCAGCAAATCATCAAACAACAAGTGTTGGCAAGAGTGTGGAGAAAAGGGGAATCTAGTGCACTGCTGGTGGGAATGCAGACTGGTGCAGCCACTATGGAAAACTATATGATATTTCTTTTAAAAAATTAAACATTGATCTGCCATTTGACCCAGTGATTTTATTTCTAGGAATATATCCTAAGAACCCTGAAACATCACTCAGAAAAAATATATGTACCCCTATGTTTATAGCAGAACTATTTACAGTCACTAAGATCTGGAAAAGCCCAAGTGTCCATCAATAGATGAGTGGATAAAAAAGCTGTGGTACATATACACAATGGAGTACTATGCAACTGTAAGAGAAAAAGATCTCATCCTTTGAGAAAATATGAAGGAAACTGGAGAGTATTATGTTAAGCAAAATAAACCAATCAGAGAAAGACAAACATCACATGATCTCACTTATTTGTAGAATATAATGAACAAAATAGACCCAGAGAATAGAAGTAGGTACAGACTGACACACCTCAGTAGAGGAGGACAAGGGGGAGGGAGGAGATAAACCAAAGAACTTGCATGCCTGTATGTGTAACCAGTGGATATAGACATCAATGCTGGGGGGTGGGAATTGGGGGGAGGGTGGCAATAGGGGAAAAAGGAGGAACGTCTGTAACAAAAATAAATTAATAAAAAAATTAAAAAGAAAAAAAGTAGACACATGATTTTCAGTGGAGCAACAATAGAATTATGACTGACTTTTCACCATAAACTATGAAGCAAAGAAACAGAAAAGGATAAGTAATCAATAACTCCAAATGAATATTGTCTCTTTGTAAGAATAGTAATAATATCTTTTGTAATTTAAAATATATGTTGATTCCAAATACATAACAATAATAACCCAAAGTTGGGTAATGGCCAGATGAAGTTAAAATATTACAAGATCTTGTTCATAAAATTAAACATATTGATTTAAGTTATATATTCAAAAATGAATATTGGAATCACTTTTAGTGATACATAAGAAAAAATGTATAACTTTGTGCTAATAGTGAAAATAAAATAATAAAAAATTACATGGTTGGTGTAAATGAAGGCCGTAAATGGAAAGACAAGAACAGATACAACAAAACAAACAAACAGAAAACAAATGAGATGATATATTTAAATACAGTTTTATCTGCAATTACAATGACTAGAAAGAACAAACACTCCAATTAAAGACAAATCTGATCGCCTGGCCGACGTGGCTCAGTGGTTGACCATCATCCCTTGCACGGAGAGGTCACTGGTTCGTTCCTGGTCAGGGCACATGCCCAGGTTGTGGGCCAGGTCCCCAGTGCGGGGCATGCAAGAGGCAGCTGATCAATGCTCTCTCATTGATGTTTCTATCTCTCTCTCTCTCTCCTTCCCTCTCTCTCTAGAAATCAATAAGGAAAAAATATTTTTAAAAAAAGAAAAATATGATCAGAATGGATAAAGCAAATAAAATCTCACTATATGTGCTTACAAGAGACAAAGACATACCTTAAAAATTGAAAGTAAAGGATTAAAAAATATACACTATGTACTCCATAACCAAAAATGTCTGTTGTAGCTATAATAATATCAAATAGAATAAACTTTAAGGCAATAAGTGTAACTAGAGATAAAAATGGATGTTCCATAATAATAAAAGTGTCAATTTACAAAATATACAATAATTCTAAACATGTATGCAGCAATTATATAGCCTCAAAATATTTAAAGCAAAATATGACTGAATTAAATGGAAAAACTGGTAAATCCTAATACATCTAAGTTTATCCTTTTCTAGTAACTAATAAAACAAGCACACCAAAAAATACATATATAGTAAATACAGTATTGGTGATTACAACTACAGTGCATCAGTAACTTCATAATACACGTTCTTTTTAAGTGAGCATGAGAATCTCTTGGTTCTAGACCATATGCTTGGCCATAAAGCAAGTCTCCAACCAATTTCAAAGGAATTTAAATCATGAAGAATATATTCTCTGACCTCAGTGAAATTAAGCTAGAAATCTACAAATGCTTACAAATTAAGCAAAAACGCTTCTAAATAATCCTTAGATAAATTTAAATATATAGCACAATAGCCTGGCTGGTGTGGCTCAGTGGACTGAGCATCGTCCCATGGACTGACAGGTCCTGGTTCGATTGCCAATCAGGGCACATGCCCGGGTTTCGGGCTGGATCCCCAGGAGGGGGCGTGCAAGAGGCTGCTGATCCATGTTCCTCTCTCACATCAATGTTTCTATCTCTCTCTTCCTTCCTCTCTCTCTCTAAGAAATCAATAAAAACATATTTTAAAAATTACATATGTGTGTGTGTATACATATATATCACAATAGAAATTTTAAAATACTTTTAATTCAATGATAAAAACATGACCTCTCTAAACTTGCCTGATGAAAGTAAAGGAGTGTTCACAGGAAATGTGTAGCCTTAAATACAGCAACGAGAAAAGAAGCTTCAAATCCACACTGTAGCATCCATGTCAAGAAGTTAGTAAAAGAACAGCAAATTAAGCCAAAAGAAAGCAGAAGGTAGGTGGGGGAAAAATGAAGATGAAAATAGAAGATATTGAAATAGAAAACAAACATACAATAGAGAAAGTCACCAAAACAACAAAATGTATCTTTGAAAATATTGATGAAATCAATTTTTTTAAATGCTTAGTAAGACTAATCAAGAAAAAAAAAAGAATAAGAAATACATTATCAGTATTAAAAACAATAAATAGGCTATCACTACAGATCATACAGACATTTAAAATAATTTTAACAGGTTATTATAAATAAATTTGTGACTCTAAATTGGAAAATTTAGATGAAATGGACAAATTCCATGAAAAACACAACTTATCAAAGTGGACATAAAAATTAGAAAATATGAATAATCCTATATTTTCTTACAAAATTGCATCTAATTGTGCCATTTATCCCTTAGCTCCAAATCCATTCTTTATTACTTTGTTTATGATACTGGAACATTTCTCTTTTGCAGGTTGGCACAATACTAAGCTTTATCAGTAGAGGGTTCCAGAAGGGCACTTGGAGGGGAAAAATACCTTTTCTTCCTGGTTCCATTGTGCTTTTCTCAGTTTATTCCTATGGTGCACATGGCAAGCGGAGGTAGATCAGAGGCACTCACCCCCAGATTGCTAGCACTGGCCCACAGATCCCTGCGCATCAACCTGCGGTCGGCCAGCATCCCAGTGAGGGGTTTCCTACTTCAAGTCTCCTATATGCCAGCCTTGGCCAGCCAGCTCTCCAAATAAGTTTCCAGTTTGCCATTCCTGACCCGTGATTCTACATCACCAGCGTCATCCCACGAGCTGTGGACCAGCTCTGTCCCAGGAAAACCCAGAAATTTTCTCCAGTGTGTAATGGGCTGCAGTCATGCCTCCTTCGACAAAATCTGAATCCCAGACTAAGAGAGGGGACGCCTCACTTTCAGGTATGTTCCTGCCTTGGTATTCCACTTCAGCCCTAGAGTATATTTTATGGTTTTCTTTTATTCCCTCTTAATAGTCAAAACACTATAAATAGTTAATAATTCTTTATATTAAACTTTCCCCATTTAAATTACAGTGTGGTATCTGTCTCCTGTCTAGATTTTGGCTGATGTACTAATTTTTTCTTAAAGTCTTCTTGCAAAGTAAGTTCAGGGCCTGATGATTTCACCAGTAATTTTCCCCCAAAAGTTGAAAGAAGAATAACACCAATCTTACATAAACCCTTGCAGAGAATACAGTAAAGAGGTAACCCTTCCCAAATCATTATATGAAGACATTATAATATTTTTTCAAAGACATTATAATATTAATAACACAATTTGATGAGAACTATACAAGATAGAAAAGTTAAAGGCCAATATCTCTCATGAATACAGACACAAAATGACTAAATATAAACTTGGAAAATACAACCTACCAATATTTTAAAAGGATAATGCATCATGACCAAGTTGAGTTCATTCATAACATTCAAGATTTAACATTTTTAAATCAACCAATAGCGTTCACCATATTAATAAAATAAAAGAAAGTTCATGTTCATTTCAATAAATTCGAAGTTCAACACTAATTCATGATTTTTAAAAATACTATAAGACTTATTAGTGAATTTAACAATGTTGTAAATACAATATATGAAAATTAAATATATTTCTATATGGCAGTAATAAAATTATTAAAATACCATTGAAATTAACATAAAAATATCAAATATTCAAAACTATAAAATATTACTAATAGAAAGTGAAGAAGAAAAATAGAGTAATGTACACATTCATGAATTGAAAAATAATATTGCAAAAATGTCAATTTTCTCCCAAATGTATATTTTATTACATTTTATTTACAGTTTCAAGGCAGGTATAATAAAAATTCCAGCCATTTTTATAAAAATTAAATTTCTATAGAATGCAAAAGATCAAATGTAGTGAAGACAATCTTGAAGATCAAAGTTGAAGGACTTAACGTATTAGATATCAAGTTTTATTATAAAGCCACAGTAATCAAAACAGCAGTATTTGTGCAAAGATTGATAAAGAGATCAAAGGGACAGAATAGAAAGCTCGGAGACTGATCCACACTTTCACGGTCACGTGATTAATGACAAACACCTCTGCAATTCAGTGGGGAATGAATTGTCTATACAGTAAATGGTGCCAGGGTAATTGAATATCCATATGGGAATAAAACAAACCTTGATCCATGCCTCAAACCAAACACAAAAATCAATTCCAGATGGATGATAGACCTAAAATGCAAAAGGAAAAGCAATAAAGCTTCTAGAAGATAACACAAGAAAATAACTTCTCAACCTGGGGGTAAGATTTCTTAAACTGGACATGCAGAAAAACATTAGCCATATAAGAAATTGCTGCATTGGACTTTATAAACATAAAAAACGTTTGTTTATTAAAAGATACCATTAATAGAGTGCGAAGTAGGAGTATTTGTTTGTAATACTGGCCTGTGCCCCCAGGCCCGTCAACAATTACAGTAAGAGCTCCAAGAGACATTTATACAGATGCCAGGGCAACACAGACAGAGAGCATGAAATCAGGCTGGGGGAGCTGTGAAGCCTTCCAGGAGGAGGAGCTCTGAAGGACAAGTAGGAGATAGCAAGATTCATATAGAGAAAAAAGCACGGCAGGTCAACAGCATAGCATGTGCAAAGGACCGGAGGCATCAGACAATGTCACTAGTTGTGTGTACCTCTAGCAAAACTAATATTTATGAAAGAAGGTGGCCAGACCTAAAAGAGGAAATATTTGTTGTGAGCCTTGTCTATTCTAGACTAAAATGCAGAGATGACTTAGAATGTCCTTAGCCCTTGAGGAACCGACTGCCCAGAATGGGGTCTATGCAGGTTAAGAAATAAGAGGAGGAGGTTCTGGAACAGAGGTAGATACATAGTGTCATTTGAGCTCAACTTCAGCATGACTCCTTAGGTTCTGACTGATTCTAGCTCTCCTCGGGAGAGAGAAGTACCACAGAGTCTTCAGTTTCTTGTCTCTAGTTGGAAATTAGGGCTTCCCAGGACCAGCAAGTTGAGAGCAGTATGGGAAGAATGTACTTTGCCATTTCCTTTACCAAGTTTTCAGTCCGGCCCAGCTAATAGTACTTAAATAGAATAAAGTACCTTTGTCTCAGTAGGGATCATTGCCAAGTGAATGCAATGAGAATTTTAAATTGCTTAAATCCACACAAAAATCTTTTATATTTATCTAAAAAGCATATAATTATAAGAAAAAGACATACCTTGGGAATGAATAATTGGATCATAAAATCCATCAAATGTCAGTTTATTCATTTTGCCCAAGTGTCTGTTTGAAATGATTCTAAGCAGTGTGTGACGTCATTATCTCTTGAATGCCAACATTATACAGGGATGCATAAATTACCTGCAAGAGAATTAATGACACAAATATATCTCCACGAAATACGTTCCAAATTTACTTGTTGTACATTTATTAAATGTATAGGCTTTTTAAAGTTATATTTTTGGCCAAGTCTCTTTTAAAACTACAAGATTGTTCTTTCCCTTTTGGAGATGTATATATGGCGATGATAGCAGGCAGCTCCGATTACCACAGCTACAACGTCTGGACGAGAGCACGGAGAGACCGGCTTGTCCCGGCTGCTGCAAATTGCCGGCCCCATGGTGAGGTCTCCAAGTAGTTCTCAGGCAATTCTTCCATGCAGCTCTCTCTGTGGACTGGTTCATCTGGAGCTGATGAAGGAAGATCTATCTCAGGGCAGGGTCTGCAGTTCTGCACAGTCTTTCATAGACACCTGGGGGTCCACGCACATTGTGGGTGGTTCATCCTCTTCAGCCTGATGCTGCACTCTATCCCCTGTTCAGCCTTTCTCCTCTTTCGTGGTGTGGGGAATACATTTTTCCACGTTTACTTGAGGGAGTAACAATGATCTTTTTTTTTTTTTTTTCATTTATCTTCAGATAGAGCGGGAGGGAGAGAGGAAGGAAGAGAGAGAGAAACATCTATGTGAGAGAGACACATCGAGTGGTTGCCACCCACACGATCCCAACCAGGGCCAGTGACTCTCTGGTCCACAGGCCGATGCTCTAACCACTGAGCCGAACTGGCCAGGACCAATGATTACTTTTTTTAAGAGGATTCCAAGGGGTTGAATTTTTTAATTTTTAATTAAGCAACATAAGAAAGAAAATTGTCCTGGTTAAGAATCTAACAATTTTTTCAGTCCTCATTCAACAGCCCAGTGAGGCAGGTATTGTTTTTAGGACCCATGTAGAATACAGAAAGTAGTACTTAAACCATTGAGACTACATGGATTAAAGTCCTGGCTTCAGTGCTGACAGCTATGTGACACTGGGAAAGTAACTTAACATATCCTTGCCATTTCCTCATTGATGGCATTTTTTAAAAATTGTTGTCTCTATTTCTTATGGTTAGTGTGAAAAGTAGGTAAGATAGTATGTTAAAAAGCCCTTGGAATAGTGTTTGGCATATAGTAAACACTCAGACAAGAGTTACTGCTATTATATCATTTTATATACGAGGAAACTAAAATTCAGTCATTCCCAAAGCTACAAAGACGTTAAGAATAGAGCTGAGGTTTTGAACCGAGATCTGGATTGCTCACTCATTCATTAATTCAACAAACTCTTTGCCGTACCCATTATTAGTTGTTATTGAAATACAATTCACCGTGGATCTCTTGCATTTCAGTTCATCTTGCAAGTATGGCACTGTCTTTTGTTCTCAACTATCTATTTAAAGACATTTGTAAAGCAAATAGCCTTGGAAGATAGACATAGTGTTTCCCTCTGGAGCAAAGGGTAGACATGCTTAGTGTTCATAAAAGATTTGAGATCTTCTCCAGTAATGCAACCTTCTGCATGTCCAGGCATCCATCTGAGCACATTATCATCTCCTCTGTGGGCTTCAGGGCAAAAGGGGAACTGCCACAAAGCTGATGCTCACACTGCTGGCTGTGCCGTGCTCTCTCTGACTCCGAGTCTCAGGTCTCGTCAGCATCCATGAAACTCTGGTAGGCTAATGTCTTAGTACTTTTGAACTGCTATAACAAAATGCCACAGTCTCTGGGTGACTTCTACACAACAGAAATTTATTTCTCATTGTTCTGGGGGCTGGGAAGTCGAAGAGCAAGGCACCAACACAGTCACACTCTAGTGAAGGCCCTCCTCCTGGTTCTTAGCTGGCACCTGCTCACTGTGCCCTCACATGATGGACCGGATGAAGGATCTCTCTGGAGCCACTTTTATAAGATCACTAATCCAAATCATGAGGAATTCACCCTTATGACCTAAGCACCTCCCAAATACTCCTCCCCCCTAATACCATCATCTTTGGGGGTTAGAATTTCAACATATGAATTTTGAAAGGACACATTCATACCAGAGCAGCTAACTTGTTAGCTTGTAATTATGGTAAAATCTCTTCTTAGTTCTTGATAATATTGGTGGTGAGAACGAGATGCTGAAAGATGCCGTGGTTTTACTTTCAAGCAGAAAAGAAAGGACCCTGTAGGGCACATTTGGGATATGAGAAGACTTCCTGAGATCTGGTACAATGCTCTTGCCAAAGTGGTAGGCAAGTGTGGAGTAACAAATGTTAATGAATGTTTAAAAGATGAGCAGAAATAATAGGGTTAAATAGACATCCAAATGGTGTCTTGGTTGTTGCTCACTCTCCTTCAGAAGTGAGGACAGTAAGGCAGCAAGCATGCAGCCCCAGTCAAAAGGCAATAGGGCTGTGAGTCCCTGAAGCTGAAGTGAATGGTGTCAACAATGAGTATATTGAAAATGTTTGGATGGACTGAAAACATGAGTAGTTTTTTATTGAGCTGGGAGCAAGTGGCCGCTGGGGGGTAGCGGTGGGGGTGGGGGTGGGGGGAGAAAAGTGTATGGCAAAGTCATGCTTATTGACTCAGAGTCTTTCTCTCCCTACCTGTCCCCTCAAACTTCCCTCTCTCTCTCTACCCTGACCACAGTTGCTTCAAAGGAAAAAATAATAATCAAAGGTAGGACCCATGGCCATATGCACGCATCTGGGTGTACTAGGGAACTTCAGAGAGGAGAAAGAATCTAACTCTATGACACTCTTGGTTTCAAGTGCCCAGGTCACTATTATACCAGTTCTCATGAGAGAAGGGAAGACCCAATGTCAACTGATGGTATTTGAGCAAGATTAACAGTGAGCAAGAGAAGCTAAAGTGACCTTGAGCCTCTGTGATTTACGATTTTGCCTATTGGAGCCTATGGTGAAGGGAGGAAGCCTCTACTCAGAGGTGCCCCTTGAGGTTTTAAATATGACATGTCAAAGAAGTACATCCTTTTTGGAAAGTAGCTTAGCTTCCTAAAGAGCTCTTGTTGAAACTAACATGTGAACCACAGAGGCCCTGTGACTCTCTGGCATTCTGTTTTTTGTGTGGGTCAACTAGAACTCAACAACTAACAAGATGAGAAGAGCCTAACATGACCTACTTGTCAAAAAAGAATGAACCCAGTCTGGTTCCAGCAACATCTTGACTTTACATGAGAAAGCAGAAGCTATCCCTGGTGAAATTTTATCCCTGTTCTACCAGTTAGCCTATGCTCTGATGAGATTGGCTGGAATCAAGCTCTTAATTGGGTCTGCAGTGTTCAGCTTGCTACCATTATTGCCTGGATCCATCATCCTCTCAGCCGCAGCCATATGCCCACCATCACAGACCAGTGCAAAGGAAAGAACTCTATGTTTCTGATGCATAAGCTCCCACTGTATGCCAGACTTGTGACTCCTGACAAAAATGGAACCACTTATCTCCCAGTGAGGAAGACCACATTGTAGCCCTTGGAGCTAATTTAGCTTTCTGGACCAATTAACTGCAATCTGACAATGATAAACTTTTATTATAAAAACGTACCAGTTATAGTCTAATCATCAAGATATTCAATACACATTCCACACTTTCTACCATCCATAGATATATAGTATTGTTCAGACTTTGAAAGGCCTCCATTACCTTTATCTGGTCCATATACTTTCATAAGACAATTTGGTCACTGAATGTGGCTGCTCCCAGAAAGGTAATATTTTTTTCTTGGCCACTTCCAGGGTAAGAATTAGGATTAAAATGTTTGGTGGGGAGTATATAAATCTGGATTTAACCAGACCATTCCTGGCATGAAGTTTCTTTCTTTATACTAACAGAAACCCCAGGCCGGTCTGTTTGGTCCATCCTCTGGGTGGTAGCATAGCCAAATAGTGTCCCATGAAACCCAAACTTGATTTGAATTTAGCCACCAGGATTCTCCTATTGGACTGACATGGTCACAGAGAATAAGGATGACGACCACTTGGTTGAGTACACTATTCACCAAGTTCCCTCACAGTGGCCCATATATACCAAGGTTGGTGAGATGGATCTTTTTTAAGTTTCATAAAAACACCCTTATGCCTTTCACATTGACTCCTCTGAATGAAGAATCTGGGTATGAAAAAAGTGACATTATAGTTCCTAGAATGGGACACACCACTTTTGTGGCCAGGGAATGAGAATAAGAACCTTGGTAATTGAGAAGAGAACATCTCAGAATCCAGGAAGGGATAGTGAGTTTCACTAATGATATTTGTCTTTCATAAACTTCCCTGGGCCCTCAATCAGGAAGAAAAACACGTTGGTGTCACCTTCCCAAACTGATGTAAACTGACTTCTAGATCTGCCAGCCTCCTCCAGATGACCCTGACAAGTCTAGCGAAACAGCAGTGGATGGGCCCAGTTCCTGAACCTCCCATGCAAATACCTGTCAATACCACTACTTCTGTTACCGTTCCTTAGTCATTCCATGGAACAGATGAGTGCCTTCTATCTGAGATCATGGACAACTAGAACAGGTTGACTAGCTTGCTCAGGCCAGAAACAAGGATTAGACTTATTTGAACTGAACTTGGAAACATAAGCTCCACTGGCCTGTTGGAAGGCCATGTTGGAAGTATTGTCAGCCTGTGCCCTCCAGCTGATGTAGATCTCAATGAGGAGGGGCGGGGGCATCAATTTTAAACAACAGTTCCTTCCTAAATGGACTGTGGATGCTCTTAGGACTATATTTTTAATGTGGAAGCCAGGTATCATCTTACACCTCAAGGATGGTCATAAGAGATTTCAAGTCTGATGATTAAGGAAATATCACCAGTAAATCACATAGCCCTCAGATGACTGGGGTGATCTTTCCAAAATGAGGCTACTTTTGGTTGTTTGAGAGAATTCCCTAGAGGTATAACTGACATTATTTAACCACTGTAGCAGGGAACTTCCTCTGTAATGGGAGTCATCCATTTAGAAAAGGTGATCTAAAATTTGTCCTTGACTTTAGCTAAAAAGATCAGTGACACCACATTGGGTCTTGGAAGTCTTGAAGTTCAGCCTCACCTCATTGGCCAGGATTGTTATTGATGAGAGAACTACCCTAACCTCATCCTCATGGGCCAAAGCAGAACCAGTACAATCACTAATACGTCCTCCTGTGCCTGGATTAATTTTCCAGGCCAAGTGGAAAGGTCAGGTCAGAAATTTAAGGAGCAAGTCATCTGACTTTCCAGGTTGAATGCTTTCTGGCTTGTGAAATTTGCTTAGCTGGTTGGATCCAGGTCACTGGGTCAGAGTTGAGGTCTTTACTGCAGTCTGCCCTCATCCTACTGCTTGAAGCTGTCCTGTTGATAGTGGACTTAATGCTGTATGGGACAAATTGATTAAATGTGGCTCCAGCCTCAGTCAGATTAATCAAAACAGCCAAAGGATTTGCATACTCATGGAAAATTCACCGGGAGCCACGATGTTGTAAAAATGAGAATATTGATATTGTTATGGGAATATTTTCCATGAGTCTCTAATGTTTCCACACCTCTCATGAGCAATGCAGGAAATGCCTTCCTCTCAGACTGTCTTCCAGGGTGTTTGTAAAGAAAACAGCCTTGAAAGATAGATAGTGTCTTCCTCCAGAACAGAAGGCAGATCTGTCTACAGTCCTAGAAGATAAAGTTAGTATTTTCCTCTGGAGCAATGGGCAGGTATGCACTGTCCATTATAAAAGATTCAAGTTCCCTAACCTCAGGAGTCTTCTCCTGTAACATATCATCTGGGCCCATCCCCATCGTTCCGATGGGACATGGGGGAGTGGGGCAGGGAAACTGACACACATATACTGATGCTCATGCCTCTTGATGGTCTGCAAGTCATAAAATCCAGTTTCTCTGATCCAGGAGGCTGAAGGCTTCTGTCAGAGTCCATGAAACTATAACTAGCCAACTTGTTAGCTTGTAACTAGGTAAAATCTAGACTCTTCTCATGCTAGACAGGCATGAACTATCATTTTGGATAAACCTTTCTCTCCACGAAAAGAAGACAAAGGAAAAGAAAATTAAAAAATTGAGGGATTCTGTAAAAACCTGTTTCAAAGATATGTCTATAAAACCACTTTTAGTTTGTGTGCAGTTTTCACTTTTCTAATTCTTTCATTCATTCCCCACGTGTTTGTTGAACACTACTTAAAAGGTGGCATAACAAATTATAAAGCAGAACACACTTCCACACGCCAGAGGCTCGTAGTCTAGTGAGGAAGGTAGACAACAATCATATAGTATTTGGGTCAGTGAATACACTGTTATAAAAGAAAAGAGAAGGGTGCTAAGAGGAAGAATACCTGAGGGGAACTTTACTGAGGTTGGGAGGGCCAGAGAGGATACCCCTGAGGAAAGGACGGTGAGTTGAGACTGTGATAGTGACCCAGGTGACAGGGTCGGGGAGAGCCAGCAGCCTGCATAAAGGTCCTGAGGGGAGAGGACTTGGCATATCCCAGTGTAGTGGGAAGTAGAGTGGGCTGGAAAGACAGGTGCAGGACGAAGCTGGGAATTTGGGCAGAGGCCAGATCAAGCATGATCTTGTAATTAATCATTTTAAGGCTTGTGACTTTACCCTAAGAGCTGTGGGAGCCATTAAAATGTAAGTCCCCTAGGAGACAGAGTAGGGTCTTTTTCTGTCTCATTTACCACAGTATTTCTAGCACCTGGAATAGCCCCTGCCACATAGTAGGTGCTCAATAAATATTTATTAAGTTAATTGAAAGGAAAGACACAATTTGCATTTTTGAAAGATCACTGTGGCTGCTGTGTCAAAGCAGAGAGACAGGTTAGAAGGCTGTAGCCCTCCCAGTGACAAATCCAGTAGCTTGGACTAGGGTGGCAGCAGGAACAATAAATTATGTGGCCCCATACGCCCCTCCCACATACTCTTTTTAAAAATCTCATTGTAGCCTTAAGGATCTATTCAACTCGAAAGATCATGAAAAGCCACCAATTCAATGTGAAACAAATAAAAATAACATGTTAAGTGGTGGTTGGAGTCTTTGGGGACAGCAGCTGGCTGTGTGTGGTTATTGGTGTCAGCACAGAGATTAAAAGAGAAAACTTGCTCATGAAGACAAAGAGAATAATGGTAACGGAGAACAAGTGCAGGAAAGCTTCCAGGCTGAGCAGAATAAACCCCAGAGCATCCCACCTCCCCAAGACTTCACCAAACTCTCTTCCCAGCGGGATTGCCCCTTGCACCCTGCAGGACCCAGTGAGTTGGAGCCTCACTTGCCACTGCAGGGAGCCCTTTCCCTCCTATGAGGAAGGGAGGCATTGTGTGTGTGCGTGCGTGTGTGTGTGTGTGTGTGTGTGTGTGTGCGCGCGCGCGCGTACGTGCATGCTCAGCCCAGTCCCACGTCCTGGTAAGGAAGCACTCCCTCCACAGGCTCAGGAGGCAGACTGCTATGTGAGAGTGGGGGCAGGGCTGGAAGAGAGGGCGAGTGCAGGTGAGAGACTTGGACAGTGCCCCTCCAGGTCACACAGCGTTCGTGCTCCTGGTGTCACATGCCACAGTGTTGGGCATGGCAATTTCTGAAGCAGAAGTTTCAGAATAACTGGCCAAGGTTATTCTGGTGCCACAGTGGTCTCCACCTCCCAGCCCAGATGGCCAGGAATGCTACAAGGCAGAGAACTCTGCTCCCGGTGGAGAGCAGAGCACTTGGCACTGCTTAAATCATGACCACCTATGCCCACTTGGACAGGTTGGCCTCCCCATCTAAAGGGCAGGGGGTAGGCAAGGGCCCTGGAGAGGGAGTTTTCAATGAGACAGTGGAACGGCTGTTCTAGTCCTTTCTTAGCGCTGTTAGGAATGCCCACAGCCCGGGAGGGGCTGAGCAGGCAGGAACACCTGCAAAAAGCAAATGGGCCAAGGATTTCAAGATCTGTATCAAAAGACAGAATAATGCAGATGGAAATAAGCCACCAAATGGTCATTTATTTTAAATGATTTTTATAAAAAGAAGAAAAAGAAACTGTCTACAATTATGTTTAAATAACAGTCCAGAAAGAGAACTAAAGTAATATATACTATTCCATGTTTCATGGGTAGACAGCACTGTGTACACGGTTACCTCGTTTCAAAGCTTTTGATGAAAAATAATTACTGTACTTGACATATCCTCCTAACTCATTCGCCGTGGAGACAGGAGTTACTACCTGTGCCCTTACATTCACCTTTGAGTGAAAATTGTTTTTGCCATCTCTCAGATGTTGGACCAAAATTCTGACCATGATTCTCACTGTTTCTAAGGACCAGATGCTATCTTTTGTTCCTTCTCACCCCGTTTTAAATGCCTTCAATGCCCAGGGAGCCTTAGCCTGTACAGATAATAATGCCTGTCCCAAAAGGGCAGCCTCTTGCTTTCACCCATGTTTCCACGGAAAGGTTCTGGGTGGCGCTACTCCTGCAGTCTGCACCTAGATCCTGGGTATGTCTCCCAGGCCCAGTTAATTATCCAGGGTCCTGGTGGGTAGAGTATCACACCTCGCTGTGTGGATATCCTGATTTCACAGGTGTACACAGACTTTCAGACCTGTATCATAGCTCTTTATGACATCAAACCTGCAGGTACGGCAGGTCTTCAAATAATGTCGTTTCATTCAATATGGTTTTGTTATGCTGCTGAGATGCTATAGGAACGGAACTCTTGTTTATGTCAATTAGCCTGGTAACATTGGTCCCATTATACATCATTTTGCTTACAGTCACAGAACTTATCAATGACGTTAAGTGAAGACTTACTGTACACAGAGAACTTGGAGAAGAAATGAATGGGTGCATTCGACCAGCGGTTGTTTTCTTTATCTGGGACCTTCCCTGCTTGAAACGTTCTCTGCAGCTCTCTTACTTCACACGAGAGGCCTGTTTCCCAACCAAGTGGTCTTGCCAGGGATTTACATAAATGGCAAATGCATAGATCTGCCCTCTATGCACCAAGCTGAAATGTTAGCAGGTATGTGTGATGGTTCCTTTTATATGTCAACTTGACTAGGCCCTTAAGTGCTCAGATATTTGGTTAAATGTTATTTCTGGGTGTATCTTGTGTCTATGAGAGTGTTTCTGGATGAGACCAACATTTAATCACTTGAATAAGTGAAGTGATTTGTCCTCCCAATGTGGGGGCCTCCGAGACTCCTTTGAAAGCCTGAATGGAATAAAAAGCTAAGTACAAAGGAATTCCTTCTCTCCGTCTGACTGTCTTGGAGCTGGGACATCGTCTTCTCCTGCCTTTGGACTTGAACTTGGATGGCAGCTTACACCATCTGATCTCCTGGGTCTGGAATTCTCAGCCTCTATGATGGTGTAAGCCAGTTTCGTAAAATATGTTTATTTGTTTGACTGGTTGATTGATACACACACATCCTATTGGTTCTGGAGAACACTAACTAATATAGTGTGTTATTCCATTTTTGAAAAAAATGCAACCTCAAATGTCTATAAATAAACCCAGATGAGTGTAGCAAGCAGAGAAAGCACACCAAACCCAGGGGTTCTATCCAACCTCCTCTCCAGCTGATGTTTACCTAGTCAGATGGAAGATACCACCATTATCAGATTTCTTCTTCTTTTTTTTTTTTTAAGAGAAATACCAAAAAAAATCTGAATATTCTTGTCGATGTTGGCAACTACATCAAAACATTTCAAAACCCCACGGAAGCCAACCAGCCCAGTCTTCGGGCCAGATCAGACCTTGGCAGCGAGTGTAGAGTCTGCTTTAAGGAGGTGTGGGGAAATCTTTCTGGATAGGAAAAAAAGGGCACATGTAGAAATATTTCTCTATTTCTAAACTTGGAGACACAGATACAGCTGCTGCATGACAACATTAATTTGTACATTGATTATTTATCTCAGCTTCTATACATCGCCACTCCCGAGACCACCGAGAGAACGCGTATTATCATCTCCATTTCTGTTGTTCTTCGTGGAGTTCAAGAGTCGTCAGATGCTGTGCCCCATAGAAAGGTGATAGAAAAGTTACACAGTCCCAAGTAGATTCCAGACCTTATGGGGCCCCCCTAAATGCAAGCGATTCATGTTATTCCTTGTATTCTTCCCCAACATTTGATTCAAAATGCTATAGGTATAAACACTGACTTCAATAACACACCTATGGATTATTTAAAACACATTTTTCCTATAAATTGTTTTTTTTTATTTTGGCTATTATACAATTTTATTTTAAATGCAGCGTTGCTCTCTAAGGATATCTTCACTGTTCTTCAACCTCCAAAGAGTTTCCTGTTCCATGTGGCGGTGCTCCCAGTGGTCGGAGGAGCGGGGCAAGGTGTACAGGAATACCCAGGTGGCTCTGAAGAGGTGTATTCGAGGGCCTTCCACTGAATTCCAGTTAATGGCACCGCATTAGCATCGGCTGCCCTTTGGTGCTCATTTGTTCCTGCACTCCCGAGGTTAAAGGAGCTGCATGCTCTCCAGATGTTCAGCAGCGCTTATAAATGAAAGATTAGCGATTTTTTGCTGCTGCTGCTATTTCCTCCATTCCCCGTTAAAGCTGATATTTTCTTTAGGAACTTGCATATGTCTGAGTCGGAAGAATCTTCTCCCTGAGGTATATTAATCAATAGCAGGCACAAGAAGAAGGACAAAACGGAGAGGAGGTAGACATGGTCTGTATTAATTTGTTGACTGCGACACTCTTCCAGTGACTGATGTATGCATCCTGTGGCTGCATTCCACCCTTTGAAACGAGGATCAAATACACGTGACATTTTTCTCAGCTGAAAACAAAAACCGAAAGGAGAAATCTCTCCTTTGTGTGTGTGTGTTTGTGAGATTATTTTTGCTAGTGCTATGACAAGAATATCAACTTTATTTTCAAATCTGGCCTATCTTTCCTCTAAGCAAGAGATGTAAGTATCTGAAATATGACTGTCTCTAATTCAAAGATGCTATGAACAAGGTCTTCCCAGGAGAGAAATAAGAAAAATACCCAAAATGGATTCCCATAAATGAATGCCAGGTTAACATCTACCATGCTTGCCTTTTGTATCCAGAGACACTCCCAGGTTCCTGCTGTTAACAGAGCTGTTCAAGCATTGAATAACGTGAGTTCCAATGAGACAAAACCTTCTGCCTCAGCTGGTGTTTAACAAGCTGTTTTCTTGCTACAACTCAGTCAGGAGTTCTCTAACCTTAGCAGTATTATCACATTTCACATCTTCTCCTAATACAATTCCTACGTCCCCTTCACCAGGCAGGAAACAAAGAGAAAACTAACTTGAATAGAAAAGAAAATTCTGATGGATACGATGAGTCTTGTTACCACCTTTTTGACAATGGAGAAGAAAGTTACAGATACGCTGAGGGGGAGCCACTGGCTTTAAGGGGTGGCATCTATGATGGAATCTTTACTGACGCTTGAGCTTTTGCAAAGCCTGAACTATTCAGCATGACCCTTGTCAGAGGTGGTAGACTATGGAAGAAGCCTGGAGATGGCAGAATCACCCCATGTCTTAGCATAAACATGGACCAGTTTTAAGGATGGGAGCCTTAGACACATGCATATAAAATAATGTTTTTGAAAGAAGATTAGAGATAAAAATGTTCATAATATACATGTAAGATTGGCACATCCAAGGACACCAGCTCAGAATAAATTTCTATGGCCACTGTAGAGGAGGAAAAACTTTTATTCTGCCCTCCTAGGTTCAATAGCTAAGGCCTGAGAATCAAATTCAAAGACAGATTAATAAGGAAAAAATAATAATAAAATTAGGTACTTATGTGAAGAAGTTTCACAAAGAAAGGAGGCAACCAGATGACTGAGATTTATATACCATCCTAAACAAAAAAAAAAGGGGGTGGTTTAGGCGTCTGGTCAGGGAGGCAAATTATGGGCGGGGGAGGGAGGAAATGCATGGTAAATAAGGGGTGTCTGTTATGCAGATAAGACTCTCTGGTAATAGGAGTTGTCTTCCAGAAGTAGCTCCCTGAGATATCTTTATCAATGAAATTTCCTTTATAAAACATAAAATGTATACTTTATTTTTAATCAGCTAGGAGGAGTTAAAGAGCTTGTCCTGAATCTGCTGTATCTCAATTGCCTTTAGCTCAAAAATAACCCTTAGGCAAACATGGCACATTTTGGGACCCTTCACCCCCAAAGCCATTAGCAGGGCCAGGATGTTGTTCAGGGAGAGCCTTCTGAGGGGAAGTTGTGTGCTTTCCTCTAGCCACACTCACTGCCGGACAGTAAGAGGCAAAGTTGCAGTGCGGACAAATGGGAGCAAGACCAGGATGGGGGGCTGGGGGTACAGAACAGACACGAATCCAGGGGAACGGGTACCAAACCATCAGAGAGACAAGGAGGAAACACCTAGAGCCAAGTGGGGAGCCTCAGCTTCTCTCTCATTTGTGGTCAAGGACAGATAGGAAGGTCAAAAATGAAGTGCCCCCCACAAAGGTCTCAAAAGAAGACTGCCTTTGACAGTCAACTGTCAAAACAACCGATAACAGATAAGAACAGAGACAGGCAAACTCACCTTAGAGAAAGAGAATGACATCAAGCTAACCCAATTGATTAAATATATGAATATAGCTACAGAAAGCAAAGGAGGTCATTTGGCAAGAGAAATCTTGGGAAAAGGTAAGTCAGCAGAGAAAGGAACCCAAGCATTATCTGAAAACAAATCAGAACTCTAAAAACAAAGAGACCCAAACCCATATCTGCCTGCTCCCACAAGGAGAAGGGGCAAATTAGTCTTCACCTGTGATATATAAGGAGTCTGGCACCCCTCCAGGCCCCAGCACCCTTCACCCCAATAACCTGTTCTGCACTAGCACATGAACCCTGGGTTTTGCAGCAGTTGCCATGGAGATGATGTAAGCTTGTTACCTGACTTCAGGTGTAGTGGCCACTAATCTCCTGGGGGGCGAGGGGGGTCTTGCCTTGCTCTCCAGGTGGAAAATCTCATGTTGATGCCTTACTTCTTTGCACAATTTCATTAGTGGAGAAGGTGGAAAATGATGGTCAGAATTCAATGGTGTCCAGTTGCAACCCTCCCACTTGCCGTGAGGGAATGCCAGAGTATCCCGAAGGCGCAGGCGTTCACCTGTCGGTTTCACAAGCAAGCAGTTAACATCATGGCACTTGACAGGCACATCTCTTTTCCAGAACTTCCAAACCCCTGCCAACACTCCCCAGTGTAGGAATTAAACCTGACACCACTCCCTTCATTAGCAGACTGGTGTGAATAATCTGATGTGAGAATCTGTGTATTATTTTTGCTTTGACACTAGAATTCTTATCACTCTCCCTTCTTCCTAGCAGCAAGGAGATGCAGTTTCTGGTTTGCTTGCAAGTTCTGTAATCTAGTCTGAGTGTACAGTGCCAGTGGATTGATTTCCTTCTCTTCTCTGGTGGAAAAAAAGTAATAGAAAGGGAAAGAGGGAGAGAGGTGATGAATATCCAGCTCGGCCTATAGCACACACTGTCTAAAGAGGCTTTGCTCTGCCAATGGTCCGATCTCAAGAAGATACTCCAGAATAAAAGAATTCACTTAGCTCAAGCTTCCAACACCTGGCATATACAGCTTTATCCACCTAACAGACCCTAAATAGCTCCACTCCCAGGGTGCCAATTCTCTTCCGGGAAGAAGTTACCACAGCTAAGTCACCAAGTAAATCACTATCTTCGATCTTTCCACTAAGTTACTGAGGCTTTGCCCACAGAAAGGCAGCAAAATGTCAGGCACAGAACTTCCTTCAGTGGGATATGCAGACTTATGGACACAATTCAAATAACCAACAATACAGGTTGCTGATTTCATAAAGACAATAGACGCCAATCCTAATTCTGTGTGCATAGATAAGTGGATCCTCATATTTGATGATGAAGATGAAACTAAGTTTATAAAAACAAAATAAAGAGGAGGTGTTGCAAATCCCTTCCATGTTGAGTAGAGTATGTTATTTGAGTTACCTTGCCTTCTCTACCTGTCTCCATCCTCCCCCAGCTACAGGTGTAGTTCCCATTAGCATGGGCCAATTAGCACCTGACATCCTCTAGACATAGCAATTCATTCAGGCTAGATATAGAACCTAAGTTTATCCAAAGGTGCCTGGGATTTATTCCTGTGGTTTTGATGAGAGGGAGGGAAGGAAGGAGGGAAGGGGAGAGAGGAAGGGAGAGAGAGAGAGAGAGAGAGAGAGAGAGAGAGAGAGAGAGAGAGGAAAAACTTACTTGAGTGTGCACATGTGCATACTCTCTTCTTTTTTTCTCTTCCCACCCATCCACCCTCTCTCTCTTTCTCCATAGATAAGGAGGTACATAGCCACTCCAGTGGCTTTGGCAGCCATTTTGTGACCAGGAGGGGAGCCTGTCTTGAAACAAGGCAGAAAGGAAGGAAGAAAGTGGTCCTGGTTCATACTCCTGGACCCCTGGAGATCTCCTGAAGACACCCTACTTATGGACTGTGCAAAAACAGGAGCCTAAAATTTTCATTTAACGTTGAACCCAGTGGGAATCCCTCAGACCAAACTCATCCTCCTGACACTCAGGAAACAAGTTAAAACGCTATGTATTTGAGTCTAATGTGAGAGGGAAATGACTTCATCCCTGCTAATATTTGCTCCATCTTGGAGGAAGAGAGACAAGGAAGAGGGCATGGAAAATCTGAGGGCCACCTGCCCACCAGGGCCTCTTCGCGCCCTCTCTCTTTTCATTAAACTTGGGAAAGGGTAGTGTAGTAATGAGGAAAGAAACGAGCGAAGGAGGGAGGATATGGGGGAAGGTGCCAGTGGAGTGTGCCAGCATCATTTGTGGGCTGCCCTGGAGCTTTCCATATGGGCATGAATGGATGACGTGGGCACCTTCTGGACGTGCGTTCACTCTTGTGGGCCATATCCTTTAAAAATGCTGGTGTATGAAACTGGGTTTGATGCGTTTTCACAAAGGAAGTTGAAGTATCATTAGCTTTGCTATTTGTATAATCAGAACTTCAAGCATTTGTTCCCCATACAAGATCTCTGTCCCGCACATGTCAGGAGCAAACTGGCCCATCTCAGTATCCTCCCTGCCCAAATGCAGAGGAACGCCGTGGGGATGTCAGGACCACTGGGATTGCTGGCTCAGACTTCAGAGGATCAGGATAAACAGTCCTCCATCCAAGCAAGTAAAAATTCGGTTTGCTTTATTTCTCTGCCTTCCCGTCACTACAATCAAATCTTCAAGCCAAGATGCCTTTCAAATACCTTCTAAGGACTTTAACGTGTGTGGTTTTCTCAGCAATCACAAGGACAGTATTTTCATACTCGATGTCTCCAGTAGATACCATGTCATTATTCTCCCTTTAGGGTTATCGACACCTAAGTGAATCTATCTTCCAACGAATTGGTTTTCTTTTACCGCCAGGACATGGGAAACCCATCTGTCACTTAGCACAAGCAGAAACTGGAGTGAACCCCGCAAAACAGGGCGGCTGCCCAAAGGCATAAAGAAACTTGTGAGAAAATTGGAAGGCACAAAAGTTTTTGAGACAAAGTCAGTAAATGCCATCTGTGCAGGCCAAGAGCCATCCGCTAAATTGGGAGAAACCGAGAAAGACAGAGGGAGGAGGGGGCAGAGGCCAGGGGGAAGATTTAGGAAATAGACAGGAAACAGGTCACTCTCTCATGGAGAGATTAAGAAATGACCACCTTTCCCCACACCATCGGCTGATCCGCGAGGACAGAGATGTGAGGACAGAGATTCAAATCGCTTCGAGCCATCCCTTTCATGCTGGCAGTGAAGTCACCTAAGGACTGAAAATGCAAGGTTTTTGCCCTGTGGAAGGAAACTTTGCTGTGCCCTTTTTCTGCCTCAAGACAAAAAGTATGTGAAATCGTTATTGACACAGGAATTAAGTTATCATGATTTTGGAGAACTTTAAAATGGCCTAGGAGAATACGCAATGTTGAAAGTCTTACTTTCCACTAATCCTCTCCGTTTCCTTCCTTTATTGGCATTTTCTTGGCTCCCTCACCTCTGTTCCTGCGCTTTTGTTTCCTCTTTTCCGATCCTAAGTGCAGCAGATCACCTCTGGGCAAGCCTCACACCCTGCTCCCCTGTGGCAACCTGCCCATGCTGAGCGCGCAGGACGGGGTCACGAAGGCATGTGTGAGCTCACACAGGCAGACAGCACCACACATCACAGACACAGTCACACCATGTACACACACCACACACTTACATCACAGACACACAGTCACACCCCCCACATCCACACACCACACATCACAGATACACAGTCACACCACATACACACACCACACACCATACATCACAGACACACAGTCACACCATGTACACATACCACACATCACAGACACACAGTCACACCATGTACACACACCACACACTTACATCACAGACACACAGTCACACCATGTACACACACCATACATCACAGACACACAGTCACACCCCCCACATCCACACACCACACATCACAGATACACAGTCACACCACATACACACACCACACACCATACATCACAGACACACAGTCACACCCCCCACATCCACACACCTCACATCACACATAGTCACTCCACGTACACACACCACACACTGTACATCACAGACACACAGTCACACACCCCTACATCCACACACCACACATCACAGACACACAGTCACACCATGTACACACAGCACACATCACAGACACACACACACACCCACATCCACACATTACACATCAGAGACACACAGTCATACCACATACACATACTACACACCATACATCACAGACACACAGTCACACCATGTACACATACCACACACTGCACATCACAGACACACAGTCACACCACGTGCACACACCACACACAATCACACCATATACACACACCACACACCCAGCCCCTACATACACACACCACACATCACAGACACACAGTTATACTACATACACACACCACACCCCCCACATACACACACCACACATCACAGACACACAGTCACACCACGTACACACACACACTTTTTTCTGCCCTCAACCCACACGTGCTACAATAGACCACAACAGAGGTCTTTCAGTGATTTTCGGTGAACCTACCGAGTTGCTTTCAGCCCAGGACACACACCTGTGGACAACAATCACAGCAGCTCATGTGGGTGGGTTCAAACTGTCCTTGTCCCAGGCAGCATGCGCTGGGAGTCACCCTACATTATCACATGTGTTCATCCCCACCACCCAAGAAGGGGTTGCTAATTAACGTCTCCCTGCATTTGAGAAAAGTGCAGTTCTGAGCAGGTAAGAAATTCGCCTAAGGCCACAGAGTGAGTGAGCTGGGATTCGAACCCAGGCCTCTGTAGCTCCAGAGCATAAACTCTTAACTTCCAAGCTTCCTTCACCTTATTCCCGGAGCAGTGACCCTGGAGACCCTAGAGAGAGCCGAGGTCAGGGGTGTCTCAGGGCAGGGACAGACACCACAAAATGCTGGCAGCCCTGCAAACAGTGCGTTCAGTTCGCACCCACACCACCCCAGAGCCCTGACCTGTCACATTCGACACTTCCGTCACACCCCTGGAGGTCACACAGACTCGGAATCACAGAGCTCCCAGGCCGCCGCTCACGGTGTCCCTTGGCCTGCACGCCTGTTACACAAGAACGTTAGAGTAACTTCAGATCAGAGTTGTTTTCAACCCCAACCCTCTTCTCTCTTAAGGTCAAAATAAAGTTATTCCATCCAAAACTGTAAAAAAAAAAATTTGCTAAATGTCAAGCACTGTAGGCATTTTTAAGTAACAGATGATCTGCACGGATCCTCAGGGAGGTCTTCAAAAGAGGCGAAGCGCTTCCCTTTCTTGTCACTATTTTCTCACACTGTTCTCGTTATTATTATGGTTCACTCAACACTCAAATGGTAACATTTAAATTGATCAAGCATAAAAGCAGACGTAAGCTCTGTCCCAAGAATCTCAACCACCTAGATCAGACACGCTGCGGAGACAGGGGCAGGCGCCACAAAGCCAGCGGCAGAGTCCTGCCCTCCCTCTTCTGTGTCTCATGGAAAGGAGCCAAGGAGGGCTCACCTTTCAGTGCAGACACAATGCTCTTCTTTATCTATAAAGGAGCCACTCGGATCAACCAGACTGGCCACAGGATGTCACTGTTACTCCACACACACAATAGTAAGTGCGCCTTTCTGCCAGGGGTTGGCTCCGGATGGGACCTGGGCTCCCCTTTGCCTCACCCCTCTCCGAATTGTCACCCCTTCGGGTGGCACTCCACGAGCCAACAGCACGTCCCCTCGAAAAGCCACAAGCCTGTCCCATTGTCTCAGCGTTCCTATTGTTCTGCATCAAAGGAGGAAAGGAAGAGAAAGAGAAGTGGAAAGAAGAGAGGGACCAGCGTGGTCTCTCACATCACAGGTCCATCTCACATCACAAAGTCCATCTCCCAGAGCCAGACTTTGAATGCTTACGACCTTGGATAAAACCAATGTCCTTTTAATGCATGTTAGCATTTTGTAAGGGTGAGGACATCCTTTGCTTAGCTTTATTTCCTCGAATTTCTGGAAAGTACATGGACTATTTAAGCAATTTTAAAATCATTTTTAACTCTTCACAGGGAGGCTGCTTTGTATTCTACTGAAATGAGGCCAACACCTTTTAAACAGCTTCCCTTTACCCCCAAACCTGCCTCTACCTACCTCCCACTCCTCAAACGTCTCCTTGACTCCCGGGCAAGCCAAATTCCAGCGCAGAATGTGCACTCTGCTGCTGGCAAGCTGGTGTCCCTTCAACGTTGGCATAACGAGACTCTTATCAGGGAGCACGCCAGTAGCCACTGTTGGAGCAGGAGAACCACCTTCTATTCATGGCTGCCAGCTAATCTTCCTTCCCTGTCATAAACCCTCAGAGGGATGGTTGCTATTCATGTCTCCTCCAAGCCCAGTTCCCCTGGCCCTTTCCTACTGTTATCCTCAACATTATATCCCACACAGTCGTTGGCAATAAATGGTTAAAAATAAAATCTTACCCTAACATAGTCAGTGGGAAGGCATATTTGGGTCATCAGGGAGGTATTTAATAATGCAACATTAAAAAGTAATCACAGAATAGCCCTGGCTGGTTTGGCTCAGCAGCTAGAGCGTCAGCCCACAGACTGAAGAGTCGCAGGTTCGATACCAGTTAAGGGCCTCAGTTGCAGGTTCGTTTCCGATTCTGGTGGGGGTCATGCGGCAGACAACCAATCAATGTGTCTCTCTCACATCGATGTTTCTCTCTGTCTCTCTCTCCTTTCTTCTCTCCCTTCTTCCCTCTGAAAAATCAATGGAAAAATATTCTCGGGTGAGGATAAAAAAAAAAAAAAAAAGCAATCACAGAATAAAGGTGCTTTGAGCCATAAAGAGGAAGAAAGACTTTTACCTCTAAAAAGTGACTACATTTTTAAAAACATGTGTTCTTATTGATTTCAGAGAGAGGAAGGGAGAGGGAGAGAGATATAGAAACGTTGATGAGAGAGAAACATTAATCAGCTGCCTCCTGCATGCCCTCTACTGGGGATCAAGCCCATGACCTCAACCAACTGAGCCCCACTGGCCAGGCAAAAAGTAGCTACTTTGTAAGTTAGCCTGGAAGTAGCTTTCATATCAATAAAAGTCAGGGCAGTTGAAATCTCTCTGGCACACGTCACTCACTTTTTCACCAGACCATAGCAGCAGAAAGAATGAAAACAAGTAAAGCCAGTTTCTTGTAGAGCAAGCATTTAAGAAAGGACCCTTGGTATTAGTCCAGCATTTGCAAGGATCAGTGCAGTAGCTAGTAGCTAGCTGATGGAGACTTTGTTCATTCCCACACTGTGTTAAATGTATTCGTCTCAGTATAAGAGCTGTTTCTCTGACTTGGACTGCCTTGGGCAGTGTGAGGAGTGGACAGGGATGAGATACAGGGGGAAATCTGTAGGCCAGAAAGAACCAAGTAATGCACAAAAAGAATCTAGACTGGGACAGTCGCCTTATCAATTTTAACAACTCCATGAGGATAATGGTTTAGAATTAAGGTCAGAAGAAAATTCGCCTAGTAACTGCGGTCTGTTGCTCACTCATATAGCAAATATTTTTTGAGCACCTACTTAGTCCTTTTATTTACTTATTTATTTATTTATTATTTTTTAATCCTCACCTGAAGGTATTTTTCTATTTGTCTTTAGATAGAGTGCGAGGGAGGGAGAGAGAGAGAAAAAGGAAGAGAGAGAGAAACATCGATGTGAGAGGGACACATCAACTGGTTGCCTCCAGCATGACCCCGAGCAGGGCCGGGGACAACCGCAACCAAGGTACGTACTCTTGACCTGAATTGAACCCAAAACTCACTGGTCTTCGGGCTGATGCTCTACCACTGAGCCAGACTGGCCAGGGCAACACCTACTTTGTCTTAAGTGCAAAGACAGTGATAATATGGTAGCACATGCCCTACCCTCAGGAAGTTATTTAAGGAAGCAGATAAACATGTGGCCATAAGCCAATGTCATAGGCGCTGTGTGTAACAGACAATTTGGTTGGCCTTTCTCCTTGGTTTCTGGGACGTAATCTATAAGCTTTTGGGATTTCCCCTTGATTTAAATATCTTTGCTATTCCCAGTGGGCCCCTCAAACCACACCTGATAGTTAATGCTGACAGATGACTTAGAGTAGGGGCTGCCCACCCCATGCCAGAAAGATCAGCCATGTGATTCTAGTGCTGGGGCTTGAGCCCTGGGACATCGGCCTGACCTCTGGGGAGGGGAAGGAGGCTGGAGATGGAGTTCACTCGCGTGCCAGTGATCAATCAACCATGCCTATGTAATGAAGCCTCCATTAGAACTCTGACACTGAGGCTTAGGTGAATCTCTCTGATTGGAAATACTCTGCCTGTTGTCACCCACCGATGTGCCAGGAAGACATCCCAGAGGACAGCGGAAGCTTCGAATTTGGAACCTTCCCAGCCTTCTCCCTATGCGTCTCTCCCTCTGGCTGGTTAGGTATAGCACTTTCAGTGAGTTCTATGAGTCTTTCCAGCAAATTATCAAACCTGAATGAGTCCTTGGGGACCCCCAAATTTGTACACATATGGTCTGAAGTGAGGGTGTCCCCAGGGACCCCCAAACTTGCAGCTGGTGTCAGAAGTCTTGGGCAGACGTGGCCGTCTGGAGGACAGTACTCAACCGGCAGAACTCGGCCTAGGCCTGGGTAGGCTGCAATAAAGGAAACACAGGGTTCTGTGGACATACCAAAGAGGCCCACTTGATTCAGACTGGGTTGGGGGAGCAATGCCAGGGAATGCTTCCTAGAAAAATTACCTCTGGCACTTGAAGGATGGTTAAGCATTCGAGCTCAAGGTAACTCTGGAAAATTAGAGTCAGTTACATAGAGGAGGTTCAGTTCTCAGCAAATCATTGTGGTTGTTTTTGTAAATTTCCAATTTACAGAAATACTTCTGGTTTTGCTTCGGAAGTGTCCCTGACCTTGTTGCACGCAGCCAGCCCCTGAAGCAGAATTGCAGGATCTGAGAGAGCAGAGGAGATAAATGGCTACCCACACCTCCGAGCAGGGCTGGCCGAGGTTTTGTTAGGATGAGCTGCTGGTTATACGCACAGGTGAAAACTGGGGCTGTCCAGTCATACTGCTCACCACTCTTTTCATGGGGAAAACACTTTTCCTTACCCCCACCCCCCCGCAGAGAGATATTACTAGGCACTGAGAGTACATAGGATTTTTTTTTTAAGCAAAAAGAAAGTTCTTAATGGAGGAGAGCAGGCCATCAACATATTATTTAGCAATAATTGTCTTCAATTATCCTTTTCTGAAGACTCTTATTTAGGATGTGATTTTTGAGTAAATGCATATAATTTCTCTCTTCTATTCCTGCCAATCAAATTATACTCTCCTACAGAAAATGGTAAAAATAATAATAATAATAAATCTAAGGTGAAAATAACTACAGAAATCTAAATTGTTCATCCTGGATAACATGCGTAAGCATTTACTTACCAGTTTATATTGAATGATCTATTCATATGTCCATTTCTCATGGTAGCCTTACTCTACGCAAGAACATAGGTCATTCTGTACCCTCATCCCCCAGCACAGTGATATGGCTGCTATTCACTAAACATGTGCTCAATCAAACAAGGTTAAATAATAGCTATAAGCAGAAAATAAATCTCTAGTAATATGATTTCTGGTATCACATGGCCTTGTTTTTTCAATGATTGGTTGTCAGCTCAGTGTCCACCATGTACACATGAGGTGAGACTCAATCATTCATTTCCTCTTCATCATCTTCCTTCATTCATTCAACAAATCTTTATTTTATTGAGTACCTGGCTCTAATTCTGGGGATACAGTGGGGAACAAAAGCAATGAAACCCTGTCCTAACGGAGCTTGCATTCTCCTTGAGGACAGTGGAAATAAGTAGCACACGGAGCCTGTTAGACAGTGATAGTGCTGAAGACATGCAGCAGAGACGCTGGGGAGAAGGCACATGGCGCAGTTTCAGAACAACCTGAAGGTTCTCGTAGCTGTGCAAGGACCCACAGGGGGTGGGACGTGAGCCGCGGGGACTCCAGGGACAGAGCACTAACACGGGAGACACGGTAAGCACACACATTCTGAGGGGAGAGCACCCCTCACGTCGTCAGGGAAAAGCAAACATGCCAGTGTGGTGGGAACAGAGCAGATGGTGATGAGAGCAGAGAGGAAGCCTGCAGCAAGAGGACTGAGTCTGAATGACCTACACAGAACCCCGGCAGGTCCTGAGCACAGTGCCGTGAACCTAGTTTTGTTTTGGTTTGGTTTTTTATTTGTTGTTGTTAATCCTCAACCAAGGATATTTTTCCATTGAGTTTTAGATAGAGTGGAAGGGAGGAGAAAAAGAGAGAAACATTGATGTGCGAGAGACACATGGATTGGTTGCCTCCTGCATGACCCTGACCTGGGCTGGGAATCAAACCGTGACCCTTCTGTCCATGGGCCGACGCTCTAACCACTAAGCCAAACCAGCCAGGGCCATGAAGGTATTTTAACAAGATCGAGTGGGCTTCTGGGCTGAGAAGAGATTGAAGGGGGCAAGAGGAAAGTAGGGAGACATAGTAAGGGCGATTGCAGGGGTCCCAGCAAGAGAGAAGGGCACGCGGGGCCAGGGTGGGAGCAGTGCAGGTGGAGGAGAAGCATGAACCTGAAGGCTGAGAGGACACGCTGAGAGGAGGGCTGGGAGGAGCAGATCTGGGGGAGAGGGTGTGGAGCTCAGTTAGGAACGTGCTGACTTCAGGACACCTCTTGGGCATACAAGTGTCTCCTCCTGATGTGAAAGTGATGGTAATTGACACATTATATTGACATATGAATATTATATGTCATCGACATATACTATTTACACAGGTATGTTGCTAGATAGATGATAGATAGATAGATAGATAGATAGATAGATAGATAGATAGATAGATGAGTCTGCAACTTGGGGGAGAGGTCCAGGGATGTAAATGTTGGAATTATCAATATAGAAGAGATTAGCTCACCAAGGAAAAGAGATAAGGAACAAAAGAGACATATTTATCAAGTTTCTAGACTTGGCATCAATACCAACACGCGTCCCATTAATAATGTCCCGTTTCAATTCTTCTCTTTCCTATAAATCCAGGGCAAAGCCCATTCTGACTCTCTTCTGTGGCAGAAAAAAGTGAATTTAGGATGAAGGTGTGGGGGTGCCTCTCAGCATGAGGATGATGTCTGGTGTGGGCAGGGCTCAGTGTATCAGGGCCTGGAAGAGCTATTATTTCAAGAGAAATGACAGCCTAAGATGTTGCGAAAATGTCCTAAAGCTAAGGCTAGGGTCTGGATACAGAGCATGGCTGTAGTGATAACGCGGAGAAAGGTCAAGTTGCGTCCCTTTTCCCTTCTCCTGTTCTTGTCTTGTGAGAGCAGAGGCGATGCACCTGTTACCCTCTTAGACTTTCCACTAAGTGACTTTAAACTCCACATTTTCTCCACAGTCCACATGATGTCATTCTGCTCAAATAAGCCAAATTACTAAATGTAGAACTAAATGTGATTCAAAGTGAGGAACTTTGGAACAAACTCACAAATCAAGAAGAAAATAATTTGTCAATCCATGATTCCCAATTTGGGGATCCAAATAAAAAGTTGGCCATATCGGCTGTCCCCGGCCCAGGGTGTGCAACACAAATCAAAGGGGTCATAGTCTTGCCCTTAAATACGGCAGGAGCCAAGGGGGCTCTGAGGCTCAAGCCGCCAGGCTGGGAATGCTGAAAAATGCTCCCACTGGCTCGACAAACACGAGCTTTCCCAAGAAGCGGAAAGTGAAACAAGCAGCAGCCCACTCTGAGCAGATGCCAGGCTCTTCCTGAAGCAAAGGTGAGCATCCCCTCTTCATGGCCTCCAGACTGTGGCCCCTTGACCTTGGAGTCACAGAAGCCAAGATGGAAAAAGCAAAGCCAAGCGCAGCTGCTTCCTCGGAGTTACCACGCTGGGAGACTCCAAGCCAGATGGGGCCTGGATCTTCTGATTGCCAGTCTAGAACATTCTTTACACCAGAAAGAGTTGGTTCTGAACTTTAAAAAAAAAATTTTTTTTTTCTTCATTTGGGCTTGAATCATCTAAAGCTGGAGTTCAAATAATCCCAACCCTCTGCTCTGTATTTAGCAACGAAATACTTTCCGAAATGTTAGGAGTTCAAAGACCAACAGTGAAGAACACATCCAAGTTCTGAACCAAGAAAGATGGGAGATGAAAACAGACCCTCATTACTGAGAGAGTTGAGAGGGGTGGTCCTGGTTTATACATGCGGGCGAGTGGGCTTTTCTACCGCCGACCCCCGGGATCGGACAGACCGGCCCACCCAGGAACAGAGTTGGCAGATGTGAAATGTACAGAAAGAGAAACAGACCGGATTCTGCCTCCCAGCAGGCAGCCTCGCTCGCAGAGCCTGGGCTGCACAGACCACGTCCTCCCTCTAAACCCGAATCCGAGACTGGAAGCAGCGTGGGGGAGGGCAGATCGCGCCACTCCCCTGATTGTCCTTCACCCACAGCCAGCCTCCTCGCCCAAAAGATAGACATAGCAATATCTCAAATGACAAATGATGTGGGAAGCTCCTGGCACAGTGCCTGGAACATGGTAGGTGCTCCAAAATGATCGTTATTATGACAGAGCCAAGGGAGCAGGACAAAAGGGGAGGGAGAAGAAGAGAAAGGGGAGAGAGAGATGCAAACCGGTTAGGTCCATAAGGAGGTGGAGGACACCCTGGCCAGAAAGTCTGAAAGTGTGAGAATGGAGCGTGTGCACGTGTGTGCGTGCGCGCATAAGCAGGCGGCGTGGTGGGGACCCACATGGGACTGTGAAGATGCGATGCCATCGGGAACAATGCACGTCCGTAATGTGCTGAAGCCGGAGTCACTGTAACTCAGTGCTGTGCTGAATGAAGTGGAAGAAATGCTATTAAATCCGTGACTCCATGAGGTAATAATAGTCCCAGCGAGCCCACGCCTACAGAAATACACCCAGCAAGCAGGCTTTCCAGGAGCCCCCTCGAAGTTATAACAAGCTGCCTATCTCCTGCTGCCAGGATGCAGAGAAAAATGAAAACCAGTTACCAACTGCATTATAAACTTAGTGACCTGCTTCACCTCCCTTGGTTTAGTGACGAGCTTGGTTGCCTTTTGGGCATGAAAAAAAAGAAGGAAAGAAAGAAAGAAACATAAGGCAAGGATTAAGTTTCCTGGCTTTTGAAGGCATCAATAGTCAAAAATGCTCTCAGCTGGCATTTCTCTCTGTTAGTCAGCTTTGATGGATTTATTTTCTTTGCCCCACTTCGTGGAAGTTACTAGGGCCAATTACCACAGATGATCGCCAGGGAGATTTTGTGTGGACACTAGGTGGCACTGTCTCCCCAGCTGTCTCAGTTCTCTTTTAGGAAGTGCAGAGACCGGTTTCATTAAAAACCTCCTTAGAGCTCACTAACTTGCTGTAAGAGTAAGGAATTCAATGGTCAAAAAAGACACTCACTTACTGTCTCCGATCTGTGGGTCTCTGTGCCCCGGGAGAGCGGTAGAATCCTTTATGCACTTCACACTCGCACAATTTTATTTCTCTCTGTTGCAAGTGAAGCAATTAGAAAGGGGCACCGCATTCAGATGTTCCTAGTCAGCAGTCGGCATTCTTACTCATTTTGGACCCATGCATTTTTATTCATTTTACAAACCTTTTTTTTTACTGCAAATTCTGAATGGCTTTCCAATTTGTTGTTGCTGCTGTTGTTTTCATCAATAACAGTATTCTCCACTTCAGGTCATTTTTAATTCTGTTGAAAGACCAACATCAACATGTCTTGTAGGGATTGGAGTCTAAAATCCTGGCCAGGAAATTGTGAATCTTGCAGCTCTGGAATAGGCTGAATGTCATTTTCCTTGGGGACATGTGGAGACAGCAGCAATGGGGGAAGCGGGGTGTGGGTCTGCCATGAAAAAAAGACAGTGCCTCAGAGAAGTTAAAAGCCCCTTTGCCATAATGTCACAGAATAAAAAATACAGTTGGGCCCTAGGCCTCCTGATTCCTGGTCCAGTGCTTTCTTTATGACACTCCACTGTCTCTTTAAGTTCAAATATCTATACATGCCTGGATTGATATTACATGTTACATGATGTTTGAACATTGTTGCTGGGATATCTGTCATTCTAAATAGAAACCCAGTGGCTTCTAAGCAGCATGTGTAGACTTAAGAGAAAAGCAATATTCTAACTGCTGGCAAAACATCAAGTATGAAGAATGTCACTTACCAGAGCTGACTTTATAAGGGTGCCGCTGGGGGACCAGCAGGCTGCCTCTCTCCAAACATCTGTCATGGACCCTCCCAGGGCCAGGGAGTTGGGTGGCAGACTCAATCTTTTTTTCAGATCTTTTCTCTGAAGTGCTCCCAATCCTCTCTCTCTCTCTCTCTCTCTCTCTCTCTCTCTCTATCTCTATCTCTATCTCTATCTCTATCTCTATCTCTATCTCTATCTATCTCCCTTTGCCTCCCAATGCAGAGTTATCAGAGCATGGGCTTCTAATACCAGCTTCTGACCACAATGTAAGCTATGAGTGGAGGAAAGAATCTGATTTTAAATTTTAAATCAACATTTTTCTTGGCATTTACAGATCTTATGAATTTGGAGCATGTATTAGTCGATTTTAGATTGGTTTGTATCTTGCTCGCTCTCTCGTCTCAGTTACTAAAGGATTAACATGCTTCTAAAAGAGTCCACTCCGCTTTCGAATACCACTCTCCCGGTCCCGTGAAAAAAAGGAGGTTGCCCAGTCCTCTCTATAATAATAAGCTACCTGACTCTACCAGTTTGGGCGTCTGCCTTATGAGAAGTAGACTGCTCAGTCCCAATTACAGGTAAAATGTCTAATATTTCAGGGGTTTTATCTCCTTTTATTTTAATTAACAAAGTGTGAAAGTCTTTATTAATTCCACTAGATACCAATTTGAAATCAATTAAAATAGAAAATTGAGGATTGCTGGGAGAGGAGAGATTGAGGAAATTAGTTATCTAATTTTCCAGGGAAATAAAATAAAATGAATGCAATTTATTCACAGAATATGTGTGGAACATTTATTTTATTATGAACACTTATTTTATTATGAATGGAACGTTTATTATATGATGGTTATTATTCATTGGGAACCTCTGTTTTATGAGGGAGACAATGGTAAACCAGATCCATTGAGCCCATAAATATTCTGTAAATAAGTGAATGGATGAACAAATGAATGACCTTTATATCATTTCAATTCCATTTTAATTTATGCCATGGTATATACTCTGGCTACAAAATTCTTCTTTACCCTGGGTTCAAATGCTTTCTACCTGACCCATGTTTTATGGTAAGTACACGTAGCTTAATTCTCCACTGATTACCAGCATGTTCCCTGGGTAACACTTTGCCCTTTCAGGCCATAGTCCCAAAAGTCATGAAATTTAATGTCTGCAGGGTCAGGGTGGTCAGCTGCAAAGGAAATCCGGCCGGCTAGGCCAAGACTGAAGCAAACTGGAGAGCAGAGCTCTTGTGCCTTACGCAGCTGATCGTTGCCCCGGGGAACAAGGCTGTGCTGTGAGATCTTCAAATCAGGAAATCTGTGTTGCTACATAAAATCTCTGGCTTTTAAATTGAAACAGGAGATTCTGTTAGAGCACTATTTAGACCAAATAAAACATGCTTGTGGGCTGATTCAGGCTGTCAGTCTGAGACCTCTCATGCATAGTTTCAGATTGAATGAAACTTCAAACAGGGAATATTAAGCTTCAAATAGTTCAAAAATGCCTGGATCAGATGGCTTTCTTTAGAGTTAAATTTTTAAATCCCTAAATGGAAACACTTGATAATTAAACACAGCATCCTGTTGACACATTCTCTAAACATCGCAAACCCAATAAGCTCATGCAGAAGTCTGAACTAGGGGAGTGGGAGCCATTTCAGGGAAAGGCTACCTACATTGTAGTCCCTTTGATTTTGTTTTTAGATGAAAGAAAAGTAATTTGGAACCTCTGAAAAAGGCTTCTTAAGATTTAGAAGAGAAAAGGATTTTTATTATCTATGCAGAATCTAATAGAATGGCTCAAGTAAATAAATACATTTATTATCACAACAAAGCATCAAAGAATTTTAGGTTTCACTTTCCAATCTCTCTCTTATAAAAACAAAGAAAAGTCAGCTGGTGCTTTAGATTGCTTTTTCATTCAACAAACATTTATGGGTTTTCAGAGTAACCTGGCACCCTGAGACAGTCTGTGACTCAACAGGCTCTTTGCCACAGAGTCTGCTTTTCAATAAACCATGCTGAACACACGCGTATTGAATGCTACTCTCTAACAAATCTGCTATAAAAACAGATTCGATCACTTAGTAATGGCAACATAAAGAGGTCAGGTGATTTCCCTTCGTAGGAAAAAAAAAACATAAAACTGGACAAAACGGTCACTAAAAATTGTTTCAGCATGCAGAAAACTATTAAAGGCAGAAAAAAAAAAAAGAAACAATCATTCTGAAACACAAAATCTATAGAGTTCTGGGTAAGAATAGTGGGAATCGGCGGCCTCTTGCCTGAGGCTGCTGCTATCCTCCCCTCCCTAAGGTTGGTTGTCAAGAATTATAGCCATACCAACTTAGGCTAGGTACAGTGAAAAAGCAACTGTACTGTCAAAGAAGACCACTTGTCTTGGAGCAAAGTGGAGGAGGGGGACAGGCAAACACCTGTGATATTCATAGCTAAGAATAGCAGATTTGGTTTGGGATAAACTGTAAAAACCTGAAGATTTTCTAGACCAACATTGTGTTTTCCAGTTTAAGGTGAGTAGCCAACCAGTCAGAAATTTAATGGGGAAATACTAGAATATAGATCATCATAAGAAGATTAAGAGAAGCTTTTCCCAATCAAATCCCTGGCTGCAAAATTACACGTGTGTGAAATGTGAAAACCAAGAGAGACTTGAGAACTGACTATAACTTTGAATGTGTTTGTTCCTCAATCACACGCAACTCAATTAGCACAGGGTGGAAGTTTAATAGATTCAAAGTTTTTGAGCAAAACATGAACCCTAATCATTGGTTGACCACAAAATTATAAAGATGGAAAAATAACTCCTGGTGAGCCAGGCAAAAAATAAAAATAGGAACAAATAAACAAGCAGAGACATCAGCAGCTGTACACTATAAGAGATAAATTCCATAATGTAAGTCCAGGCAAGTTATTAATTAACTAATCTATGTAACAATGCTCAGAAAAATAAAACTGAATCTAGAGTTACTACAGCAGATTATATAAGTGTCCAATATTCAAACAAAAATGACTAGACATGTAAAGAAATGGAAAGGTATGACCTATATTTGAGGAGCAGTGAGGAAAATCGTCATTAGAAACTGATTCTGGGTGAACCTAGATATTGGATTTAGCATGCAAGATTTCAAATAGTTATTATAAATATGAACAAAGAATTACAGAACACTGTTCAAAGAATTCAAGAAAAATATGCTGCCCTGGCTGGTTTGGCTCAGCAGTTAGAGTGTCGGCCCACGGACTGGAGAGGCCTGGGTTCAGTTCCTGCTAAGGGCATGTACCTTTGTGGCAGTTTGTCCCCAGCCCCGGTTGGGGTCGTGTGGGTGGCAGCCAGTCGATGTGTCTCTCTCACGTCGATGTTTCTCTCTCTCTTCCTCCCTCTCTCCCTCCCACTTTTTCTGAAGATAAATGCAAAAAATGTCCTGGGTGAGGATAAAAAAAAAAAATGCTGAGCCAAACTGGCCAGGGTGATTGCATCATTTTATCTTGTGCTTAATTTAATCTCATGTTATTCATCATGTCGCCTAAGTGTACAAAATCCACTGCTGATATGGCCAGTAAGAGGCCATATTACTGACTTATTGACCTGAAAATGAAATTAAAAGTGATTAAGGACTACAAAGGTGGAAAGTCAGTGATGGATTGCTTGTCAGTAAGGCATGTCCAATTCCACCATAGCTACAATCTTGAAGAATAAGAACAAAGTGACAGAAGCTATTAAAGGATCTGCCTCACTGGTGGAAACAAGAATAAAAATTCGAGAAGGGCCTATATCAGACCTGGATTAAAGACCAAACACAGAAGCAGATACTTCTCAGCACCATGACCATCACAGCTGGTCTTTGCAAAGCAAAGAATTTGTTTGCATTGAAAGAAAAGGCTGGACCCAACTACAATATTGAATTTACTGCCAGCTCTGGGTGGTTTAGACAATTCAAGAATCATTATTTCACATTGTTATTACATAATGTGAAAGTGAGTGATGAGTCAGTGAGTGCTGATATGAAGGCAACTGGAGAATATTTAGAAACTCTAGATAAGCTGATTATAAAGGAAAATTACTTGTCAGAGCAAATATCCATATGGATAAAACCTCCCTACTCTGGAAACAGATGCCTGAAAGGACTTTGATCCATAACAAGGCCAAATCAATGCCAGGTTTCAAAACATTTAAGAACAGGATAACAATCTCTGCTTGGGGGCAATGTTGCAGGCTACAAATCAAAACCCTTTGCGATCTGGCACAGTGAGAACCCCAGGGCCTTCAAGTATATTAATAAACACAAGCTACCAGTGTAAGTGTACTACAGGAGCAGTAAGAAGTCATGAATGACCCAGTTTGTCTTTCAAAATTCCCTCCTGAATTGCTATGCCAGTGAAATAGAGAAGTACTATTTGGAGAGTAACATACTTCTCAAGATTTTGCTTATTGTTGATATACTTCTGGACATTCCCCATTTATCAGTGAGTTTCATCCCAACATCTCCGGCCAAACTCCACCTCTTTGTTCTAACCAATGGATCAGGAGTTATAGCAACTTCTAAGGCCTACTACCTGAGAAGCATAATTGCCCAGGCTATTGCTACAACTGAGGAAGAAACTGAGAAGATGTTGATGCACTTCTGGAAGGATTATAGCATCTAGGACTGCATCAAGACACTTGCTTGGCTTCGAATGACGTCACCAAGGAGTGTATAAATGGCATCTGGAAAAAGACATTGAAAAGGTCTGTCCATGACTTCACAGGATTTACCAATAATGAGGAGGTTGCAAAAATTAACAGGCTGTGATTGAGATGGCAAATAACTTTAACGGGGGTGTGGATGAGAAGGACATGAAGATGGTTTCTGAAGAATTGGCTAGCGAGGAGTTGTTGGAACTGAAAAAGACATGCATAGCAGAAGAAAGGTTTAGAGAAAAGAAACTGCAGAAGAAAACTCAGAGTGAAGGGCTTAGCAGAAGATTTTGCAGACCTCAACAAACTTTTTGAAAACATGAACTCCAACACTGAAAAGGTTTTCATTCATATAGACGAATGTTCATGGTGAATTATCTGCAAATCTCTGTTAAAAAAACACCACTATGGACATATTTTGAGAACAGTGGTACCTCCTCAAGAAGAGCCTTAACTAAGTTTTTCGGAGGTGTTCCAGAAGAAGGCATTGTTGTCATAAGGGATGACAGCTCCATGCATGATACTGCCACTGAAGACCTTTCACTGGGGCAAGATGTGGAGGTGGATGATCCTGACCTTTAATTTTTTTCACTGGTTTGATTAGTGCTAGTATATAAAAATGCTCTGAATTGTGTGGTTCAAGCATCATCGCATGGACTGAGAGGTCTTGGTTCAATTCTGGGTCAGGGTACATGCTCGGGTTTCAGGCTCAGTCCCCAATAGGGGGTGTATATGTTTCTCTCTCACATCAATGTTTCTCTCTCTCCCTTCCTTTCACTCTAAATAATCAATAAAAACATATTTTAAAAATAATAAGTAAAATTAAAATACCCTGAATTAATTTTTGTATATTGATCTTACAAACTGTGACATTAGTAAACTTGTGTATTCATTCTAATAGCTTTTTTTGAAGCTTCCTTAGGATTTTCTACATAAAAGATAATGTCTACGTATAACAGGTTTTATTTCTTTTTTTTATGATTCGTATATGCCTTGATTTTATTTTTCTTGTCTTATTTCACAGTGTTGAGTAGAAGTTGTGAGAGTAGACATCCTTGTCTTGTTCCTGATCTTATGGAGGATAGCTTCAGTCTTTCACCATTAACTATGACGTTAATTGCAAGTCTTTTGTAGATGTTATTTGTCAAGTTGGCAAAGTTAACTTTTATTTCTAATTGTGTAAGAATTTTTATAATTAATATATGCTATCTCTTTCCCTGGCCAGGTAGTTCAATTGATTGGAGGGTGGTCCTGATGCACTAAGGTTGTGCGTTTGATACCTGGTCAGGGCACATACAAGAATCAACCAATGAATGAATAAATAGAAGAACAAATCGATCTCTCTCTGCTCTCTGTCTTTCTCTCTTTCTCTTTCTCTTTCTCAGTCTTTCTTTCTCAGTCTTTCTCTCTCAAATCAATAAATAATTTTTTTAAATGTGCTGTATCTTACTGAATATTTTTCAACATATTTTGAGATTATTTTCTATTTATTCTTGAGTCCATTTTGGTAATTTGTGTCTTTCTAGGACTCTTTATCACACTCTGAAGTTCATGTTGATTTAATTTTTATAAAATATAGCAACTTTGCACAGGTAAAACTTCATATCCTTGTCCCTTCTTAGTGCTATTGCCATTTATTACTATGTGTTATAAACATAACATTATCATAATTACTGCTTTAAGCAACCTTTTGTTTTATAAGGAATCTACAAGAAGAAAAGAGAACAAAATTATGTACTATCTTCAATCTTATATATTTACCCATATATTTACTACATTGTTTAAAAATGGGGATACATTCCCAGAAATGCATCATTATGTGATTTTATCATTGTGTGAACATTATAGAGTGTACTTACACAAACCTAAATGGTATAGCCTACTACACACCAAGGCTATATAGTATAGCCTATTGATCCTAGGCTACAAACCTGTACAGCATGCTACTGTATTGAATGCTATAGGCAATTATAACACAATGGTAAGTATTTGTATACCTAAACATATCTAAACACAGAAGAGGTACAGTAAAAATGCATTATAAAAGATTTTAAAATGGTATACCTATATAGGGTACTTACCATCAATGGAACTTAGAGGACTAGAAGCTGTGCTGGGTGAGTCAGTAACTATAAAGTCCTAGAACATAACCATATACCGCTGTAGACTTTATAAACACTGCACACTTAAGCTATGATAAATTAAAATGTTTCCTTTGTTCAATAGTAAATAATAACCTTAGCTTACTGTAACCTTTTTACTTTACAAAATTTTTAAAATTTAAAACTTTAACTCTTTTATAATAACACAGCTTAAAATACAAATTATTATACTGTTGTACAAAAATATATTATTTCACCCTGGCTGGGTGGTTTAATTGGTTGGAGCATTGTCCCATGCACGAAAAGGTTGCAGGTTCAATTCCCAGTCAGGGAAAATATGTAAATTGTGGACTGGATCCCTGGTCGGAGTGCCTATGGGAGGCAACCAGTCAATGTTTCTCTTTCACATAAATGTTTCTCTCTCTCTCTCTCTCTCTCTCTCTCTCTCTCTCTCTTTCCCTTCCCCTCTTTCAAAATAAATTCAATTTAAAAAAGCATATGCTCAGATGGGGATTAAAAAAATAAAAAAATATGCCCAGTTGGTATGACTCAGTGGTTGAGCATCGACCCAGGCATCAAGAGTTCGCCGGTTCAATTCCTGGTCAGGGCACATGCCCAGGTTGTGGGACAAATGCTAAGGGGGGAGCACGCAGGAGGGAGCCAATCGATGTTCTCTCTCATCGATGTTTCTATCTCTCGCTCCCTCTCTCTCTAAACTCAATAAAGAAAGAAACCTTTTTAATAAATAATATATATTATTTATATCTTATCCTATGAGACTTCTTCTAGTTTTAATTTTTTTTACTTTTAAACTTTTTGTTAAAAACTAAGACACAAACATCCCAATTCACACACACAAAAAAACAATTCCATTCACAACACACTAACAATAATAAAATACTTTGAAATAAATTTAACAAAAGAAATGCAAGATTTAAAGGAGATATAAATAAATGGAAGACTATACCACATTCATGTACCGAAAGACTCAATTTGCTGAGATGGCAGTTGTCACCAAGCTGACTGTTAAATTTAACACAATTTCTATCAAAATCTCAGCAATCATTTTTGTAGAACTTAACAAATTGAAATAAAAATTTATATGGAAATAACAAAAGATGTAAAATATCCAAAATAATTTTCAAATACAAATTAAGAGCAAACAGAATTTACACTGTTGATTTAAAAACTTATTATAAAGTTACAATAATCAAGACAACGTAGTATAGGGTAAGGCTAGACATATAGATAAAAAAGAGAGAGAGCAAAGAGTTTATAAATAGACCAAAACACTTATGAGCAATTGATTTTCTTTGTTTTTTTATCCTCACCTGAGGACATTTTTCCATTTTTTGTTCAGATAGAGTGGGAGGGAGGGAGAGAGAGGAAGAAAGAGAGAGAAACATCGACATGAAAGGGACACATCAAGTGGCTGCTACACGCACGACCAACCAGGGCCGGGGACAAACGACAACCTAGGTACGCACCCTTAGCGGGAACCGAACCCGGGTCTCTCTGGACTGCAGGCCAACGCTCTAACCGATGAGCCAAACTGGCTAGGGCTGAGCAATTGATTTTCAACATAAGCGCCAAGGAAATTCAAAGGAGGTTTTCTAAATTAGTTTTTAGAAAATTGCACTTGATATTCACATATTTTATTTATATTGGCTCAATATCAATTGGATATTCCTATATTTAAAAAACTCAGCCTGACCCTTAGATCTCACCATACACAGAATTAAGTTTTAAAAATGCATATTAGCCTTAAATAGCTAAAGCTATAAAATTCCTAGGAGAAAATTATTGGCTGGCATAGGTTACATTAAGCAAATATTTGTTTTAATATGATGCTAAAAGCACTATCAATAAAGAAAAATATTTATTATTAGATTTCAACAAATAGAAAAATTTTGTTCTTCAAAAGGCACCTTCAGAAAACAAATAGAACCCACAGACAGGGAGAGAATATTTGCAAAGTGTCTATCTCATAAACAACTATTTTCTGAATATATAAATTACCCTCTCAATTCAGTAATGAGATAAAAATAAATCACAAAAGATTTGAAAAGATATTTCAAAGATATGTACACATGGAAATAAGCATATGAAAAAAATCCTCAAAAGCATTTTGTCATTAAGAAAATGCACATTAAAAACAGGGGAAAAGGAGAAACATCTGTAACAAAAATTAATAAATTAATTAATTAAAATAAATAAAATTAAATTAAAAACAAAAACAAAAAACACAATGAGCCCTGGCCACTTTGGCTTAGTGGTTAAAGCATCGGCCCACGGACCAGAGAGTCCCAGGTTCGGTTCCTGCTAAGGGCATGTACCTCAGTTGCAGTTTGTCCCCAGCCCCAGTTGGGGTCGTGTAGGTGGCAACCACTCAATGTGTCTCTCTCACATGGATGTTTCTCTCTCTCTCTTCTTTCCTCTCTCCCTCCCGCTCTATCTGAAGATAAATGAAAAAATGTCCTCGGTTGAGGATAAAACACACACACACACACACACAATTAGATGCCGCTACAAAATCACTGAAATGGTTAAATCATACAGACTGACACTACTTAGTGTTAGCAAGAACGTGGAGAGACTGGAAGTGACATACATTATTGGTGAGAATATAAAATACGCCAGTTTTTTGAAAAACAGTTTAGAAGTTTCTTAAAAAGTTAAAGATACATTTACTATATAACAGTAATTTCACCCCAAGATATCTACCAAAGAAATGAAACAGTCTACAAAAAGATTGTTCATGCTAGTGTATTTATAATAGCTAAGAACTAGAAACCATCCAAATGTATTTACAAAATATGGTTATTTGCATATGAAATACTATTCAGCAATTAAAAGGGATAAACTATTAATAACATACAACAACATGGATAAACCTCAAAACTACTGTGCTAATTAAAAGAAGCCAGAGAGAAACAACAAGTGCTGGCGAGGACGCAGAGAAAAGGAAACCCTGATGAGCCACTGGTGGGAATGCAGACTGGTGCAGCCACTGTGGAAAGCAGTATGGAGTTACCTCAAAAAACAAGAAATGGAACTGCCTTATGACCCAGTGATTCCACTTCTGGGAATATATCTTTAAAAGCCTGAAACACTAATTTGACAGAATATATGCATCCCTACGCTCATTGCAGCGTTATTTACAGTAGCCAAGATTTAGAAGCAGTCCAAGTAGACGAGTGGATAAAAAAGCCGTTGGTGCATTTATACCATAAAAAAAAGAAGGAAATTTTACCTTTTGCAACAGCATGGATAGACCTGGAGAGTATAATGCGAAGTGAAATAAGCCAGTTGGAAAAAGACAAATACCATATGATTTTACTTACATGTGGAATCCAATGAACAAAATAAACAAACAAACAAAAGAGAAACAGATTTATAGATACAGAGAACAGACTGACAGTTGTCAGAGGAGAAGGGGTTGGGGCTGGGTGAAAAAACGTGAAGAGATTAAGCAAAAAACCTCATAGTCAGACGAGAGTATGGTGATGCCAGAGGGGAAAAGGTAGAAGAAGGTAAAGGGGAGATAAATGGTGATGGAAGGAGACTTGACTTAGAGTGATGAGCACACACACATACAAACACAAACACACATACTCACATAAAAGAAGCAGACAGAAAAGATTACATATTATTTAATTCCATTTTTATGTAATATCTAGAAGATGCAAAACTATAGTAACAGAAAGATCGATGTTTGCATGGGACTGGGGATGGAAGCGGATATTGATTGCGAACATCCAGAGGCTCTTTTGGGGTGATGGAAATGTTTAAACACTTGATTAGGGTAATGGCTGCACAACTGTCTAAATTCACTTAAACCCAGGTAACTACATACTTAAGAAGGGTGAATGTCATGGTATGTAAATTATTTCTCAATAAATGTTTTTAAAATACATTTTGAGTCTTCAATCAATCAATTCTTTGCCATATTTTTTCTAGATTATCCCATTTCTCAATCATAAGAATAGAAGCTATTCAGGTGAGTCTCACCCAGAACCCTGATACAATCTATCACGTATATGCCATAAGGAAGTCAGGTTTTAGAGCAGAAATTCTGTGTCCATATTGGCCAATTCACTATTAGACCATTTTTTCTTTCTACACTGTGAACTCCTGCTTGTGAATTTCTTTGGACCAGTGTGCACAAGCTGGTGAAGTCCAGGAAAAATCATTGGGGTTCCAGCAGCATCTAGAGCAGTGGTTCTCAACCGCAGGTTATTTTGCCCCTCAGGGGATGCTGAACAATTTTTGATGTTCATGACTTGGGGAAAGCGTTACTGGTGGCTAGCAGGGAGACACCAGGGATGACATCCTACAATGCACCAAACACTTCTCTTCCCCTCCCCCACCAACAAAGGGGTATCTGGCCCAATATGTCCATAGTGTCAAGACCGAGAAACCCTACTCTGCGGATCCATTAGTTTTTTCTCATAGTATTTGCTCCTTATATCATATTTCAGTTGTTTACTTTCTGTTTCCCCCCTCTAGACTGTGACTCTCCAAAGACGATTCCATCTTTACTATGTGTTACTTTTTTTTGAGTATTTGGCATAATGCCTAAAATAAATAGGTAACCTAGAAGTGGTTGGTGATTAAAAAAAAAAGATGAAAGAATTTTTTAAATGAGTAATCAAATATCATTGCTTCTTTTAGGAGAGTTGTGATACATCAGCCATTGAAAACCTATTATGATTTTATGTTATGATACTGGGACTAAAACAATTTTTCAAATAAATATGTTATTCTATACTTTTTTTATGATGAAAAGAAATTATAAAATCTTCCAAGAAGCATATGTCACATCTTTAAAACTTGTGAAATAATAGGCTGATTTTTGAATTTACATTCCACAGCCAAAAATATCAATCTTCTGTTTTCACGTAGGAAAAACTTCCTTTGTAAATCATCCGACCCAGCTTTGTATTAACAAGTTAATATTATTGTCATCAATAACAGTCATTCTCATTAACCAGTGCATGGTATTCCCATCTTTAAAGTTCTTTGTACAATCTACTAGCTACCATTAAATATTAAAGCCATAATATTTAAATATAGGCATTTCATCTTAAAGTTTCCATTTCCCATTCTAATAATAAAGGAAATGAAACTAGATAATATTTTTATAATTTCTCTTCAACACTCTGCCCCCCATCTCACCCCAATTATAGATAAATCGGGGCATTCCAAAGAGGATGTAGATACAGTTGTAATTACAGTCATAGATACAGACATAGATAGCTATATAGAAAGCTAGGTTGGTAGGTAAGTAGGTAGGTAGGTAGGTAGGTAGGTAGGTAGGTAGGTAGATAAGTGATAGAGAAAGATAAGATATATATACAGTTGACCTTTGAACAAATGTGGGTTAGGGGTTCTGACCCCCATGCTGTGAAAAATCTGCACATACTTTTTGACTCCACAAGAACTTAACTCTAATAGCCTACTGTTGACAGGAAGCCTTATTGACAACATAAACCATCCATTAACATATATTTTGTGGGTTTTTTGTTTGTTTGTTTTGTTTTCTTTCTTTTATCCTCACCCAAGAACATTTTTGCATTTATCTTCAGATAGAGCATGAGGGAGAGAGGGAGGAAGAGAGAGAGAGAAACATAGACGTGAGAGAGACACATTGAGTGGTTGTCACCCACGCAACCCCAACCGCGGCCTGGGACTAACTGCAACTGAGGTACAAGCCCTTAGCCGAAATCCAACCCAGGAATCTCTGGTCTGCGGGCCAACGCTCTAACCGGCCAGGGCCATTAACATATATTTTGTATGTTATATGTATTATATACAGTCAAGTAAGCTAGAGAAAATAAAATGTTATTAATAAAATCATAAGAAAGAGCAAATACAATTTCAGTACTGTATTGTATTTATTGATACCATGAATTTACATCCTCTGTTTACAAGATAAATCGTCTGTCAGTACCTGCATCAATATTGTCTTGTACAATGCAAAACACTGTAGATGTTATTACTCACAATAGACATCAAAAATTAAAAGATAATGTGAAGGAGAAATTTATATTTACACGTATAACGATTCATGCATTGATTAGAAAACACAGCAATATGATTACTTTATCGTAGCCTAGTATAATTAATATGATTGCTTCCTAGTAGTAAGGAAATTTCAAAAAATTTTCCATTTACTTATTGAAAAAAAAGTTACATGTAAGTGAACCTGAACAATTCAAACCCGTGTTGCTCAAGGGTCAACTGTACCTATGCTATATATGTTATAGATATATAGCTATATATGTATATGTACTTATGTCTATCGCTTTTCATTTGTTTCACTAGATACATACATACCTTAGCAGCTGTCTAAGGTATGACAGTCTCACCTCTTTACACTGGCATTTAAGACTTTCCAGAGCTTGGCCAATATCTGGTTCTAGTCGAATATATCTCTGTTTTAGAAATACTCTGCTTAAGACATATTGAATTACTCATGTCCCTCTGAGAGGAGAGCCTTTGACTCCATAACCCTATGACTTCAGGAAATCTCAGGAACAAGAAAATGTGTTAGATACAAGTGGAATGGAATTGTCTTTCTCTTTGAATTCATCTTCTAAAGGAAGTAGCCACTTAATATGTGCTCCCATAGAGAAAATTTGAGAAAAATATCTTAATCCTATTTCTCTCCTGCAGTCTCCACCTTTCCTTCGGTAATTTTCTCCCATCTCTTTAAAGGAAACTTGTAATACCCCTTCCACTTTGCTTTTAGTATTGCTGATTTATCTGTTCATTTTGTGTAGTGTTAAAAACTTACAAAAGGATATAAGAATATGAAAATTGTCCAGCAGGTGTGGCTTAGTGGTTGAGCGTCCAGCCATGCACCAAGAGGTTGCTAGTGCGATTCCCAGTCAGGGCACATGCCCAGGTTGTGGGCCTGATCCCCAGTGGGGGGCATGCAGGAGGCAGCCAGTAGATGTTCTCTCTCATCGATGTTTCTATCTCTCTCTCCCTTTCCCTTCCTCTCTCTCTAAAATCAATAAAGGGGAAAAAATGTTTTTTAAAAAAGAATATGAAAATCATTATCCTCCGTCGCTTTATACTTTTACTACATTTATATTTATCCTTGGGTAATTTTAAGTACTGTTTTTGCATGTTTTGGTAACTTACATGAATTGTATCATTATGTATATAACATTCTGCAATTTGCTTTTTAAAAGCAGTATTATGCTTACAAAATGCATTCACTGTAAATAACATGTAGCTATAGTTTATTAACGTTCACCGCTGTATGGTACTTCTTTATGAGAACTTACCATTTTAGGTTATTTTTAATGTTTGCCATTATAATTAAGGCTACTATATAAATACTTATATATGTCTCCTTGGGTAGGCAAGTGTTCTTCCAGGGCATGTGTCAAGGAGTGAATTTTTTTAAAATTATAAAGTATCTTCAGCTTTCTTTATATATTTCCAAATTGTTCTCTGCAAAATGGTTGTAATTCCCATCAACAGTATAAATATTTCTTGATGCTCTTATTTAGCACTTGATATTATCAAACTTATTTCCACATGATAAGGGTGAAATCATGAATTAATTTGGTTGTCTCTGTTCTACTTTGTGTATGATACAGATATTAGGAACATTCTGTTATTTTGTATGTACATTTTTTTTATAATTAGAAGCTATTCTTTTTTTTTTTTTCCTTTTCTTTATTGATATTAGAGAGAGGAAGGGAGAGGGAGAGAGAGATAGAAACATCGATGAGAGAGAATATCAATTGGCTGCCTCCTGTATGCCCCCCACTGGGGATCAGGCCCACAACCTGGGCATGTGCCCTGACCAGAAATTGAACCAGCAACCTCTTAGTGCATGAGCCAATGCTCAACCACTGAGCCACACCAGCCGGGCATTAGAAACTATTCTTGATCACAGGTGTATCTGTTATTTTTACATAGACTTAACACCTATAGTTAGGCATTAGTGGAAATGTAAACTATTCATGTATTTAAGGACATGGCTATAGAGCTATCTGTGTGTGCCTCGTAGAATCAACAGCATTCTTTTTGCTTTTTCTGAGGATGATGAAACTGGTGACAATGTGAAACAATCAAGACTAAATCTGCCAAACTAGAACATACAAAGTGTGGCCATTTTCATCGTTGATTTATAGGCAATTGTTTCTGTTCCACTCTAGATTAAAGTCAAACGATTCCAAACCATGTCAGTCTGTTCCAGTGTGGAAAAATAACTATTCTATTGTGGGGCAATAATTATTCCACTACATTACACTTTACAAACTATTTTAACCAGAATCCAAGGTGTTTCCATATCTAAACTACTTCATATTACACTGTAATCCCCTTTTCTTATTAATGCTCATTATCAAAAGCACTCAACTAGCAGTAAGGGATTTTTTTTAGTTTGGTGTTTAGTTGCCAACCCAGTCATGACAATGAGTATGATGACAATGATGAATGTTTACGCAGGAACCAAAGAATGCAAGACATAATCCAGGATGCGTGCGTGCATGTATGTGTGCGCGTGTGTGCCCACATGTTGTGCACATGAGCATACACACAAAATGGGATTATCCTTTGTGTTTGGAAATCACAGTGAGCCTACCTCCATAGATATCTTTTGGGATAAAGGTAAAATTCAGATGTAGGCTGGTCTTCCCACCTGCAGTTTATTCATAAGGAAGTGACCCTGAGTGGTGTGGCTATAAACTGAACAACAGTCTCATTCAATAAATAGTCTTAGCTATCAGGCAGTCTTGGAGCAACATTGCTGGAGATGTGACTCATCAAATTTTTCCTGAAGCCTTCTATTCCTCTAAAACTCCATCTGCTTTAGCTTTGAAGTTATGCAATCCAAGATCTAGGAAAAGAATAATCAGACTTTGAAGAATGTTAAATGCCAGTAATGTTGGTAACCACAACATAACTCCAAATAGCATCATATAAACAGAAACCCATTGCATGTCCACTAGACTCCCAGCTCCCTGAAATCAGTAAGCCTGTCTTCTTCCCAGGTTCGTAGAGCACCTGGCTGAGTGTGGTATATGTAGGAAGCAGTCAATAGACATTTGAGAAGGACGAACGCTGTTTATTGGGCCTGTTGCTATTTACAGCTTTGGGATGGGTCTGGATTCCTGCCCCTCCCTGAGCCATGCAGGGCTTTTTGCTATAAATGAGCTGCCTCTCCCTGCTTGCTGTGAGGCAGGTTTTTGTCCATCTGCTGCCATTGTTTCTCCACGTTTCCCAGCTAGGTTGTATAGCACGCGGTTATTCTTTAGTGGGTCGTTATGGCATCTGTCTGCCCACCTTGTGAAAGCACCGTCTCAGTTCACTAGACAGCAGCTGCTGGAACATCTTGCTCCCCTCCATCATCTGCACAGGTCCAGCCCAGTCAAGCCTGCTTTCAGAAATCATCATTTCATCACTCGAGGGTTGGCTGCACTCCAGGACCTGGTTACTGGGATCCTTGCTTCCAATTTAATATTTCTATAGTAATTTTTTAGCCAGATGTGTTACCCACAAGAAATTTCAGTTTCATGGATGTGTACAAGGATACATACAACTATCGCTACATAGATAGTCACTAGGAGTAATTTTTTTTAGTAGAAAACAACCCTGGAAGCCACATTAATAAGAGAGAAAAGCTCTCATTATATTAAGATGAGACTTCCCAAAAACCCAATCCACATCCAGAATTAATTTTAGAAGGGGAGAGATAACACTGTCACAAAGCCCATGCACTTAATTTGGCTTCCTTAAATAGAAGCTTCCTGGTGGTTCAGAGCCATCAAAAGCCGCTCAGTTACTTCAGTACATAGTTTACAATGAGATAAGCCAAAAGTATGACTGTTTATACAACTGTTTAGAACTCAGTCTTCTGCTCCCTTTGGCAATTTCATTTGTCATAATTTGAAGGCAATAAAACTCAGGTTGTACTCATACTGATACAATGCATCCAAAAACTAAAAGTATTCCTACCTTTTAATATGACATAAAGGTCATGGCCTCCCTTACAGCTCTTTTCCTAACCTTCTCACTTACTTTTATATAAATTATATGATGTAAAAAATGGTTAAATTCCTAAGCTTTGCAGATGTATGTTTGATATACTGTAGATCTAAATTGTATTAGTATTATAGAGCTTCATCAATAGGAAGAGCACTGTTAATTAGTGAAATTCCTTCTACATTATATCAAGAAGGCAAGAAAAGCACTACTTCTCGTCCCCATATTCCCTCCCCCACTCTCTACAAAGGTTCCCTGGGAGCAAGGAAAGAGAAATAGGTAGGGTCTGGGCAGCCTCAGTAATGGAGAGAAGGTCCTGACAGAGGTAGAAATAGGATTTTACCATTTTCTGAGAGCCACTTGGGCCAGACATTATGCCAAGCCATTTTGTATATGATATCTGTCAAAAATAAACAAAGCCAGATACTAGCTAACATGGCAAGAACAGATTTTAATCAATAATATGCTATTCCAATAGGGAAGACAGTCCAGTGTGAACTAAACTCAGAGAATGGAAAAATAGGGGCAGGGTGAGCAGGGATGCAGTGGAGTCCAGAAAGCAAAAATTACAAAAAGTAGGAAGGGAGGTTGGTGCAAACCCACCTGGGTTTGTTAACTGGTGCCTATCAAAGCTGGGGTCCTGCCCTCCCACAGAGGCTGGGAGACTGGGGCCCCTGTCTTCGGGTATTGGCTGGAACAAACAGCAAATCTCTTGGGCAGCCTCGAGTTTTCTCAGGCAGGTACTTCATGGAGGCTGGCATCATCCTAGGGATAAGTCTTCTGCTGTTAACACTATGTTAGTATTTGTTCAAGTCTTTGCAAGCCAAGGTCAAGACCTGGTCAGGAAGAGGATTCAGAGGAGCCTGACTAGAGTTTGGTGAAGGAGAAAAAATTTTGTTATATCTTAATAATTGCCACAATACCTCATGATAAAGGTTTTAGTGTTTCCATTTGGCAGATAAATAATCTGAGACCCAGAGAGTAACGTGCCCAAGATCAAAGAAGCCCGAAAAGGCAGAGGTGGGACTGGGGAGTAGCTGTTTAATCTCCGCGCGGTGGGTGGCATGGTCTGGCTCCTTGGAGCACTGTCTTCCGAAAACCAGAATCACAGAGTGTGAAGATCGCCTGCATCAGAATTAGAGGCCCACAAAAATGACCCGGAAATCTGACTCAAAGCAAAGCAAAAAATACCAAGCAACTACTTTTTTCCCCCTCCTAATAAGTTCGAATCGTTCAATAAACCCAAGCTAGCATGAATCAGGGGCAGGGAACAAGGAGGCTGATGCTGAACTGGACTTCAAAGCCTTCTTTGTTCTATTTAAACAAGGCAACGGAATACATGCGCTTCTAAAATCAAACACAGGAAGAAAAGGGGCTTTCTCATAAGCCATTTTTAAACAGTTTTAAAGAATGTGCTTTTCAGTTCTACAGTTGGCTTCTTTACCAATATTATGACACCAGGCATTACACTTTGGAACGGAGAAACTCCCTCGTTTCTTCACTACTTTCCAAAACTTGCACGCATTTTCTATTCCTGCTGCCGCCACCAGGAGTCATCTCTGCCGAGCCTAGTCCTTCGTTCCTGTACATAATGCGCCATTCCTCAGTTTGAACACAGTCATTTCAGTCCAAGGGCGGGGGAGGGGGAGCTATATAAATAAATCTTTATTACTGTCACAGCACTGTTAAAGAAGTTCCTAGTTTGAGTTGCCTTTGAAATCACCACCTTACCAGGGCAGAGGATCCTGCTAGGCATTTTAAATTAGGGAAGACAGTTTTATTGTCAAGGCAGGTCAATCAAATTATAATTGGCTCTAATTTGCACTCCCACCAGCTGTTAAATTCTTCACCTGCAGCACTCAAAATGGTGTGAAATTCTTGCCTGCTTTGTGAAAGCTTCAAAGACAATCACTCTCAATCTAATCCCTAAAACCAAAGTCCTCGCTACGTTTCATCAGAAGCAAGGGAAGCCACTGGCTCTGGCTGTGAGCAGCGGGGCCTGGTCTGAGGGTGCTGAGCAGCAGGGTGAGGGAACCCATCTTCCACGCACCATCGTCCTCCACGAGCCAGTGTTCTGCCACAGACCAGCCGGGGGCCGTCCTTGGTTATCCCACAATACCGTTGAGTTGTATTTTCTATTTCTTTGAGAACTGAACTTGCAGCTGTCAGGAAAAGCATAAATTTAGCACTTAGAGTGAAACAGAGACAAGGATAGAATTCTGGGGTAGGGCGTATCCATGTTGGTTCTGGAGTGAGATTCCATTCTGCTTTCAGATATCCAGTATTACAGATATTCAGATAACTTCGGACTCTGGATAACTAAAACACCTGTAGAAAACTTTTTTCTACCAGTGCCTACACACCCACACACACCCATGAAATACATGCATGTGCACGTGTGCACACATACCCCCAGAAAATATACAAGTGCATACATAGAACACATGCATGTGCACACGTGCACAGACCCATAGAACACATACATGTGCAAACACACACACACCATAGAATACATGCACGTGCCTGCATGCACACACACACACACAACCATTGTCTTAAAACAGCATGTTCATTGATGCCGCAGGCTCAGCATAGCTCTGGGGCCTCATCTCTCCACTGGGCTCTGTAACCATGTCAAACTTCTTTTCAGTTCCTCAAATGTCATGCTCTCCTTCTCTTGCAAGACTTCACAGCTGCTCTCCCCTCCCCATAACTCTCTTTGCTCTCCTCGCTGCTGGGTTAGCTCACCCATCCATTAAGTTTCAACATTGATGCTTTTGCTATAACAAGCCTTCTCCTACATGTGCTGCTCCCCAGGGGTGGATCTGAGCATTTTCCACACTCTGTTGTAACTGCTTGTACCCAAATACCATGAGCTCCGTGGCGCCGCCATGTGGTTCATCTTTATCACCATGTATCACCAAGGTCCAGCACAGGGGTGAGTGCATAATAAACAGGTGATCAGCACGTGCGTGTTGGTGAACAAGTAAGCGCGCACTAAAAAAATGGTGTCATGCTACCAAGAACCTGCCTTCTCTGCTGACCCCAGTTTGTATTCTCCTCTCCAGCCAGCTTCCCAGAAGAGAGAGCCCCTCCAGAATTGTGGTGTGTATACCCCAAAGTGTGGTCACATGCCCACCACTCCCCTTACCACAGCAAAGAGAGGCAGGCCCAGTGTCTCCCTACCCAGATAATACCAGTTTGCTAGGGCTGCCATAGCAAAGTACCAAAGACCCGGTGACTTCAACAACAGAAATTTATTTCTCAACATGTCAGCAGGGTTGGTTTCCTCTCTCCTTGGCTTACAGATGGCTGTCTTCTCCCTGTGTCTGCACATGGTCTTTTCTCTGTGTGTGTCGGTGTCCTAATCTCCTCTCCTTATAAGAACACCAGTCATATCCTAGTAGGGCCCACCCTCATGACCTCATTCAACCTAAATCGCCTCTTTAAAGAACTTTTCTCCAAATTACAGTCATACTCTAAAGTATAGGGGGTTAGGGCTTCAACATATGAAATGGGGTTGGGGGTACACAATTTAGCCCATAACAGGATTTAATGTTAGTTTAAAGTATGGTTTTTCTTTTGATATACTCTGAGGCATCAATATGCCACTTAGAAGAGGCTACTTCGCTCCACCTTCACAAGTAGGCACCTGGACGCTAGTGTTTCATGTGGAAAAAGTCATCCCTGTTCACTGAACACATCCCTATGGGGGCTGCATAGAAAATGGAGTACTGACCCCTGGACTGAGCACCATGCAACCTGGGGTGAGAGATCAGATCAACACAGCACACATGTAGGGATCCATGGTCATAGCAGTTCACTCAAGTTTGCTCCAAAAGGCAAGTCAGAGTAGTGGGATTGCAAGACAATGGGTGTAGTCTACTGTGGCCCTGTTACAGCTCCACAACCTTGGGCAAGTCGCTGGGTCTTTCCATGCCTCATCAGTAAAGTAGTACTACAAAGAATCGTTTGAGGATTGAACAAAATAACATACAAGGCAGTTAGAACAATGCCCCACACATCATCATCACTCAGCAAGTGCTAGCATTTGCATTGTTGTTGCTGTGCTATTAGGGTTCCCCAAGACAGTTGGTAGAGGCCAGAGAAACTGTATCCCACACCTGTGGTTAATTTCAAGGACTCAAGTGTCTCTAATTCCAAGTTGATTTTAGAAACTGAGAGAAAACCAGTCTGAGAACAAACCTTTAAGACAAATTAGCTTGCTGGGAAGAAGCTGACTCTTTCTTTCTTTCTTTCTTTCTTTCTTTCTTTCTTTCTTTCTTTCTTTCTTTCTTTTTTTCTTTCTTTCTTATTTTTATTTTTTGCCTTTATTGATTTTAGAGAGAGAGGAAGTGAAAGGGAGAGAGAGATATAAATATCAATGACAGAGAACATCGATTGGCTGCCTCTTGCATACCCCACTCTGGGGATCGGGCCCACAACCTGGGCATGTGTCCTGACCGGGAATCGAACCCTCGACCTCTTGGTGCATGGGTCAATCCTCAACCACTGAGCCACACTGGCCAAACGAAGCTGACACTTTAGATGGGGCTGGCGAAGGAGGGAGAGTAGCTAGGACTCAGGAAGGTAGGGGTGCAGGCAGTACAAATGCTGACTTTGAGAAACTGGATTTGAGACCACGAGTATTTCGGCAGATGCCAGCCTGGGAAGCTCTGCTTGACCCTAGATTGTGTCTGTGGCATTCTCCCTCACTCTTCCATCACCAGGCATTCGAGAAATAGTTATGGACTTAGAAATCATAACCTGAGGTCAAATCTTGCTCCAGTTTTCTCTGTCTTTAGGCAAGTTACGGAGCTTTTCTGAATCTCAGTTTCCTCCCTGCACAATGGGGAGATCATGCTAACAATGGATAGTGTTTATTTGGTGTCTGCTGCGAAGCACATCCTGACAGCCCAACTTTCTCCTTTGAGTCTAATTAGCAGAGATGGTTATGAAGTATTCCTGACCCCTACACACACACTGCTGAGTACCATGCACTGCGCCAATGTAACACAATGATCAGGTACAGTGGGATAAATTGAAACTCTAGAGCTCCAAAAGGAAGTTTTCAAGAAGTCTCCTTCTTGAATAATTTTTATTTCATGCATTTTGCCTAACATCCAAGAAATTTGGAAGGGTCTATTGGTATCTCTCTGTCAGTGTGCTAAATTGTCAGATGAACCTTGCCTCTGAAGTAATGGATGACAGCTGATCAATACACAAATAAAAAGACCAAGGCAAAACAATGTTAAAGGCAGATTTATCAATAAGACTCAGTGTGTGTCTTACATATGTCTTGGAGAAAGAACAAAATGAAAATGGTAGGAAAAATTAACTATGTATTACAATGCTTTATAACTTGTAAAGTATTTCACATACAGTATTTTATTAATTCTTACAACCACCCAGGGAAGTATTTCAATTACCCCTTGATCAGACCTATTAGTAAATCAAGTTGGTTAAATCAAAATGTGTGTCTTTAAGAGTATTTCTCAAGCCAGGTCCATGGATCCTGAAAACCAATTGATAAAACCTTTGCTGTTGCCGGTTTCCATGTAAACGTTTTATTTTGTTAATTTTGTGTTTTCATTTTGATGATCATCTAAAAAAACGATGTAAATTCTGGATCATGTAAATAAATATCTTGTAACCAAGTGCACTTGAGAGAGTTCAGCAGCTCGATGGCATTGAGTAATTCTTCCTGCCATTCATGAGCTAACGGGAAGAGAAATGAGATGCCCTCGATAGGCATATGATGTGCTCATGTCACACAAAGACCGCCAGACAAGCAAAGGGCATTTGTTCAGGAGTGCCACTGGAGAGAAGGGTGAAGGGACCGAGTCGTCACACAGCACTCAGTAGGAAATGCCAGGTACAAATATCCACACTGCACCACTCAGCACCGCAGTTACCTTACAAAGGGGATTTCCTCCAAGAAGGGAGTATCACCAGCCATGTTAAGGTAAAGATGATATTTAGAATTTCTTCTTGGGGTGGGCATTACTGAGGGGTGTATAATTGGAAATGCTCTACTTGTTTTATGTTATATGCATAAAAATATACAAATTTTAATTTCATCTATTTTAACATATTATATACTTGTTTCCTATTTATTACATAATCATTTACTATTTAAAATTATTTCATTGTACTACCATATAGGTAAAAATTGGGGACTAACAAGTTTGAAAGCATCGCTTTTTGAAATAAAGGTGTTTCTCACACTTGTCTGCATTTTTTAATTAATTAAGTCATTTGTGGCAACCTGGAAGAGTTGACTAAAATAATTTAGTGAATTCTTCTTTATTTTATTTTATTTATTGATTTTTGTTTATGAGACAAAGAGAAGGGAGAGAGAGAGAGAAAGCATTGATTTGTTTTTTTTTTCACTTACTTGTGCATTCATTGGTTGCTTTTTTTTGCATGTGCCCTGACCCGAGATCAAACCCGCAGCCTTGGTGTATGTGATGATGCTCTAACCAACTGAGCTACCCAGCCAGGGCTAGTGAATTTTGTTTTACAATGAGCAATCCTTCTGCACACAAACCATCACCAGGTGATTCTATCCATTCTCTAGCTTGAGAGTGACATAGAATCAGGTTTTCCTGCAGTGGTGCCTGCCAACATAGTGAAATCAGTGAAAGGAGAATTAAGAGAGAGGAAAAGCCAAATCTGTAGCAAAGTGCCCGTGACATACTGCAAAAGCTGAACATACGATCAGCCTATCAGTTAAATAACCACAATTGAAACCCAATATCAAGGCATGGAAAAATGGAAAACCAGAAAAATGTTGCCTGGGGTACCGGCTCTGAATGATCGTGATTTCCTCCATGACTCTGAATAATGTTCTAATTATTGTCCTGCCCCGGGTTTTGTTGGTTTTTTGGGGGGTGGGGGTGAAGCTGTTGTTTTGATTTCTGGTTTTTGCTGGTTACAAAATGGGGCCAAGAACATTGCTTTATAAAGCACTTTGCGGATCACAGATACTCAGTATTGTCAAGCATGAAAATCTTTGAAATGTTCAATTTAAGAGTCTTTGAAAAGTATTTGTGTAGCATGCCATTTTTCTTCTTTTTTAGTTCATCTCCAATCACTTTACTGAACTTATTTGAAACAGATGGAATAGAATAAACAGTACCCTAGTTAGAGGTGGGTTTGATTTCCTGTGAAAAGGACTAGAATTTAAGGACACCGAAGAATGTCTTCTCCTTTTACCCCAGGATGAGATGTAGGATGGAAAGGGATGTCAGTTTCTAATTTCAGTCTGAGGGGGAACAAATTTTAAAGAAGAAACTTGACAGAAAAAAAGGGAGGGGGGGATTGGATGACTTTCATAAGCCAAGAATTTCAGAAGAATTTATTTTGGTTTAATAAACTGTGCCCATTACTACAATTGCTCTGTGGACTGGGTTCTTCTTACTTTTAGTTTAAAAACAAACTTAGCTGAGTGATTAATATGAAGTAAATGGGTCACTATGCATTTAGAGTCACTTTTTAATTCACACATGCATCCATATTAGCATCTTGATGGTGCTTTACTGTGGATTGTGCCATGTTGTCTCTGTAATGGCATCGAGGGACCATTTAAAAGATGTTTCTGGCAGAGACATATTTGAAGAAGCGGATGGTGTTGCTGGGTATAGGAAAAAATGGTCTGCATGTAAAAATTCACCTTTGGGGTTAGAGGGTGTGGTCCACAAGACGGACCTCACCTCTGCCAGCTGCAGGGCTCAGGAGTTCCAGGACCACCCTCGGGTTCAGTGACTCACTAGAACCCACTGAGAACTGTAAGACTTGTGGTTGGGGTTTATCTAAGAGAAAGGACAGAGGATACAGGTTAAAATTAGCCAAGGGAAGAGATACACGGGGGAGATTCCAGGAGGTTTCCCAGCATGGAGTTTCCCACTGTCCTCTCCCCATGGAGTCCTGAACAGTTGTGACTTTCCTGGCAATGATGTGGGCACAGAATATTGCCAACCAGGGACCCTCATCCAAGCCTTGGTGTCCAGGGTTTTGACTGTGGAGACATGGTTGACTGCACACATAGATGATCTTCAGACCTTTCAGAGGTAGAACAGATGTCATGTGTCCCAGAGCTCTCGTGCAGACAGACACTTCCTGGAGAGCACCCCCTAGGAGATGAGGGCAAAGGCCAGACCTCACCTTGGGTAAGTTTAAGTTCCTTATTCACAGTCCACTTCCCAGCCTTTGGCCAAGGCTCTCTCATAGCAAAATGATCCTATTTGTTTGAGAATCTACATCATGTATAGTAGGTATAGGACAGAAGACAATAGAATCAGTATGCATATGCCTAACACTGAAGGAGCCAGCATGGAGTACAGGCAGATTTAAGGAAATCAATCCATCCAATAAAGCCATTACATACATTTTCATATTTTTCTATTAATCTGATTACTTTTTTCCTCTCTTAATCTACTGCTATTTGTACCTTATGATAACTGTGTGCAGAACAATCTAGCATACAAATTGTGTGATGGCGCCCTGGCTGGTTTGGCTCAGTGGTTACAGTGTTGGCCTGCAGTCCAGAGAGACCCGGGTTCAGTTCCCGCTAAGGGCACGTACCTCGGTTGCAGTTTGTCCCCGGCCCTGGTTGGGTCATGTGGGTGGCAACCACTCGATGTGTCCCTTTCCCATCAATGTTTCTCTCTCTCTCTCTCTTCTTCCCACTCTATCTGAACAAAATATCAAAAAATGTCCTCGGGTGAGGATTAAAAAAAAACACAAATTGTGTGATAGTCAGCTAAACCTAGTTCAGACCAGTCCTTTTCTGTTGGTAGTACATCCTGAGGAAGCTTTAACTCAATCTCCCGATATATTTGATTATTAATATCAACATAATCACAAGATTTATTTACATAAGGTAGTCGAATCTTACTAATAATGCCAATGTTACATCTACCACAGTACGGTCATGGCACAACTGTTTCATTGCAGAAGAAAATCAGTTAGAATTACAAAAGTATTTGCTATATCTTCCAACACAATCAAACCTTGCCCATATACCAAATATTACTATGGACAGGTGCCATCATGTTGGCCATGATTTGGTTATTTCCAGGGTCTAACTCAGTTGGGGACAAAGCCATTCGACCTGTCTGTTGATAGACCTCTACTAAGGCCATTTTCTATTGTGTGCTGTTATATAGCAAGGCCCAACTTCATCCTGCAGGGAGTACAGGAGTGATGTTCAGAATAGTTCCTATCCCTGCTGACTGTATTACAGAATATGTCTTATTTTGATTGATCCTAGGGGTGAGAGCAGACATAGCACATGAGTATAAATTACCACAGAGAACTTCCACAGGTTTGGAGGGCCAAAAGCTTCCCACAGATGTATCCTTGAGCCTCAGCAACTTGGATGGAAGGTCATTGGCCCATGGCTCCTTTATTACATAGAGAAGAAGTCAAGTCTGTATTAAAATAGACAAGACGTCAAGTCTCCATCCATCCCATGACTTGAGGTGGTGAACACACAATCCAGTATACAGATGATGTATAGTAGAATTGTATACCTGAAACCTATATAATTTTGTTAACCAGCATTACCCAAAAAAATTTAATAAAACAAATAGAAAAGAGGTCCTGTGTAGTCAGGATACAAGCCGTTTCCAAACACTGGCTCCTAGCATTATCCAGCATTACTGGTTGAGTCTGCCTGATCCACTTCACTGAAGTTTCATTATCTTTTCAGGCAGACTCCCATTTTTTGCCTTCTTCCTGGAAGAGAATCCCTCTAATCTATTCATTCTACTTAATGTCTTTTTTCTCCTATTGCCACTCTTCACTAAAAGTAAATTTTTTAAAAAGTGAATTCAGCTTATCCCAAGATGCCTAGACATCTTATCTCCTCTAAAGGTTTTTCTGTCTTCTGGGCCAGCACTGTTTAATCCATGATGTGTGTTGTTGCTATTGTGTACTAAGGGCCTGACTACTCTTAGAAAAATGTTGGGCCCTGCACTGTAGGGTTAGGTGAGTGATAGTCAAAGCTAGATGTAATTTAGTTTAAATATGCCACATGGCCTCCCATACGCTCCCTCATCTCAAGGTGGGGCTGTTCGCTTCAGAACAAATTGTTTTTCCTCATTCTGTTTAATAGCTTTCCCATTCACAAAAACAAAGGTGATGTGTATCATTTGTGCATAGCACACTATGGCATATTAGGCATGCTTTCTAAACATTTGATCATCCAGGTTTATAGTTACATAGTGACCAGTCAGCTGAGAGTTGTATACCACATGGTTCAATGAACTAGTAAGGTGCATTCCTCCCTAAGTGACATCTTTTATAGTAGATGTGACGTGAAAAATAAGAATCTAAAGATGTTGGCACATTAATGGAGTCCTACTCATTCATTAACCTTCAGTCTAGTTCATTGTTCTATTGTATGACCAATGCCACTCAGGTTTTACTCGATCTCGTGTGGCTTCCAGAGCAGGGGTGGTCTTGGAAAACATATACTTCATCCTTCTGGATACCTGGTACATGAACTAAGATAATTTATTCTCTTGCTCTGAGCCTCTCTCAAGTCACTGATGTAACACTGGATTTCCCTCATTGTATACCCATTTATTCATTCCTTCTCAGCTACTATTTCTCCTTCTCTTCGTTTGTCATTAATTTTTACCCAAACTTTCCAACTGTGGAAAAGATGTTCAGGCAAAGGAAATGCAACCACTTCACATTCCAATTTTAAGCTAAACTTTTACTTTAATCCCAACCATTGCCTTTCCATATCTTCCCCATCTAACAATACATCTTATTAGGACTTTATCAACAGGTTTTAAAATCATAGTGCATTGGGATCCCATGTCAAGAAGCCCCTGGAAATTCTCTTCTCCTTCAACCCCACCAGCCATTTTATATACATGTTCATATGGCCTTGGATCCCCAGCAGGGGTTGAGTCAGAAGATCCTGGCTTCTCTGTCAGTTTTCATTAATAATAAGCCAGACCATCACCACAGGTAGATTTCAGGTCAGGCTTCTCATTGTCATCTTTGCCTTCCAGCTTTTCACATTCCTCCACACTGGGCTCAATAGAGCAGCTTTGTTTATGGCCCTTTAATGCTGGGAACCAGCAGGGGCTCTGGTTGGTCCACCCAAACAGTAGAAGTGCTACATTAAGACCTGTGTTTCAACTCATCAGTGTCTACTTTATTCATCCCACTTCTCAACAGTTATCTAAGGATGTCCACCTTCCTGGGTGGACTTCCTTAACTCTTCCTTTTGTCTTTCCCCATTTTTTGTGTGACTATTCTAAGTTTTTAAACATCTGTAAGGGAAGCTCAGACAAGGAATCTGACAAGTCTTCTTAGACTATTGCTTGATAAGTAGTGCAGCAGCAATATCCACATAATTATCTATGCAAAGGGGGGTCCTTTAATCATAGCACTTTCTAGGCCTTGGGTAAGAGGCATATTCAGTGTATGAATACAATTGGCCCTCATTTATTGCAGTTAATCATTTCAGACTCTACCATGATTAATGAATTTCCGTGAAGTAGGATTCTTTATTTATAAATTGAATATTTTCACAGAGCACAGAAAACCTGTTTATGACCTTCTAAATACATTTTTTAACATTATTAGAGCCCTCTAGACATGAAATAACACCCTTTAGTCACCATTACACTCGTATTACCCAATATATTAGAGAAAATAAGACATATTAGACATTACAAATATCATATTATTATTATTGTACATTTAATCACACACACACAGTTCTTATACACAACCACTAACCTATGAAAATAGTGCAACTTGTTCAATGATGAAGCGATGAGATGAAGAGATGTACTGACAGCAAAGAAGAGCAAGGTTACTGCTCCTCTGAAGGCACAACCTCAGTAGGAGAGGCTTCAGGTAGTGCGGTATCTTCAGCAGGTGCGTCGTCATCGTCTTCTGCTGAAGGAGCACTAGGAGTAGGCAGTGGGTGTCTGGGTGCGCGGCTGAAAAACATCATAATAGGCAGTTGCTGGTGCTGTCTTTTCATATGCGTGAGGAGGCTGTTGTAGGGTTCTATCGCTCCATCAGGTGCATTCCGGAACCACAATGCACGCATCATTCATCAGTCATGTCCTGTACTACCTGAATAGTTCTCATGACTTGTGAGAGACACTCAACTGTAAGGCCAACTTCCTCATCCTGACCCCCAGAACCTCTGGCTGCTCTTCCTCCTCCTCACTCGTGGACTGGGTCATCTCCACCAGATCCTCGTCGGTTAAGGACACCTGTTCTGGATGATACTCGCCCTCCTCAAGATCTTCTGGAACGTGTTGTTCACATAGTCCTCTGCTGCAGGCTGGTCAGCAGAGGCAGCTTCTCTGTGGAGAATAACACTCTTCAGATGATACCTCATCTGGAACTTCTCGAACCAACCCTTGCTCACCATAAAATCTATGAACGTTGCAGAAGAGGGTCCTGGTTGAGGTCCATCCGCCATAAAGCACTGATAGAGCTGCTTCGCCTTCTCCCGGATGACCAGTGAATTCAACGCAATGTTTTTCTTGCAGCTGTTGCTGATCCAAACGGCTATGGCAGACTCCGTTTTCACTATGAACTTATTACGACTTGTCACAACGCGCTTTGCTTCCTTGTTGAAAGAGACAGTAGCCGTTGCACAGAAGTTCTTTTCTTCTTTATGGATAGAGCGAACAGTAGACTCATTCAAGTCGTAATGGTGAGCAACCTTCACAATTTTCTTGCCATCTTTGATCATATCCAAGAGTTTCACCTTCTCCTGGATGGTGAGCATCTTCCTTCAGTACTTAGTTTCATCATCAGAAGGCTTAGAAGAAGAAGCACATTTAGGAGCCATCGTGGGGTTAGATAAAAGTTCTCAGAAATTGCAAACACTTACAAGAGCAGAGATGCTTCCAATGCATAGTGATGTAGAAGTGTATATAAGAGAAACAAACTTGCATGAGGCTGAGCCACTCAGTGGCCAGGATAGGAAGAGGATAGGATAGCCAATCAGTGAACAGCACAATCTGATTTGCTTGGTTTCACCACACCCGATTTATTAGAAAAAAGTTATTGCCCACACACAAGGAGTGGTTGAGTGGTCGAGCAGTTGCACCTGGCGTTGAAGGATTCCTGGGGTGCTCGAATACATAGGCCTACAGTCCATACGTAGAGTAATTTTATTTTTAATTATAATACAGGGATGTATAATTGACTCGGACAACCGAGTGCACGCTGTATCATTTTCACTGTCTCAAACCCCTTTTTAATAAATATATATGAAAAAAACACGATAGAGTGAAGCCGCGAATTCAAAGTGGTGAGGGACGACTGTATCCCAATCATTCAATCAGGGCTCGCATAGTATGAAACATATTAGCTGTTTCATCTAAGATGTTCCACTTGGCATTTATGAGGAGAGTTGGACAGCCCCCTTCTCAGGTTAAATTCACTTTGCAGAGGCCTTATCCAGTCCACCAGACTAGGTGTCCTTTTGTGAACAGCCTGCCGTGTGACTGGATCAATATAGCCACCTGTGATTGTTCAACAGTGAGCTGGGTCCAGTGTTAACCCAAACATGGTCTTACATTCTGCAGCATCCAAAACCAAAGATATCCCCCCTAAGTTTGTCATGCACAGCACATTTTAATAAAGATTTTTCAGGGAGTGGATGATACCAATGCACAAAGTACAACAGCTCCTCCACGCTGTAACCCCTGGTTTCACTGGTGTTTTGGTTTTGCCCTTCCCCCACCTGGACTGACTTTCTGCTGACCAGAAGTTTTAAAGTTGTTCTGTTGTCCCAGCACAATTTTCCCTTTGTTGGCATCCCTGAGGCTAGCAATCAAAGCTCAGACTGGCTGAAATCTGAGCTTGGCTTACAGTGGGGATCTGCCCCAACATCCTTTACTTTCATTTTTGTTAGTATGGATACCAATAGCCAAAGGATTGTATATGCTTATTTTCTACTATTTTGCATTTCCTCATTTATCCAGTGAGCTAACTCCTGGGAGCTGGATTTTCCTCCATATTCCATTGGTAACTTTTACCTCTAGTAACTGACCCCAGCAAAGGGCAGTTCTATACTATTCAGAAATGACCAGGTAGCCATTCAGAAATCCAAGATTCATCAACCCCAGACCCCTCGTCTGTTCTCTTTTAAAAGATAAGCGTGTTTCAGTGAGTCAGGGTCATTCTAGAAAATCTGATGCCAACTACATAATTAAGGGATACAACCTACGACCGCCCCCATTTCTAGCATGAACTGCAAGTTCAGGGTCACCCTCAATTTCAAACCCTTTTAATCTTTGGGTAAGGTTAAATGATTAATTACACACTACCTAAAAAACACCTGGGCTTTGCTGGGACCAACACACAGCCTCATCCAGCTTGTGCCGCACCTACATCCAGATATACGGCCAACCCTGGCATGTGAAGAGACACTGTCCTATATCACACACCCTGGGTCTACTTGAGATATTTGTACACAGCTCTGTCTCTATACAACAAACCCTTGGGTCTATTTGAGTTGTTTGTACACAAAATTGTGGCAAACCGTAGTGTTCCTAGCACTGGGGGAAAAGAATCTGATTAGGAGTCTTACTTTCTTAGAATTAGTTTATTTCCAGGATGGTGACATCACTGCCACAATGGCACTTTGGCAAGTCCATCCGTGGAGAGAAATGTCCTGTTAAGCACATTTCACCCCATCATAAATGCTGGACCCAACATGAACAGCTTTCACCTGCACTGCTAAAGCAGGCTGGTTGGGTAGCAGGTATGTGGTCTTTGTCAGAGTGAAAGAATAATATTGTGAAAACTTTGGGCACAAGAATGGCAAGAGTAGCAAGAAGTTCGTCACTGCTAACTGGACAACTCTCATAAATCTGGTGTTTTGTCTTACTCAGCAAATCATTCCTTCCGTTCTGGGGAGAACAGCCCCATCCCAGTCCGATCTTATCCTTCACTCTCTTTGTATTCTCATTTGCTACAAGTATTTGTTTCCATATTTCCCTTACTCCTTCCAAGACTAGCTGGACAGCAAAGTTAAATTTAAGACCAAAATTTCAAATCAAACTACAGAACATCTTAAAAGGGTTTTCCTTTGCTGTGGATTTTCTGATCATTTTATAAAGATATTATTCACTTCAATCCTTCTAATGACTCCTGTTAACACAAGTCACATTAAATGTATTAAAACTAATAAATAAAAGTATGTGTTGGGAATCTCTTAAAAGAGTGTCGCAATCTCCAAAACATGTACCTTAACAAAAATTGCTATTTCTTGACTCAGAGAAGTTTCTAAAATCAGATGGGCATGTGTGCAAATTACTGATGATGTTTTATATTTATATAAGACATTAAATTTGCTAAGACAGATTAAATAAAACCTTTACCTTACCTGACTCTACAGAAAACATTCCCTGGCTGCCCCCCCAGGACTCACTTTCCCCATTTTGTAGCCCCGATTTCCATTTGGTTCTGAGAATTTCACTCCACCTTCAGCTCCACGGGTGGGGCCTATGACCTGGTTAGGCCAACCCATTTATTTCATCTGGACAACCAGAATGACCCTTAGGACTTCTGCTGGCAATATCGGGAAAACAGTCTTCTGTGGGCCACCACCAAGGATGTCCGAGCCAAAGCCCCAGGGATGGCAAGTAGCCTCGGTACCATGAGGAGAACCAGCTGCAAAAAAGCTAAGGAAACTCATACTTTCATAACTTCGCTGAGCAGCTGGAACAAGCCTTATCTGAGGCCCATATTTATTCCTGGACTTGAAGTTTAAATGGCTTGACTTTTCTTTAGTGGTGAAGCCCTCACTACTCAAAGTGCAATCCTTGCATAGGCCAGCAGCGGCAGCATCGCTTGCGAGCTTGTCAGAAATCAGGACCACACTGGATGCTCCAGAAGTACAATCGGCGTTTGAACAAAATCCGCAGGTGATGTGTGCACCATGATATTTGGGAAGAACTCACCAAGCCCCTGGAAATCAGCTTTTTCTGTCATTTGCACTTGAATCAGACCACCACCACGTCCCTGTGCACAGTCCACATGAATGTTATTACTCCCTTCAGAGATCAAGACACCGGTTCAGGGAGTTTGCATGCTAGCAGAGCTCACACACGTGGAAGAGGCAGGAGCAGCAGGACGTCCTGGTTCCACGCCCAACTGTAATTCCCTCCGTGGGCATGCTGTCAGGACCTAGTCAACAGTTTCTGTGGGCTGTGCAGCCAGGATCCAGGGCTACCTGTTCGGCAACCTTGCATTAGTCTTTATTTTAAGGGACCATGGGTTTAAAAACGTTGTTCCTCCCTGTGTTTATAAATCATAGAAAACTCCTTAATCTAGGTAATTTATTTAATGAGTAGCTCCAAAGATTGGTTCCCAACTTGCAGCAGTTTAATATAGAAATCACAGGCTAGTTTAATTGCACTTAACCAACGAAGCCCTGTGCACAATTTTCTCTCATTATTTCTGACGGAAGCATACACCCTTGGCACAGTTCTCATTTTATTAACAAAAGCAAGGAGCAAATGTTGAAAAGTCTTCATGCTCCTCGATATCTTAAAGTCCTTATTATTTCTAAAATCCAACCAATAAGGGAAGGAAATATTACTATATAAAATAGGTTATTTTCAAGAAAGACTTTCCCCAGGAAACTTCTTAACTGGTCAGCTAAAATGATGAGACATTTAAAGACATACCTGGTAAATTGCTGTAACCTTTTATACAGTTTTTGAACACAAAACTGTAACTGTTTATAGTCCCTCAACAAATGCTTGTTGCATGAATAGCCTTTGTTTTCAAGATAGTTTACAGTTTGCAAGCCACCTTACTTTGTTTTTCCATTTTATCTCATTGATTTATGACTGCGATAATCCTGGCACATAGGTATTATTTTCATTTGAGAGGTATTGAAACTAAGTCTCAGAGAGATTAAAAAACACTGAGTCACAGATTTTCTTCTTGATAGAAGTGGGATTCAAATCTCGGTTCTGTGCTAGGTTCTTCTATGACCTTGTGCTGAATCTTTCTTCTAAAAACACATTTCAATGGGCCTCATCCTCAAACTGCTCTGTATAAATGGAGCCTCCTGGGATCCACAGGCCCACAGCCTGTGTCATGAAAACCACTCCAGATACACATCTTGGTTTAGGATTTGGAGTAATCTGCTTTATGCTGGATAAAAAACTATAGACCAAGTAGTCTCCCACTATTTCCATCTCTCTTGAATTTATTATTGTAACTTTGTTTCTTTTAAACTAGTGAGATGTTCTGGCGTTTAAGGATCCCCAGCGAAATGCAAACATAGGGGTTGAAGTATCACATTCTATCTGTTGCTTGGCTTAGCTTCCAGTCTAATGAAGGCAAGGTGATGTGGACAGAGTCCCTGGTACCCCCAAGCCCACCACATCTTGCCTCTGTGCCCAGCCATAGCCATGAGCCACCCAGAGAGTGGCCCAAATGCAGGTCAGCAGGTGTGTGGTGGTGGGAGATGGAGCTATAGTTAAAACGTGCCTACTGTTCAGTTATACACCAGTGCACCTACTGGAGAATACACCCCACTGTCTTTGATGGCTATTCCGTGAATGTCATCATAGGTGGAAAACCAGTAAATCTGGGTTTATGGGCAAAAAGCTGGACAAGAAGATTATGATAGATTATACCCACTATCTGATCTGCAAACAGATGTGTTTTTTTTTCATCCTCACCTGAGGCCATTTTTTAATTTATCTTTAAATAGAGCAGGAGGGAGAGAGAGGGGAAGAGAGAGAGAAAAACATCAATGTGAAAGAGACACATCAACTGGTTGCCACCCACACGACCGCAACCAGGGTCGGGGACAAACTGCAACCGACGTACCTGCCCTTACGGGAACTGAACCTGGGACTCTCTGGTCCACAGGTTGATGCTCTAACCGCTGAGCAAAACCAGCCAGGGCAGATGTATTCTTAACTTGCTTTTCTTTTGTGAGTCCTGCATCATTTGAAAATGTGTATACAAAGTGGCATTCGGAAGTGTGACACAGTTTCCCAACACTCATCATCCTCGTCAAAACTAAATGGGATCTTAGGGATGATAAAGACATCATTGGAAAACTGAAGAAGAAGTTGATTCCCGTATGATAGCCAAAAGCTTTAGCTACAGATGGGTGCTATAAGATAATGTACCAGCATGCTCATTTCTCACACAGAGGGACCTCACATGGTGTCCGATGGAGCTATTAGAACAGTGCTCTGCCCGCTGCCTGTCCAGCAGAGGAAGAGAACACGCTTGCTGTTTACAGGTGAGCAAAATAGCCCTGCAGTTAGAGTGTCGGCCCACACACCAGAGAGTCCTGGGTTCGGTTCCCACTAAGGGCACGTGCCTCAGTTGCAGTTTGTCCCGGCCCCAGTTGGGGTTGTGTGGGTGGCGGCCAGTTAATGTGTCTCTCTCACATTGATGTTTCTTTCTCTCTCTTCCTCTCTCTCTCCCCCTCCCACTCTATCTGAGGATAACTGCAAAAAGTGTCCTCAGGTGAGGATAAAAAATAAATTAAATAAATAAACAAACAAACAAGCAAATAAATAAATATGAGCAAAATAGATAAAATCGACAGTCCTGTAGTTCATTCATTAAGAAAAATAAAACATGAAATCAAGAATGACAGAGGGATATAACAGATACAGAAGAAATAATTTACAACAGAATACCATGAAGTCTTGATGACTTCAAGAAAAAACAAATTGGCAAAATTCCGTGAAGAAGCATAAAACCTAAATAAACAAGTAACCAGGGAAGAAACAAGGGTGGGGGGAAGTTGTCAACAAATTATCTCCAAGAAAGGTATCAGCCGCATAAAGTGTTCCCACCAGGTGTACACATACAGTCAAGAAACAGATAATTCTGAAGTTTATACAAAGTATTCCATGGCATTAAAAAAAGCTTTCCAAATCACTTTACAGGACTGATATAATTCTGGTATGGAAGCCCCAAAATAAGTAACACAAAAGAAAAAATTATAGACTTACCTCCTGAATAAGCAACAGTTGCCAGGAGTTGGAGGTAACAAGGGCAAGTAACACACCAGCAACAGACACGTAGAGGTCTTTGCCCCGGAACTTCTCCACTAGGCCCTGTCTTCCTCCCCTGCCACACCACTTGCCCCTCAGGGGTAAAGAGAAGGCCCCTCATTCCTTGGTGTATCCCCTGGATTGCAGAGTTCAGCAGCTCTATCACAGAACTCAGATGTTCAACCTCATTTTTCAATGTCTTAGCACCTCTCACTCAAAACAGCAACATGTTTGTCAATATCCATACCAAAAAAATTAAATAAGTACAGCTTACTAAGACCTCAGAGAATTCTTTCAAGATAAATTCAGGCTAAAGGGAACACTTGCCAAGAAGGAATGCTTCGTTTGTAATTGAGAGAATGTGTTATTATTCGGCGCACAAACAGGTAGAGAAACTGCTGTCTCCCCCACCCACGTGAGAGCTTTCTGACTGTTCTGGTAACCATCCCTACTCAGTTCTCTAGGACCAGGAACAGCGTCTCCCCAACTACGTATTCACTCTCTCTCTCTTTTTTTTTCCTTTATTGATTTTAGAGAGAGAAGAAGTGAGAGGGAGAGAGAGTTAGAAACATCGATGACAGAGAACATCGATTGGCCGCCTCCTGCATGCCCCGCCCCGGGGATCGGGTCCACCACCTGGGCATGTGCCCTGACCGGGAATCAAACTGACGGCCTCTTGGTGCACGGGTTGACACTCAACCATGGAACCACACCGGCTGGACCCCAACTACATATTCTTGCTTTCTGCCAATATTACACTTTCTAAGAGTTGGGCAGTCTTTTTGCTCTTAAAACAATCAAATGAAAAGCATTTAAGTACATTTCCCTGGTTGTAAGTGGCAAAGCAACAAGCTGCTGCTCAGATTAGCCAGCAGCCTTCCCTCCTCTAATGGGGTGCTTTCCATCACTCATCCGCTTTGTCTCCCACATGGTACCAAGGGTCTATGAACAAAGGGTTCCAGTACGTGGGGTGGGAGGAAAAAGAAGACCCAGGACCAATGGTGTACGAACACAGGTGTGACCACCTCTCCCCTCAACCTCCCACAGCTCACCAATCTAATAAAGAACAGATTTCTAACTCCTTTACTAAGGACTAGTGTCCGAAGAGCTACGCAATGAGGGCCCAAGCCACCTTTGCAATCTCATCTGCCCTATTTCTCGTTACATCCCAGCCTCCCTGGACACCTTGCAGCCACCCCCGCCCCCCCCAAGCTCATTAGAAAACTCTCACCCATCCTGCTCCCGCTGGTTGAAACAACTTTGATAAATGTCCCCTCCGGCCAAGCTCCTACCTCCCAGGCCCAGATTGAATGTCACCCATCCTGTGAAATCTTCCACCAAGCCAACAAGAAGCACCCTGTGTTGTCAGGCAAGCATCAGAGTACGAGTTCAATGACAGTTATTTGAATGTGACTTTGTTCCCCCCGGTAAATTATCAGCTTTGTGAGGGCAGGGACCGTGTTGTATTTGCATATTTAAGCATGCATCCTCACTGGCCAGCTCAGTGCCCACGCATGCAGGGCTCTACATGTTTACTTCCTAGCCATGTTGAGTGTCTACTGAGCACCACTATCTAACATAAATGCCTGTAATTTGGTGTAAAACTTAGATGAATCAGAATCGACAAGAGCATCTTCGAATGATGAGAAAAGGATGCTCATGAAGAAACAAATGGAAAGCAGTGGTTTCTCAGACTGGCAAGGAGAGAGATACCTGGTTCAAACGAAGGAAACCTGGGGAAGGCAGGCCTGGATATCCTTGAAAACACTGTCTGCCCTGATTCTCCTATTCATCAGGCTGTTTGGTGTCCTAAGTAAACGTTCTTTTGGGGAAGATGGTGGGTGTTTGAGTCAATGGTTTTTATTATCTATTGTTGTGTAATAACTATCCCAAATCATGGGGGCTTAAAGACAGCTATTTTTACTTGCCAGAATTCTATAGATCAGGAATTCAGAATGGGATAAGCTGAGTGATTCTGCTCATGCGGTATTGCAGGGGTCAGTGGCACAATGCCATTGAGAGTGGCCTGGGGGCCCAAGATGGCTATGGAGTAAGTGGAAGCCACACTCATCTCCTCCTAGCACCAAACTGGATTTACAACTAAATTATAGAGCAAGCAACCTGAGTAACCAACTGAAGGCTGGCTGAACAGAAGTGCTATAACCAAGGAGCAACAAAAGAAGCCACACAGAGACTGTCACCATCTTCCCAGGGTGGAGCATTCCTATCCTCACAGCACCAGCCTGGGGAGTTCATGACCTGGTCTTCCAGCTACTGGTGATGCCACACTGCCAAGCAAGTCCTGCAGAACGGTCTGCAGGTTGCACCCCACAGAGACCTCTGTTGCACTCTTTTTCTTTCTTTTTTCTTTTTTATTAATTTATTTTTGTTACAGATGTTTCTCCTTTTTTCCCCATTGACACCCTCCTCCCCATCCCCCCCACCTCATCCCCAGCTTTGTTGTCCATGTCCATCGATTATACGTACATGCATATAAGTTCTGTGGTTTATCTCATCCCTCCCCCCACCCCTTCTTCTGAGGGTCATCAGTCTGTACCCTACTTTCACGTCTCTGGGTCTACCCTGATCCTCAGACTATTAAGTTCATTATATTCCACAAATACGTAAGATCATGTGATATTTGTCTTCCTCTGCTTGGCTTGTTTCACGTAGGATAATACCCTACAGTTCCCTCCATGTAATCTCAAAGGATAATAGCTCTTTCATTCTTACATCTGCATAATACTCCATTGTGTATATTTCCACAACTTTTTTATCCATTCATCTGCTGATGGACACTTGGGCTGTTTCCAGATCTTAGCTATTGTAAATAGTGCTGCTATGAATGTGGGGGTACATATTTTCTTTCTGATTGGTGTTTCAGGCTTCTTAGGGTATATTCCTAGAAGTGGGATCATTGGGTGAAATGGCAATTCACTTTTTAATTTTTTGAGGTAACACCATATTGTTTTCCATAGTAGCTGCACCAGTCTGCATTCCCACCAGCAGTGTACTAGAGGCCCCTTTTCTCCACACCCTCACCAACATTTGTTGTTTGATGATTTGTGGATGGCGGCCATTCTGACAGCTGTGACGTGATACCTCATTGTTGTTTTAATTTGCATCTCTCTGATGATTAGTGATGATGAGCATTTCTTCATATGTCTCTTGGCCATTTGTATGTCCTGTTTGGAGAGGTGTCTACTTAGGTCTTCTGCCCATTTTTTATTTGGGTTCTTTGTCTTCCTTTTGTGGAGTTGTATGAGAACTCTATATGTTTTGGAAATTAACCCCTTATCTGATGTATCATTGGCAATGATGTTCTCTCATACAGTGGGTAGCCTTTCCATTCTGATGATTGTATCTTTCACTGTGCAGAAGCTTTTGAGTTTGATGTAATCCCATGTGTTCATTTTCTCCTTTGTTTCTATTGCCTTTGGTGATGTATCAGTGAAAATTCTGATGCGTATGATGTCTGAAATTTTGTTGCCTACATTTTCTTCTAGGATTTTTATGGATTCATGAGTCACATTTAAGTCTTTTATCCATTTTGAGTTTATTCTTGTGTAGAGTGTAAGTTGATGGTCTAGTTTCATTTTCTTGCATGTAGCTGTCCAATTTTCCCAACACCATTGTTTAAAGAGGCTGTCCTTATTCCACTGTATGTTCTTGCCACCTTTGTCAAATATTAATTGAGCATATTGCCTTGGGTCCATTTCTGGGTTCTCTGTTCTGTTCCTCTGGTCTATATGCCTGATCTTATGCCAGTACCAGGCTGTTTTGATTACAGTGGCTTTGTAGTATAACCTGAAATCTGGTAATGTGATCCCTCCAACTTTGTTCTTCCTTTTCAAGATTGCTGTGACAATTCAAGGTATTTTTGGTTCCATATTAGCTTTTGAAATACTTCTTCTAATTCTGTGAAGGTTGCTGTTGGTATTTTGATGGGGATTTCATTGAATCTATAGATTGCTTTGGGTAATAGGAACATTTTAATGATGTTAATTCTTCCAAACCATGAACAGGGTATGTGCTTCCACTTTTTATATCTTTATTTCTTTTTTCAATGTCCTGTAGTTTTCTGCGAATAGGTCCTTTATTTCTTTGGTTAAGTTTATTCCTAGGTATCTTAATTTTTTGCTGCAATGGTAAATGGCATTGTTTTTTAGTTTCTCTTTCTGTGAGTTCATAATATTTGTTCATAGTATTTGTTAACGATCCTTTCTATTTCTGTGGTGTCAGTTGTTACTTCTCCTCTTTCATTTCTGATTTTGTGTATTTGGGTTGTCTCGCTTTGTTTCTTGGTGACTCTAGCTAAGGGTCCATCAATCTTGTTTATCTTTTTGAAAAACCAGCTCTTTGTTTCATTGAGCCTTTCTATTGTTTTTTTTTGTCTCAATGTCATCTATTTCTGATTTGATCTTTACTATTTCCTTCCATGTACTTGCTCTGGGGTTTTCTTTTTGTTTGCTTTCTAGTTCTTTAAGTTGTGAGGTTAGATAGTCTATTAGAAATTATTCTTGTTTCTTGAGGTAGGCCTGTAGTGCTATGAACTTCCCTTTCAGAACTGCTTTCACTGCATCCCATAATTTTGTGCTGTTGCGTGTTCGTTTTCATTGGTTTCCAATAAATTTTTCATTTCTTCCTTGATCTCTTCAGTAACCCATTCATTGTTTAATAACATGGTATTTAGCCTCCATGAGTTCAAATGTCTTTGCATGTTCTTGTTGCAATTGATTTCTAGTTTCATGCCATTGTGATCTGAGAAGATGCTTGATATGATTTCAATCTTCTTGAACTTGTAGAGACTTGCTTTGTGTCCTAACATGAGGTCTATCTTTGAGAATGTCTCATGTGCACTTGAGAAGAATGTGAATTCTGCAGCTTTAAGGTGTAATTCTCTGTAGATATCTATTAAATCCATTTGGTCTAGTGCTTCATTTAGAGTTTTCGTTTCCTTGCTAATTTTTTGCCTAGAGGATCTATTCAGTGATGTCAGTGGGGTGTTGAAGTCCCCTGCTATGATTGTATTGCTGTTGATTTCTCCTGTGAAGTCCTCCAGAAGATTTTTAATATATTTTGGTGCTCCTATATTGGGTGCATATATATTTATGAAGGTTATATCTTCCTGTTGGAAAGATCCTTTCAATATTACGTAGTGACCATCATTGTCTCTAGTTATGGCCTTCATTTTGAAATCTATTTTATCAGGTATGAGTATTTCTACCCCAGCTTTTTTTTTTCCTTTCCGTTTGCTTGGAAGATTTTTTCCCATTCCTTCACTTTCAACCTATGTGAGTCTTTTGTTGTGAGGTGGGCCTCTTGTGAACAACATATAGATGAGTCATGCTTTCTTATCCAATCAGTTACTCTGTGTCTTCTTATGGGAAAATGCAATCCATGTACCTTTAAGGTGATTATTGATATGTACTTATTTATTGCCATTTTTGTTTATTGTGGTTATATTTTTCTTGCTATTTCTTCTACTAATTATAGCAGTCCTTTTAACATTTCTTGCAGTGCTGGTTTGGTCCTAATGTCTTCCCTTAGCCTTTTTTTGTCTGGGAAGCTCTTTATTTGACCTTATATTTTGAATGATAGCCTTGCTGGATAGAGTAGTCTTGGTTTCAGGATCTTGTTTTTCATAACCTTGATTACTTCATGCCATTCCCTTCTGGCTTGTAGTGTTTCTGTTGAGAAGTCAGCTGAGAGCCTAATTGGGGTTCCTTTGTAGGTAACCTGTTGCTTATCTCTTGCTGCCTTTAGGATTCTCTCTTTGTCTTTAATTTTTGGCAATTTAATTTCTACTTGGTGTGGGCCTGTTTGGGTTCTTCTTACTGGGGACTCTCTATGCTTCTTGAACTTGAATGTCTTCTTCCTTCACCAACTTAGGGAAGTTTTCTGTCACTATTTCTTTGAATATATTCTCTAACCCTTGCTCATTTTCTTCTTCTTCGGGGACTCCTATGATGTGAATATTACTACATTTCCAGTTGTCCCACAATTCTCTTAAGCTGTCTTTCTGCTTTTTAATTGTTTTTCCTTTTGGTTTTCTGATTGGTTGATTTTTTTTTTACCCTGTCTTCTAATTCACTGATCCGGTCCTCAGCTTCTTTTACTGTGCTGTTTAGTCCTTCCAATGTGTTCTTTATTTCTGCTATGTTATTTTTCATTTCCACTTGGTTGGTTTTCAATGCTTCTATATCTTTGCTCATGGTATTGAGGTCCTTACTCATGCTGTTGAGCTTCCTCAAGATCATGGCTCTGAACTCTACCTCTGATAACTTGCTTAACTGCATTTCATTTATCTCATCTTTGGTAGAGGTCTCTTGTTCTTTCATTTGGGTATTGTTTCTTTGTTTCACCATTTTGTCTATCTCTGTGGGTTTTGGAGCCTTCCAAATTTTCCCTGTAGGTGTTGGTGTTCTTTTGTTTGTGGCTCTCTCTACTGGGTTTGGATGAGCATGGGAGGACCCACATTATATATCACTGTCAAGTCTTAATTTCCTGGGTAGATTTGTAAGCCCAGGAATGGTTTGGCTTTTTGCCTGGAGGCTATTAGTAGGGGTTACTTGAAGAGCCTTGTGTTGTCAGTTGAATGAAAAACTCCCTCAGGTGTTCAGCATAAGAGGATTTCCGGAAGGTGGGACAGATGCTGGTTGTTAATGAGCCTTAATTTGCATTTCAGTGGTCCACCTGGGTGGTGTTGAATCTCCGAGGGAGGGGCCACTGCCTCTCTGCTGAGCCCTGGAAAGGAGTAGGATGACCACCACACTGCATGGCTGCAACTCAACAAAAGCTCTGAAAGCCCTCCAAATCCCAAGTGTCCCCACATGGTTCCAGTCCTGTCCGCCCTCCCTCTGCTGGAGCCCAAGGTGAGTCACTGTGGCTATTTTAGAGTTCTGTCCCAGGCCTCTGCACTGTGGAGTGGGCTTGAGATTTTAACCCGGAGTGCACAGCTCACAACTAAGACCATTGCTGTCCTTGGGCTTCCAGTCCCCCTCTCATGCTTTCACAATACTACCAGGATCGATTTAGTGTCCCTGGTTATATGGTCCTCAAAAGCTGCTTTTCTGTTGCTTTGCCCTGATGATTTGTCTTTATTTTTGTTGTAATTCCAGTTTAATCCTGGGAGATGGTCTGTGTAGCTTCCATTCACTCTGCTGCCATTTTGGAATTCCACACTCTTTTCCTTGAGAAGCTCTTGGCAGAGACTGAGTTAGACACTGAGCTGTTTAGCTCAGGAGCAAGGGGACATTCTTCCTCTGCAGTGTGCTACAGGTACCCCTCCCCCAACAGGAGACCCCCTTGTCCTGTCCTTCAGATTCCCTGTATTCTCATCCTGCTGACCTTGGTTTTGCAGAAGGATCAGATCACTGCAAACAGCCAGGATCTTCAATGTGTTACTTCTTGGACCCTGAATGTGTTCCTCAGTGCCATTGAGTTGCACATACCATGACCTTATTGGATTGAGGTTAATGACAGTTGCCTATGTGTCCATCAGCATGCCCATTAAAAGTGCTCACAAGCATCCATGTGTGTGTTCTTAAGTCACACATGTCCTACTTGTCTCACAGAATCTAACTTTCTGCTTCCTGCTTCCTTACCAGCTCACACACATTTCATAAGCACAATTGTTTTTTCTTTTTTATTAATTAATTTTTGTTACAGTTGTTTCTCCTTTTTCCCCCACTGATTCCGCCTCCCCATCCCTCCCCAAACTGTCTCCAGTTTGTTATCCATGTCCACTGTTCATGCATATATGCATATAAGTTCTGTGGTTTATCTCTCCCTCACCATCCCCTCTTCTGGGGATTGTCAGTCTGTACCCCACCTCCATGTCTCTGGGAATACCGCATTCCTCAGACTGTTATGTTCATTATATTCCACAAATAAGTGAGATCATATGATACTTGTCCTTCTCTGTTTGGCTTGCCTCACTCAGGATGATACTCTCCAGGTACCTCCATGTAGTCTCAAAGGACAAGAGATCTTTCTTTATTACAGCTGCATAGTACTCCATTGTATATATGTACCACTTGTTCATCCTTGGTGTATAAGAATGCCATCGATTTCTTGACGTTAATATTGTATCCTGCTACTTTGCCAAATTCATTTATTAAGTCTAGTAGATTTTTGATGGAGTCTTTGGGATATTCTACGTATAGTATCATGTCATCTGCAAATAATGACAGTTTCACTTCCTCCTTTCCAATTTGGATTGCTTTTATTTTTTCTTCCTGTCTGATTGCTATGGCTAAGACTTCCAGTACTATGTTAAATAAGAGTGGCAAAAGTGGGCATTTCTGTCTTGTTCCCGTTATTAAGGAAAATGCTTTTGGTTTTTGCCCATTGAGTATGATGTTGGCTGTAAGTCTTTCATATATGGCCTTTATTATGTCCAGATATGATTCCTCTATTCCCACATTGCTGAGCGTTTTTATCAGAAATTGATGCTGGATTTTGTCAAAGGCTTTTTTGGAATCTATTGATATGATCGTGTGGTTTTTATCCTTCATTTTATTTATGTGGTGTATCATGTTTATTGATTTGTGAATATTGTACCAGCCTTGCATCCCTGGGATGAATCCCACTTGGTCATGGTGGATAATTTTTTTGGTGTATTGCTGAATCCGATTTGCTAATATTTTGTTCAGGATTTTGGCATCTATGTTCATCAGGGATATTGGCCTGTAGTTTTCTTTCTTTGTAGTGTCTTTTTCTGGTTTTGGAATTAGAATTATGCTGGCTTCATAAAACGAGTTTGGAAGTCTTCCTTCTTCTTGAATTTTTTGAAATAGTTTGAGGAGAATGGGTGTTAGTTCTTCTTCGAATGTTCGTTAAAACTCCCCCATGAAGCCATCCGGGCCTAGGCTTTTGTTTGCTGGGAGAGTCTTGATTACATCTTCAATTTCTTCTGTTGATATTGGTCTGTTCAAGTTTTCTATCTCTTCCTGGTCCAGTTTTGGGAGACTATGTATTTCTAGAAATTTGTCCATTTTGCTCAGATTGTCGAATTTATTGCCATATAATTGTTCATAGTAGTTGTTAAAGATCTTTTGTATTTCTGTTGTGTCAGTTGTTACTTCTCCTCTTTCATATCTGATTTTGTGTATTTGGGTTCTCTCTCTTTTTTTCTTGGTGACTCTAGCTAAGGGTCCATCAATCTTGTTTATCTTTTTGAAAAACCAGCTCTTTGTTTCATTGAGCCTTTGAATTGTTTTTTTGGTTTTTTTTTTGGTCTCTATGTCGTTTATTTCTGCTCTGATCATTACTATTTCCTTCCTTCTACTTGTTCTGAGTTTTCTTTTTGTTTGCTCTCTAGTTCTTTAAGTTGTGAGGTTAGATAGTCTATTAGAGATTTTTCTTCTTTGTTGAAGTAGGCCTGTAGTGCTATGAACTTCCCTCTCAGAACTGCTTTCGCTGCATCCCATAGATTTTGTGTTGTGTGTCTTCATTTACATTGGTTTCCATGAAGTTTTTGATTTCTTCCTTGATCTCCTCGGTGACCCATTCATTGTTTAATAACATGCTATTTAATTTCCATATGTTCAAATGACTTTGCATGTTCTTCTTACAATTAATTTTTAGTTTCATGCCATTGCGAACTGAGAATATGCTTGATATGATTTCAGTCTTCTTGAACTTGTAGAGACTTAGTTTGTGCCCTAACATGTGGTCTATCTTTGAGAATGTCCCATGTGCACTTGAGAAGAATGTGAATTCTATACTTTTTGGGGTGTATTCTCTGTGGATATCTATTAAATCCATTTGGTCTAGTGCTTCATTTAGAGTCTCCGTTTCCTTGCTAATTTTTTGCCTAGAGGATCTATTCAGTGATGTCAGTGGGGTGTTGAAGTCCCCTGCTATGATTGTATTGCTGTTGATTTCTCCTGTGACGTCCTCCAGAAGATTTTTAATATATTTTGGTGCTCCTATATTGAGTGCATATATATTTATGAAGGTTATATCTTCCTGTTGGAAAGATCCTTTCAATATTACGTAGTGACCATCATTGTCTCTAGTTATGGCCTTCATTTTGAAATCTATTTTATCAGGTATGAGTATTTCTACCCCAGCTTTTTTTTTTCCTTTCTGTTTGCTTGGAAGATTTTTTCCCATTCCTTCACTTTCAACCTATGTGAGTCTTTTGTTGTGAGGTGGGCCTCTTGTGAACATATAGATGAGTCATGCTTTCTTATCCAATCAGCTACTCTGTGTCTTTTTATGGGAGCATTCAATCCATTTACATTTAAGGTGATTATTGATAGGCACTTATTTATTGCCATTTTAGTTTAGTGTGGTTCTATTTTTATTCCCATTTCTTCTACTAATTACAGCAGTCCTTTTAACATTTCTTGCAGTGCTGGTTTGGTCCTAATGTCTTCCCTTAGCCTTTTTTTGTCTGGGAAGCTCTTTATTTGACCTTCCATTTTGAATAATAGCCTTGCTGGGTTGAGTAGTCTTGGATTCAGATCCTTGTTTTTCATGACCTTGATTACTTCATGCCATTCCCTTCTGGCCTGTAGTGTTCCTTGCCTAAGCACAAATTTTTGGAGGAAGGATATAACCTGCTTTGCTTATACTAGAAATTGCAGGTTATTTTAAAAAGCAAATCTAAAATAATTTGCATGAGATATTCTCAAATATCCTATGCAGCAATATTCTGTCCTGTGCCTTAGGAATGGATTCTCAAAACAAAGGACTGTTTCTTGAAATCCTAACTGACTAAAGGCACCAACACAACCCACTTCATCTAGAATGATGCTTCTTGTGATCAGTGTTAATAATGTCTCCCTGGAAGGGGCCTGCCCAAGACATCACCCATTCCTCCCACCTCATGTTTTCACATCCAGAGCCTAGATAAGGAAAATAGCCTAAGATACCAGTTGTGGCCTTGGCCGGTTTGGCTCAGCGGTTAGAGCATCAGCCTGCGGTCCAGGGAAACCTGGGTTTGGTTCCCGCTGAGGGCACATACCTCGGTTGCAGTTTGTCCCCGGCCCTGGTTGGGTCATGCGGGAGGCAGCCATTTGATGTGTCCCTTTCACGTCAATGTTTCTCTCTCTGTCTCTTCCTCTCTCTCCCTCCCACTCTATCTGAACAAAAAAATGGAAAAAAGTTCCGGGTGAGGATAAAAAAAAATCCCAGTTGTGGCTGAACAAGACAAGGACCCACAGATTTGGAGTTGCTTCCTCCCTCTCTCAGTTGCACAAACATTCAGAAAATAATTTTCTATTACCCAGAACTCAAACAGACCAAAGGGGTAGGCTTGTCCAAAGATCTGTGTGTCATGGAGGAATGTGAAGCCTGTGTTGACAAGACCATCTCCAGACAAATTTCTCAATCCTTGGGAATAAAGGTCCTCCTGTCGAGAAGCCTGCCCTCATGGCTCAAGAGGAAGGAGAGAAGCATTCATTAGTCTTGTTCCTGGGTAACAGACCTGTGGGTTTCCCCTCTGTATTTCATGTCATTCAGATCATACGCAATATACATGTTTTTGTAACAGCTTCATTAACAAAGGCACGCGTACAAGGACTGCAGGGCCCATCAAAACCCACAGTTTGAGCTTCCAGTCACCTTGTCTGATGTGGGATGGTCCATGGCAAGGGCCTAGCCGGGAGGTGGTAGCTGCTGGCCACATGTGGCTACAAAGACCTTGATCTGTGGCTGGCTGCCTTTGAGATGTGCTGTAAGCATGAAATACACATAAAAGTTTGAAGACATTTTATGAAAAAAAAAGTCCTATTGAAATTTACTATGTCAATTACATGTCAAAATAATATTTTGAATATATTGGAGTAAGTGAAATATAGTATTAAACTAAGTCTATTGTCTGGCTGGTGTGGCTCAGTGGTTGAGCGTCGACCCATGCACCAAGAGGTTGTTGGTTCGATTCTCAGTCAGGACACATGCCCAGGTTATGGGCCTGATACCCAGTGGGGGGCATGCAGGAGGCAGCCAATCAGTGTTCTCTCTCATAGGTTTTTCTCTCTCTCTCTCTTCCTCTCACTTCCTCTCTCTCTAAAATCAATAAAAAATATATATATATATATAAATAAAAATAAATCCATCTGTTTCTTTGCAGTTTCATAATGTGGTGACTAGAAAACTGAAAATTACAGATGTGACTTGTGTTCTGTTAGACAGTGTTGCCAAGACAATCCCACAACTCCCTCCCCTCCTCACTTACTCTCTGCCCAGAGGCCACCTCCACTGAGGGGCAACTCTGATCACTCCACCTGACCTGTTTGTCACCTCACCCTACTGTATTTCTGTTCGTCATCTTACCTTACCCGACTTCCTAAAATGAAAGTGCTGCGAGGGCAGGACTTTGTATTCGTGGCACTATGTACAATGTGTGGCCCTTAGTAGATGCTCAATAAATGTTTGTTGAGTGTATTTATACACCGATACAACTATATAAGAGGAAGTTGAGGTTGAATTGATAATATAGTGGTATGTTTTATAGACAATAAGTTAAACAGATATTAACTTTAGAATGTGAAGTTTTTCTTCCTTTTTCAGACCTCAGTTTCACGGGCTCTAGGAAGGCTCATAGACTCGGTACAAGGCCACATGATTTCTTTCTATTTTAATGATTCTTTGTTCTTTGTGCCTCGTGGATATAAGCAACCTGACTCACAGTTATGGATGATACTTAGGTCTACATTTTATTTTATTTAAAAACTTTTTTTCTTTATTGATTTCAGAGGGGGGGGGAGAGGGAGAGATAGAAACATTAATGAGAGAGAAATTGAATGGCTGCCTCCTCCATGCCCCCACTGGGGATTGGGCCCACAACCTGGGCATGTGCCCTGACCAGGAATCAAACCAGCAACCTCTTGGTGCATAGGTCCACACTCAACCACTGAGCCACACTGGCTGGGCTGGGTCTATATTTAAAATTTATACTTTCTAAATAAAAAGCTGGCAGTGGAGAGCTCGATGATAACTTGGGGTGGCTGCCATCAATCTTCTCTGCACGTCCGTGTCACGTAATGCATGATCAGGAGGCAAACCCACTAGCAAGTAACAGGAGAGGCTGCTTCATACCTCTTCATCCCTGGGCTGTGCTTGCCTAATCTGGCATTTCTACTCTCTTACCCTAGCATTAAAATGATAAGAAAGGATATCTACATAGACAGAGAACCAGGGTCCTGGGATCCTTGAGAAAAACCAGGCTTCTCCTTATTAGAAAAGGATAAAGAGAAGTGGATGGGAAGACCAGGGATCCTGCAGTGCCCTTGGCCTCTGCCTGCCAGCACCTGTGGCTTGCTGTGCAAGGCCAGGACAGAAAACATCATTTGGGCTTCAGATGCCCATCAGGAGAGTCCGTGGATGTCGCTGCTGCCTCCTTGCATGCATTTAAAGCCCATCTATCCCCACTGAGCTGCTGCTTTTGCATCCTGTGTGCCAAGGGGATTACAGGTTCCCATGCTATCCAGTAGTGGAGCATTCCTATGAAACCTTTTGTAAGTCGAACAGTGCAAAGCAATAAAGCAATTACCATTCATTTATATGAAAAATACTTGATTTTCCCCGTCCCCAAAATTCAAAGTATGCACAATGTCTTTATTTTGTTCACCATGATCAAAACACATTACATTCAGTTTTATCCTTTATGAGCTCTTTCAGGCTTTTCTGATATCTTAGGCCGCCTCTTGCTAACAGTTTCACAAAATAAATCAAGAAAGAGCCCAGATGTCACAGACACAGTTCAAAGGTCTGGGGCTTGATGCTGAGGTGCTGAGTGTGGTTCCCAGGAAGAAGCTTGGCGGGGTCCCCTCTCTCTGCTCAGGGTGCCACTGCCTCGGTAACAGCTCCTGCAAAACAAATGCTGAACTGCTATTTTTGCTTTTCTTTTCTTTTTTGTAAAAAAAAAAAATCCTCTCAGTTTCTTTCAGTTAATGAAAACAGGTACTAACATAGGTCTTTCGTAAAAGCAAAGTTGTGTAACATGAACTTTCTAAAACCAAGAGATACCTAAATGTGATGCCAACACTCTCTTAAGCTATATGCATTTTAAAGTTTGACTCTTCCACATCAATTCCCCTATTTATTGGATGTAATTTAACATTTTACAAAAGAAAAAGTCCTTTAAAAATATCCAAGAAATAAAGGAGCAGTGTGATACAAAGATGACTCAGTAACTCAGAACTCCACCGCTCTGAGATGAGACCCACCAGGCACGGACAAGGGTGGCTGGGCTGCATCAGCATGGAATGCACCTAGCTTCCAAGACTGTCAGGTTTTCATAGTAGGAGGATGACTATTCTAATGTCCACAATTGCCACTAGATGTTGTCACTCCAAATTTCACCCTACTCCCATGAAAACATTGCTTAACAATCAACCAGGTGGACAATTCCTACTGCATTAATACAATATGAATTAAAACTTTTCCATTAAGAATTTTTCCTAGTTTTATTGAGATATCCTTGGCATACAATATTGTATAAGTTTGTGTACAGCATACATCAAAATGACAACTAAACTACAGAACAACCTTTATTCAGAACTGCCTGAAATCTAGCTGAACTGAAATCCTACAACTAAATATATATGGAAGAAACCACATTGAGACAAGAGAAGCAGAGCCACAGAATGATCTGTCCCCACACCCATGTGTGGCGGTTAAAAGTTGAGAGAAATATCTTGGTTGTGGAGGTCCCCACACACACCAGGCTCCCCAGCACAGAGTTCCAGTGTCGGTAAGAGAAGGCCCCATAACTTCTGGCTGCGAAAACCAGTGGGATTGTGGCTGAGTGAGATAGAGCCCTCTGGAGGTCCAGGCAGTCCTCTTAGAGGGCCTGGGCCCTGACTTGCTCAGATTTACTTGCTCTGAGCTCCAGCACTGAGCCAACAGCTCAAAAGGCACCAGGAACAGATGAGGAGGAATTGAATTGTCTGGCTTTGGAGTGGGAGCTGGAGGGGCAACTTTCTCCCAGACAGAAGCCCTGGCACAGGCCATTGTTCCTTTGCTGAACTCTCTTCCTGCAGGTGCAGGTAGGTACCATATCTGAGTCTCCGTCAACCTGGCTAAACTAACACTGTTCACCAAGCCCAGGTGAATCTTAGATCCCACCCCATGCAAAGTTTGGACCCACCCATGCTGCTTCTAGTGGTTTTTCCATACAAACGACCTGTCTTGTCCCAACATCTCTCCAAGATTCATAAACCCCAAGGTATACTTATGTACCTATTCATAAGTGGCCCCAGGCCTGACACTAGCAGTAGCTGGCCTCAGTTTGCATTTAGGCGTCTCCCAAAACCCTCCAAGCCTAGCACAAGGAGCAACCATGTGCAGAATGCTACCAAACACCTCCACAAATGACACACCCAAAGGGTGGACTCAGCAGGCATCAGAACCCCACAAAATGAATCCCACTCCATGAGATCAGCCCCTGCACAACAGCCCATCTGCTATACTCCCAGTCACTCCCCAAAGCCAGTCTGTCTTAGGGTCAATCCCTCCCACCAGTGTGCCAACAGCAATCAAGGCTCAACTAGAACAGGAGAGCACACACAATCCACACAAAGGACACATCTGGAGAAGCCAACACAGGTGACCCTGGAGACTGCATCACTGGGCCCCATAGGACACCTACTACATAAGGTCACTCTACCAAGAGCAGGAGATGGAGCAGATCTATAATACATAGAAACACACATAAGGAGGTAGCCAAAATGAAAAGACAAAGAAACATGTCCCAAATAAAAGCACAGAAAAAAACTTCAGAAAAGGAACTCAACAAAATGGAGGCAAGAAATCTACCAGATGCAGAGTTCTAAACACTGGTCATAAGGATGCGCAACAAACTTAGAGGAAGAGCAAATTAATTCAGTGAGAACATTAACAAAGAGATAAAAATGAGGTTAGAAAACATGAAAAAGGATCAGTCGGAAATGAAGAATACAATAACTAAAGTGAAGAATACATTAGAGTCAATCAACAGTAGATTACATCAAACCAGTGACTTGGATAACAAAGTAGCAGAAAATACCCAATCAGAACAGCAAAGAGAAAAATGGTTTCAAAAATGAAGATAGTTTAGGGACCTATGGGAAAACATCAAACGTAACAATGTTCACATCACAGGGATACCAGAAGAACAAGTGAGAGCATAAGGGACCGAAACCCTATTTGCAGAAATAATGGTAGAAAACTTCCCTTAGCTGGCAAAGGAAACAGACATAAAAGTCCTGGAAGTACAGAGAGGCCCACACCAAGACACATCATAGTTAAAATGCTAAAGGTTAAAGAGAAAGAGAGAATCTGAAAAGCAGCAAGAGAAAAGCAGTTAGTTATATACAAAGGAGCTCCCATAAGACAGCCAGCTAACGTCTCAACAGAAACTTTGCAGGCCAGAAGGGACTGACACCAAGTATTCAAAGTGATGAAAAGCAAGGCCCTATAAGCAAGATTACTCTGATAGCAAAGCTATCATTTAGAATCGAAGGAGAAATACAGAGCTTTGCAGACAAGAAAAAGCTGAAGACGTCCATCAGCACCAAACCAGTATTAGGAGAAATGTTAAAGTGACTTTTAAAAAAGAAAAGAAAAGAAAGCCCTGGCTGGTTCAGCTTTCAGCTCAGTAGTTAAGTGTCGGCCTGCAGACCAAAGGGTCATGGGTTCAATTTCCAGTCAAGTGCACATACTTGGGTTGCAGGTTCAATCCCTGGCCCAGTCAGGGTCATGTGGGAGGCAACCAATTGATGTGTCTCTTTCACATCGATGTCTCTCTCTCTCTCTCTTTCTCTCTCCCCCCCATCCCTTCCTTCCACTCTATGTAAAAAAATAAAATAAAATAAAATAAAAAAGAAAAAAGAATAAGAAACAGATCAAATATATGAATAATAAAATTGTAATAACTACATACCTATCAATAATTACTTTAAATGTAAATGAATTCAATATTCCAATCAAAAACCATAGGGTGGCTGAATGGATAAGAAAACAAGGCCTATACATATGCTGCCTATAAGAGACCCCTTCACACTGGAGGACACACACAGACTGAAGGTAAAAGGATGGAAAAAGATATATCATGTAAATTGAAGTTTTAAAAAAGAAGAGGTAGCAATACTTTTATCAGACAAAATAGACTTTAAAACAAAGGCTATAACAATAGACAATGAAGGACCCAGTAATTCCACTTCTGGTTATTTATCCAGGAAACCCAAAACACTAATTTGAAGAGGCATATGCATCTCTATGTTCATTGCAGCATTATTTACAATAGCCAAATTAGGGAAGCAACTTAAGTGGCCATTGATAAATGAATGGATAAAGATATGGTACTATATAAAATGGAAGATTATTCAACCAAAGAAAGAATTAAATCTTGCCATTTGTGACAACATAAATGAACGTAGGGGAAATTATGCTAAATGAAATGCCAGAAAAAGAAAGACAAATACAGTATGATTTCACTTATATTGGAATCTAAACAACAAAATAAACATACAAAACAGAAACAAACTCGTAGGTACAGAGAGCATTTTGATGGTTACCAGAATGGGGAGAGGTTGGGAGGATAGAGGAAAAAGGGGAATAGAGGAAGATGTACAAATCGCCAGTTATAAAAACAGTCATATGGATGTAAGCATAGCACAGGGAACACATGTATGGTGTCAGATGGGTACTAGACTTATCAGAGTGATCCCTTTGTAAGTTATATAAATGTCTAATCATGATGTGGTAGGGCTGAAAATAATATAATATTGTATGGCATCTATAATTTCAAAGTTTAAAAAATGATTTCAACCAAAAAGAGCAGAGGATTCCTTCTGTCCATGGTGAGATGGAAGAATGTAGACTATGTCCCATGACATGCACTCCAAAACAATATCAGCCCCAGAACAACCAGCTCTGTCCAACCTCAGCCATCCCAGCAATTTCCATTCATTCCATCTGGTGGGGTATTTTCAGTACTGATTCCAGATTCCAAGATACTCCTGTTCCTCCCCACTAAAACTCAGCATCCATGACTTCCCATTTCAAAACCAACCCAAGCAAGTAAAGAAAACCAAAACAAAACATATACCTGTGTACACATTATACCACACTTTATTTAAAATATAAAAACAACCTCAACTCCATTCTGCCAACAACACACAATTGGATCAGTACAACACGTTGTCATTTTATTGGGGATAGGTTTTGAAGGGGTCAGTGAGAGCCACTAGGAATCCACTTGTATTAAGAGAAGCAATTATTGAGGCATTCAAGCAAGTGAGGTTGGCACATTTTGTTGGCAGAAAAAGATTCACCATAAGAGATAAAAGGCCAGCCCTGGCCGTTTTGGCTCAGCTGTTAGAGCGTCTGCCTGCGGTCCGGAGAGACCCGGGTTCGGTTCCCGCTAAGGGCACGTACCTTGGTTGCAGTTTGTCCCCAGCCCTGGTTGGTTGTGCGGGTGGCAGCCACTCGATGTGTCCCTTTCACATCGATGTTTCCCTCCCTCTCTCTTCCTCCCTCTCCCTCCCGCTCTGTCTGTACAAAAAATGGAAAAATGCGCATGAGGATTAAAAAAAGAGAGAGAGAAAAGGCCAGAAGGACATCCACCACAAGGAAGGCAGGCCCAGAAATTCTTGGGTAGGTCTAAGGGAGGCAAGAGGCAGCTGTGGGGTCAGCTGGTGGCTACACTGATCACGTGGTTCCCTCTGATGAGTTTGCATCTCAACACAAAATAGAGAAAAAAGAGTCGGGTCATCCTAGCAGCAAAACATGAAGCTAAGATGAGCTTCATTTCAGTGCTAGAAGCATTCCCAGCCTTCAGAAAAGAAAGGAACACATGTCTAAAGGTTCGGGAATGTCAAGACATATATTTCTTTAAGGTGGGACCCCCCCAATCTCTCCAGGTCTCAGCCCCGAGCCATGCACAGGGACAAAGCCTCACTACCTCAATTTCTGTCACTTCACTGACCACTAATGTCTTTCCTAACCCTAAGGATTGAGGTTTCCATGGAGATAGGTTGGTTGAGAACTGGTGATATGTCCAGTTCAGATACCACCTTAGGGCAGATGATCCCAGGGACATGAGGCTCTGTAGACTCTCACCATCTGGACCTCGTGTAAAGAGTGTCCTTGCCCACCAGCCATACCCCAGAAGAAACGACAACACCTATAGCTGCCCAGCTGATTCTTAGGGAGTTTGCCTCAGAAAACACTTGGCCATCTGAGCATCTGTCCAGGCAGCCCCCATGACTTCCTGACACCAATAACACACCTGTGAAAGCTCTGCTCTGTCTACCCAGCTCACCCATCTGGGGACCCCAATGCCAAGACCATACAAAGGCTAAAGAAGTGCCCCCTACCTAAGGCACAGACACCCCTGAACCCAACGGGAGGAACAGGGTCCAGAAATCACCAACATTTGTGGGAATTCTTTGGCCCTAAAGAATAGACCAACCAGATTAAGAGCAATGTAATGATTCAGAGGACCTGGGTCCATGCACACATATGAGGGCCCACAGCTTCAGGTGCCCCACTCACAATTCATGTAGAGCCTCCCATACATATACCCATCTATGCCTAAATATTCTTGCTTCACACACTAGTGTTGTGCTGAAGAATCACAAAAAGATGCAAAAAAGACTTCATGTGTGTTGTGTACCTGGTATAAATATTCCCAGCTTGACTAATTTCAAGCTACCCATCTGCTGTCACTTAACACATAGCCCAGGAGAGATATGCACCATCAACTATTCCAAGCTAGTATGAGACAGTTCCAGTGAATCCTGCTCCCTTTCATATGATTATGTGTACACAATGCACTTGCACACTGAGTAGGACCCTCACTCCCACCCTAGATATATGAACACACATGAACACTTCTACCCTCACCCTCACTGAGTATACATATAGACTACCTCTTACTACCTAAAATTTTACTGACAAAACCCTAATTACTCTGTATATTCACATGCTACACCTACAACTATATATATACACACACAACATGAGCCTGTATACAAACATGTGCAATCATTATACCACCCAGATGTACACTGAATACCTACACACATAGGTTCTCTGAAACCACCAAATACATGTGTCTCATGTGCCACCCAAAAAAAGATCCATATGCAATCACACAGTTCTAAAATACACATGCTCCATGATTCCTGAACACATACACAAACTACAGTCTCTTGGTTTCCAAACACACAAAGTGAACTCTCATATCCAATGGAGTACACACCCTATCATAAGCTCCAGGAACTCCAATACATACACAGTCACAAACAACCTATACTTATCAAATACATATAAGTCCACCTCACACACACTGCGAAGATACATACAAGCAACACCACCAAATTCTGCCAGCATTACATTTTGGAACAGACACAAAGAAGACCCTAAGCCTCCTGATACACACACAAATCCCAGATATACACACCTAGAAACCACTGATGAATATATATAAACCTCATATGCTCAGCTAGATACACTCAAAACACAAAAGCACTGACAATCCCTTAAGTCTCACTAAGATACATACACAATGCTCACATGCCTATGAATATACACACATGCAAACATTTCCAAACCCTGAATACAGAGATCTCTCAAACATTATACTTTATGCCACCTCTCCAGAAAACAACCTCGTCACCTCTCCCCTCAATATATACCAAAAGGACACTGTATATTTTTTTCTACACTCACCCTGAATATATGGACAGACCACTTCTTACTACCTACTACCAAACACATATAGAAATACTCTAATATTATCCAAAGAAATATACTTTGAATACTCCTAACAACCCCAAACCCTAGGAACAACCTGATAATTCATGTACCCGGTGACAGATATACACACAAACCAGTATACATGTGCAAGACACAGCAATACCATATATGGAATACCAGCAAACCATATATGGAAAAACTTCCAGATACAAAATTATCCCTAGCTAATAAGAGTCACCTCTCACATCCACAAATACTAACAAATAACAATATCACACCCCCCTGATACATATAAATACAATTCTCCCACTCCCCTGTATCAACACAGAAATATCTCTCCATCAAATACACACATACTCACTTCCCATGTATAAGCCTAATAAATGTATAAGCCTAATAGCCCCCTTCTGAAAAATATAAACATATAGCTCCTGCAAATAGTCCTCCAAACAGCCATGCCCCTTGAATATATGCACAAACTCAATGCACACACAACTCTCCACATTTATACCAGAATTACCCAGTATACAAGTATGTAAACATATCACCCTATACCTTATGTCCCAAATACACATATGTATATGCAGGTAGTGTGGCATTATAACTCCACACTCCCAAATACTCAGAATTAATTACTCCACCTTGCAGAATACACAATCACACAAACACCCCATGATACTTGCATATACAACACCCACCAGTCCTATAAACTAGTCACAGACCTGCCCTCTACACACAGAAATATGCATAGACAGCTCCTGAAAATCACAAAAAGAAATACACATATCCATAAGGCATGCCCTGAACATACAATAATGCGTCCATATTCTCCAAATACAAAACAAAAATATCATTAAAAGATCATACACCCAAGCTAATGAACACAATCATTCTTTTCATTTGCAGATAATCCTTGCCAATCAGTCATTCAAGAAATCCCCAAATTCGGGGGGGCGGGGGGGTAAATATCCTCCCCAAACACTAAATTACAATTCCTAACCACCAAAACTCCTAGAGTATATATACACTACATGTCAACACTCAATCTTATACACTCTCACAAAAACACAGGCATTACCTCCCCTTAATCACAAATATCCAGACAAAACCAACACGCACATCAGATTCCCACCAACCCATTCCACACGCACAAACCCCATCTACACTGCAATCCATGGCTTAACAACAGACTCCCATTACTATTAGAGTCAGCAACGTCGCTCACCTCATTGGCAAGAGTGCGATTTGAACATTGAGGTTTTCAGGTTAAGAAGGAAGACATCGGTAAAACTAGGAGGATGTATATGAAAGTTTCACTCATTTCTACTCATTTTCAATGACTGGAGCTACTTCTTACAGCCCCGAGCTCGTCTATTCTTCAGAACCAGGAGGCCCAGAACGACCCTCAGAGTTCAATAGCTCACACGCTTTATTACATCTCACTGTGAGCCCAGCAATGGCTGAACCGCCCATGAGCGAGTTGCCAGTGGTGCCAATTTCCTAGTGTAAACACCACCAGAAGCGAGCTGGGGGGGGCGGGGGGGAGAATGAACACAGACCTGGGGCACAAATGGCCCACAGAGTGAACAACAGTGAAGAGGGCTGACATCCGAGAGGTGGAGAGTCCGTGCATCTTTTGCCTCCATGTTTACATAACCACTCTGGAGGCCGCCTTGCCTGACCCAATGCCCACCTAGGACCGCCATTGGGGCCCCCACTATGGGCTTGTGCATGAGCAGTTACCAGAACCCATGGCCGCAATGGACTCTGGGAACTCTTGCCAGACGGCAGGATCCCTTGCAGGACAGAACCCCGCCCCCAGTGCACATGCACATGCATGTGCGCGTGCACGTGAGACCTGGCACGAAGCAACCCGGGACCTGGACCAAGCTGTCCCTGTAGGAGAGACAAGAAATGGAGGGTGGAGACTTCCTGCGAAGTTTCTCCAGTGAGGCCTCCTTATCAGGTTTTGGGGGGGCGGGTTTATCCTCATTCAAGGACATTTTTGCATGTGTCTTCCAATAGAGCAAGAGGGAGAAAGGGAGGAAGAGAGAGAGAGAAACATCATGCGAGAGAGACACATTGAGTGGTTGCCACCTGGGGTCAAACTGCAACCAAGGCACATGCCCTTAGTGGGAACCAAACCTGGGACTCTCTGGTCTGAGGGCCACACTAACTGCTGAGCCAAACTGGCCAGGGCCTTATCAGTTTTGTGGTTTTTTTTTAAATCCTCACCTGAAGACATTTTTCCATTTTTTGTTCAGATAGAGTGAGAGAGAGAGAGAGAGAGAGAGAGAGAGAGAGAGGAAAAGAGAGAGAGAGATACATCGACGTGAAAGGAACACATGGAGTGGCTGCCACCCGCATGACCAATCAGGGCCAGGGACAAACTGCAACCGAGGTACGCGCCCTTTGCAAGAAACCAAACCAGGGTCTCTCTGGAGCACAGGCCAACACTCTAACCTAACCGCTGAGCCAAACCAGCCAGGGCCTTAGCAGTTTTTTAAGGAGTGCTTATAGGATTCATATGCAGATGAGACCACATGCAAGGATGAGCCTACCTTTCAAAGAGCAAGAGAAATTTGGAAGACAAGGAACAGCAAGCAGTCTTCTAGGCTCAGACTGGCAAGGTAGGATTTAGGTGGATGCAGGTTTTTGTGGATCGATATTGAACATGGTGGATAGAATTCTGGCTTTTTCTCAACACGCACATCCATCTCAAGTGCAGTGGAATTTTAACACTCAGGAAAACCAGGACCTTAGCATGTTAACCCCGTTAACACATGGAAGCAGATTTTTTGCCTTCTTGCCCCTTACCTCTGTCCTTACCTCTGCAGAGCCTGGATGGTCAATGCTATATGACCGCTCTCACAAATTCCATATCCTCCAAAGAGTGTGTATATTTCACATGTGTGTGCCATTGTGTTTTGTGGTAGAACAGAGATGCACACTTAGTCTTTTTTTTTTTTAATTAATTAATTTTTGTTACAGATGTTTCTCCTTTTCCCCCCACTGATTCGCCCCTCCTCCTCCCTCCCTGCCCTGTCCCCAGTTTGTTGTCCATGTCCACTGTTCATGCATACATGCATATAAATTCTGTGGTTTATCTCTTCCCCACCACCCCCCTATTTAGGGGATTGTCAGTCTGTATCCCACTTCCGTGTCTCTGGGACTACCCCCTTCCTCAGATTGTTATGTTCATTATATTCCACAAATAAGTGAGATCATATGAAACTTGTCTTTCTCTGTTTGGCTTGTTTCACTTAGGATGATACTTTCTAGGTCCCTCCATGTAGTCTCAAAGGATAAGAGGTCTTTCTTTCTTACCGCTGCATAGTACTCCATTGTGTATATGTACCACAGCTTTTTTATCCATTCGTCTACTGATGAACACTTGGGCTGTTTCCAGATCTTAGCTATTGTAAATAGTGCTGCTACAACAAACATGCGGGTACATGTATTCTTTCATATGAATGAAGAAATGCTCATCATCACTAATCATCAGAGAGGTGCAAATTAAAACAACAATGAGGTATCACCTCACACCTGTCAGAATGGCCACCATCAACAAATCATCAAACAACAAGTGTTGGCGAGGGTGTGGAGAAAAGGGGACTCTAATACACTGCTGGTGGGAATGCAGACTGGTGCAGCCACTATGGAAAACAATATGGTGTTACCTCAAAAAACTAAAAATTGAACTTTCATTTGACCCAGTGATCCCACTTCTAGGAATATATCCTAAGAAGCCTGAAACACCAACCAGAAAGCACACTTAGTCTTTGTACTGGGAGCTCTCCTTCTTATATGGAGGAGTAGCTAATACAAGCCTAATAAGTTATTTGGTTGGTAGAGTTGCCAGATAAAATACAAGATGCCAGTTAAATGTAAATTTCAGAAAATAGTGAACAAATTTATACTAAATATTTGTCCCAAATGTTGCATGGGACACAATTATCCTAAAAACTAATTCATTCGGTATCTGAAATTCAAATTCAATTGAGCATCTATTATTTGCTAAATCTGGCCACCTATTCTTTCATGTAGTTTGAATTTTAAGAACTGTATAACTTCTTTTTGTTTTTCTTTCACTTCTCTGAACATTTACTGCAGTTTAATATTCAACATATTTTTAACTACATCAGAAATATGACATTTTTAATGGTTTTAATATAGTCTTATTCTTCCATCAAGGTCTGTCACAATGACTTGTTTTCATATATATAGTCTCTTTAAGCTGTTCTGTGAGATGTCCAGTTATTTGACCAGTAAGAAGATTTTTCTTTGTTTTTTACATAATATTTTTTATTAATTCATTTATTTTTGTTACAGATGTTTCTCCATTTTCCCCCACTGATTCCTCCCTCCCCCTCCCTCCCCACCCTGTCCCCACATTTGTTGTCCATGGCCATTGTTCATATATACATGCATATAAGTTCTGTGGTTTATCTCTCCCCCCAACCCCCTCTTCTGGGGATTGTCAGTCTGTACCCCACTTCCACGTCTCTGGGACTACCCCATTCCTCAGACTGTTATGTTCATTATAATCAACAGATAAGTGAGATCATATGATATTTATCTTTCTCTGTTTGGTTTGTTTCACTTAGGATGACACTTTCCAGGTCCCTCCATGTCGTTTCAAAGAGATCTTCCTTTCTTATAGCTGCATAGTACTCCATTGTGTATATGTACCACTGCTTTTTTTATTCTTTAGTCTGCTGATGCACATTTGGGCTGTTTCCAGATCTTAGCTATTGTAAATAGTGCTGCTATGAACATGGGGGTACATATATTCTTTCTGATTGGTATTTCAGGCTTCTTAGGGTATATTCCTAGAAGTGGGATCACTGGATCAAATGGAAGTTCAATTTTTAATTTTTTGAGGTAACACCATATTGTTTTCCATAGTGGCTGCACCAGTCTGCATTCCCACCAACAGTGTACTAGCGTCCCCTTTTCTCCACACCCTCGCCAACACTTGTTGTTTGATGATTTGTTGATGGCGGCCATTCTGACAGGTGTGAGGTGATACCTCATGGTTGTTTCAATTTGCATCTCTCTGATGATTTGTGATGTTGAGCATTTCTTTATTGTCTCTTGGCCATTTGTATGTCCTGTTTGGAGAGGTGTCTATTTAGTTCCTCTGCCCATTTTTTAATTGGGTTCTTTGTCTTCCTTTTGTGGAGTTGTATGAGCACTCTATACATATTGGAAATTAACCCCTTATCTGATATATCATTGGCAATTATGTTCTCCCATACAGTGGGTTGCATTTCTATTTTGATGATTGTATCTTTTGCTGTGCAGAATCTTTTTAGTTTGATGTAGTCCCATGTGTTCATTTTCTCCTTTGTTTGTGTTGCCTTAGGTAAGAACTTCAGAACTTCTTGTTTTAGGAATCTAACCTTCAGATATAGAGGAGCCACGCTACCAGTACATAGACAATCACTATGGTATATACTAATAATATTACATGTAAAATAAATATATTGGAACATATATTAATATTTAGCTGGAGAAAAACCTGAGAGCATTTTTTTAAATGAAAATGGTTTGCACTTGCCTTTAGCTGTGTAACACATCTCCAGAAAGATGTAAAGGAAACAACACTGGCATCCTGTGGGAAAGAAGGCTGTGCTGCCAGGGGAGACAGGCAGGGGAAAGACTCCTCGCCACTGCATTCTTCCATTTTGCACAGTTTGACTAGGAACTTTGCAAAGACATTACTTGTTTAAAATATTATATTAAAATCACTCAAATGGTAAAAAAAAAAAAAAAATCAAACATTGAACAACATAATACTCTGAGAAACAAAAAGTAGTGATTTCTAGTCTAGCCTGTGTAGGTTACAGGGTCTTCCCCTGATGGGCTGGAGCAAAGGGGTGTGTTCCTAAGGCTGGGCCAACTACAGTCTGCAGAGCTCCCAAACTGGATGGTACTTGAGCCTGCAGGACTGCTTCCTAAAGAAGATGTGCACCACCTGGCCAGTGTAGCTCAGTGGTTGAGCATACATCAAGAGGTCGCCAGTTTGATTCCCGGTCAGGGCACATGCCCAGGTTGTGGGCCAAATTCCCAGTGCAGGTGGCCAACTGATGTTCTCTCTCATTGATGTTTCTATCTCTCTCTCCCTCTACCTTCCTCTCTCCCTAAAATCAATAAAGGAAAAAAATTTTTTTAAAGAAGATGTGCACCCAGCAACCGAACAGGCTGAATCTGCTGAGTCAATCCTACTTTCAAACACCGGGTTCTGTGCAGCCACAATACCTATTATTTTTTATGTTTGAATTTTGTTCAACAAGTGTAGTCTGGGTTGAAGTAAGCCAAGAGCCAGATAAGAAGCAGGTTGAGGGACCCAAAACTAAGTTGATCGATCAAGAATTGAAATAAAGGGAACATCAAGTAAAGCCTTTGTGCTTTAAAAAAAAAAAAGTATAAATTGCCTAAAGAGGCACACATCAATTGTGTTACCACTTAAAATTTGAAAGAAACTTCTGGTTCTTGCCCACCTGCTAAAGTCCTCCAGGGAATGGCTCCTCACCCCACCCAGACTCACCTACCCTACCCTCCATGCCTCCTCACTACAGAATGTCTGGAATTCTACATTCCGCTGTTTAAATTCAAACTCTTACCTTCACTGAATGCTGAATGTCTGTTGGAGCAGGACACTCTCTGGTTCCTGGACTTGAATTTTCCCACTGTGGAGGCACCTAGGCAGCGGTGGTCAGTGCCTCACCCTGAGGGCATGGCTTCAGAAGGAGGAAAGCCTGGAGGTTGGGGGAAGTGTTTTAGAGACCAGGCTGTCCCTCAAAACGTGGGATTAAAATGTGACACTTTCACTAAGGAGACAGTTTGGATTGAACTACAGGAAGGAGAGAGCACTGGACCTCCGAGGGCCTGTCACCTGGGGAGGTTGGGAGCCTGTGGAAACCTGTGAGGGCACTGGACGGGGGGGGGACTAAGAGGTGGATCAGGATGACTCAGGGCAAATGCCTGGGTGTGGAGAAAAGATGACAGCGGGCACAGCCTTTCCAGAGGGGAGACGAGCCACTCGATTTTGTGTGTGTAGACGCAGGGGTGGGGAACCTTTTTTCTGCCAATGGCCCTTTGGATATTTATAACATCATTCACAGGCCGTACAAAATTATCAACTTAAAAATTAGCCTGCTATATTTGGTCAGGCTAATTCGACGAGGCGTGTGATGTAAGCTGGTATTGGTTTCGCACCAGATGTTCCCCACCCCTGGAGAGCAGCGGGTTATGTCAAGGTGGTGGCACAGGGAAGGTCCAGTCCTCTGTCCTGTTCTTCGGGCACCTGGAGCTTGCCCCACAATATCTTCCTAAGGGATCTGAACTGAGTATACTAGAGCTAATGGGGGCAGTGGGGAGAAGTGGTCTTAGCCAGAAAGTTGTCCAGTGGGGCTCTGTGTGGCCAAGTCTACAATAAAAGGTTCTCCCTAAAGGCTAGGCTGGAAGGTACTCTGACTGCTGCAGCCCAGAACTTCTCCCCTGCTTCCAGCCCGGAGCTCACTTCTCCTCCGTCCAGGGAGCTGCTCATTGTCTCGGATTCCACACAGGCAGGGCAGCCGGGTGACTTCCATCAAGAGAGGGCTCAGTTCCCTGAGGTGTCCTGAATTGTTCCCCTTCTGTTGCAACTCAGTTTTTCAGACCTGCTTCCTCTTGTCGTGTATCTCCTGGCACATCCTCTGCCCTGCCTTTTACCTTTCAGATGAAGGGTTTGCTCGTATTCTGTGTCATTGCTTCATGGACAGAAAACACATGTGGAACGTGGTTGGTTTGCCCGTGGGACATCTCTGACGGTGGACCCATTGTAAAGGGGGCAGGGGGAGTAGCGCAGAAGCAGAAAGACGATCTTCTGTGTCATGAGTAAACGTCCTAGGGCACCGTCCTGAGTAATTGGGAGCCGTGGCATTGTTTGTTCTTCTGGACTTGGATCTACACAAGTTCCTCCAAACAGAGATGTGTTCCAGACAACTTTGTCCCGCTGACACCGGCTCACACCTGGCTCTGACTGGGTCTTCATTTCTCTTGTTGGGAGCTGGGAGAGGAAGGACCACAGGCTGTCTGCAGCCCCAGGACCAATCTGACATGACAGCAGCAATGGAACTTTCTGGAAACCTCCACTGACAGCCCCCTTCTCTCCATTCCTGGCCCTTTTCTATTTCTCTGCAGCCATTTTGGCTGTGAAATGGCAGAATCTATGGGATACAATGCCTGCTGCACAGATTCTTCTCCCGGGAACAGAGCTCCTGAGCGTGGCCGTTAGTCTGAGCACGGAGGCCACCGGAGTGGCAGAACCTGGCCCATGTTATGTGTTTGCTGTTGTTGGTTCTGACACGCACGTGCGTGCTGGGCTGGTGTTTGAAGGATTATATCACGGTTCGTGGTGCCTTCTGGAGAGATAGTACTCAAGGGTTTCTGTGTCGTTGTGCAAGACCAGGAGAGAAAGGGAGTGATTTATGTTGAGGAAAAGAGGAGGAGGTGGGGCCCTAATATTTTAGACACTGCCTGCTCACATAGGCCTAGAACTGACCTTAGAGAAGGTTGCTACCGCTAGTGTGTCTGCCTGGGTCATTTCCCGCAGAGCACATTTCTGCCCGGTGCCATGCCTTGGGAGACACCCCTGCAGCTGGCAGGGTCAGGTGCCAGGGAACCCTTAGGGAGGCTCTCGGAGCTGGGGCTGTTTCTTCTCAACAGAGTGGTCAGGGAGCCTTTGTGAGCAGGAGCAAGCTCAGTGGAATAATTGTCAACTGGAGGTCAAAGCATGACAGTGACTTGAGGATATTTGCAAACTCCACAGTGTCCCCCATCCAAGTGGCCCTCCCCTGTTGAGGCTCAGGGACCCAGAGCAACCCAGTCCTGTTTGCTGATTCTCCATTTCCACTCACCCCTTCCTTTGTTTCAGCGGCATCTGCAGTGCTGGCAGCAGATGTGATCATGAACCCTGGTGCCTCCATGACTCCTGTCATGGCCCTGCCCTTTCCCACGTCCACTACTGGCCCTGCATACCAGCCACCTTGAGAGCAGCACCGGTCACCCCTCATGACTCCATCATTCCCTTCTCGTCGCCCCCTGGTGCTGCCAGCTTTGCCCAGGACACCTCTGGTGGCAGGAGATGCTGATCATGGCCCCATTGGGACTGGGGCTTGCAACATCATGGACCAGATCAAGTCAGAAGGGAGACAGCCACAGCCGCCCCAGACTCAGACCATTGTCCTGACTCAGGCCTCCATCAGCGGGAGTGCTCCAGGAGCACTCTATGAGGGTGCTGTGTGTCCTGCACCCCCATTCTTGGAAGCCTCTGCAGTGGAGATGATTATGCCCACCGTGGCTTTTGGGGGCACCAAGGCCAGCGAGGGAGGCTGGTGTCCCGGCCTTCCTCCTCAAGCCTCACCCCCAGTTGCCCAGCTGGCCTGTATCAACCACCCAGTGAGCATTGGGCCACAGGTACATGGGGCTTCCAGGGAGGATGACCTGGCCACTTCCCAGTCCAAGGTCTTGCCAGATGACTCCTGTAACCCCAAGAGTGTGTACGAGAACTTACAAGGTTGGGAGCACTCGAAGGCCCTGGCCCAGAGCACCTTCCCCAGAGTGCTGATGCAGAAGCTCTTTCCTGCTTTCTCATGTGAGTGTGCCGGGCAGGGGCACAGGGGCTCACCTGGCGCTTTACATCAAAGAGGAACGTGGGACGGACACGCAGGCTGGCTTATCCTGGGACACTGGAAGGAAGGTCTGAGGGTGGTGTCCCAGCTTTGGGTGCGAGTGGACAGTCAGCCTCAAGTCCAGGTTCATGGGCTGCTGTGAATGTGAGGCAGTAACAGCAGTAGCTGGGAAGGCCTGTCAGGGCACACACAGACACTCGTCCCTCACCTGCTGACATTCAGTGATCCGTGGGGGGTGGAAAGCGTGTGCCCCACAGAGCAAGGTGGGTTGGGTGGGTGGAGGCCAGGCTGTGGACCATGCCTGACCCAGAGGTATTACAGCCCAGTGCTCCGGTCCCTGTCTGGGCTGAAGCCCACCATGAAGGTGGAGGAGGAAACAGGGTGGGCTATGCAGGAATAGCAGCGCTTTGACCAGGTGATCCATTACGAGATGGCAGGAAAGTGAGTGAGCGTTCAGAGTCTCAACAGCTGTGTGTGTAGCGGGGCGGAGAGAGGGGATAACGGCATTGTGGGGGGAGGCTGACTGCAGAGCAGGGTCCAGCTGTGGTGGTGCTCATCAGAGAGGATGTTGGGAGGAGGGTTGTCGTTCAGCACGGGGTCCCCGCAGCCCAGAGGCACTTCTTCCCTCTGGAAGCCTCTCCCTCATCTTCAGAGCTTGGGTTGACATGAAGGCTCAGGACAGGCTGGGTGAATGTGCCCAGCCCAGAGGGTCAGACTGCAGCCATAGGGCAGTGCAGGGAACATGCTCCTCCAGGCAGCCCCTCAGTGGCTCAGGCCTGACAGCCGCCAGGCACTTGCCCTTGCATCCCTCCACCAGCTGCTGCCTTTGCTGGGCTCTGAGCAGCCTGTTCTCAGCACGGCCTGTGCCTTTCTCACCTCCCGCCCCAGGTTCATGGAGCTTGAGGCGGAGGAGGAGGTGCAGATTCAGAAGTTGCAGTGGATGAAGGGGGCGCAGGGCCTGCCTCCTCCAGCTCCACGGAGGCCTGATTCTTGGGGGCCACTAGCCCCAGCGGTGGGCCCCAGCCAGGTATGGCAGCAAATTCCCATTGGATCCATGACCAAAGGCAACAGGGGCCTAGGACAGGCCACTGTCCCCACGTCGGTCCTTTACCTTCAAGGGGGCCTTGGTCATTCAAACAAAGAAGCTGTGAGAGCCAGGGTCTCAGCTGCCCTTTGTCACCATGGAGTCTGAACTTGGTCAACTTCTGTAACCTCTCTCCCGCCTCCTCTTCAAGGACCCAACATACAGCCTGCTAAGAAGTGGGCTGGGTGGGTCCCCCTTGGAGAATCCTCTCCTCACACATCCTCTCCTCACACTTGACTCTTTTGGCTGCTCCCCTCCGCCTTCCCACAGTCACTTGGCTTCAGAGGTCCTGACCCAGCCGCACCCATGTTACTGTCTCTCCAACACTGCGCTCACCATTGCATGCTCCAGAGGTGGAAGCTGGGGTCCCTCACACCCCCTCTTCCTTCCTCTCTGCCCCAGGGCTCATTCCCAGGAAGGACATACCCAGGGCCCAGAGTGCCCACACACCCCAGTGGCCCTGGGAGACTGGGGAACCCAAGGATATCTTCCATGAGGCCATGAAAGAGTACATGGACATCATGGAGGGGCTGGTGGGGCTGGCCCACTCAGCCACGGGGGAGCCAGGTAGAGAATGGCAAGAGGACAGAAAGGAGACGCAGCAGGAAGAGGACGGGACCCACCCGAACCCCAGTCTCCTGAGCTACACTGACGAGCTGTGTTCCCAGGAAGACTTTGTCACCAAGGTGGGCTCCAGACTCTACAAGATTCCAGAGGGTGGCACTCACAGCCTCAAAAGAGAAAGTGTGACCAGTCTGTCACAGGGTGGTGGAGGAAGCGGCACTGCAGTCAATACGGAGCAGCAGGGTGTCCCCCCCTGCTAGACTAGATGTGACCTGGCTGTTCCCCAGAGGAGCCAAGGGCTGCTTCTGATCCCAGGGCTGACCCTGACTCTTCTACTGACTTGGGAGGATAGGGGACAGGGAGGGAGGCTGGACACTTAGCGTGGGATGGGCCTGGGGGTAGGAGCAACACCTTTGGGGCACTGTGTGTCAATGGATAAAATGGTTTTGTCTGAAAATGCCCTGGGACCTCTGTCTCGATACTCAGATCTGTGCTGCTCCTTGGAGAGGGGACCTGAGAGGAAGGAAGGATATGGGAGGTCACGTGCGCTGTGGATCCACGGGGACCTTCAGTGCCCCCTTCCGACTGCTGGGAGCACACACCTCTCTAATCCCCAGGGACCCCTCTGATCACTGCCGATCCCAAGGCCAGGCTGGGTGAGGGGTTTCTCCGAAGCCATCAGACGACACGGGGCTGAGTGATTCTCAGCTTTGCCAGGGTTTCCTGTGTGGGTGGCCTGACTGGGAGAGGAAGAGGCGTGGTCTCAGGGGACGCGCTGTCTTCCTCTGGGCCTCCCGTAGGAACAGCATCCTCTAGTCTCAGCAGGAAGATTGAATGTGGAGAGCAGAGGAGGCTGCGGCTGATACAAGGTGGTGACAAGAGTAATGGGCACTTGTCCGAGGCACATACCTGGGAAATGGCAGTGGGTGGGAGCGCACCAAGTCCCGTGCGGGGTTTCTGTGTGGAAGCATCTTGTCCAGCTGAGGGAGGAGAACCCATCTGCTGCGGCTGGGGATCTGGGCTTGGGGACCAGGGGTCTTCAAGGACACCTCCCAACCACTGTCCCTCCCCCCAACCACGGCAGGACTCTTGTATAAATGCTGATGCAGATTAATGTAACAGTTCCTGTTAACAAGCTGTGACCCAGTTGCACCAGCACAGCACAACCAGCAGGGGTGGTAGGGGTGAGGGTGAGGTGTGGGTGGCCCCAGGGCTGGTGGGAGCTGGAGATGTGCGGGGGGGGGGGGGGGGCCTCAGTTGCCCTGCTGTGGGCACTGGTACAGACCCCACAGTCAAAGCAGAGGATCTGAACCCTAGATGTAAGAGTGAGGTGAGCAAACAGTGAGGGCAGGGGGTGAGCCAAGGAGACCCTGTCTGCAGAATGCTTGTCCCAGCACCAGTCAGACGCTCGGATCTCACGTGATTAGCCGGCCCTCATCCCCTTTCCTTCCAGCCAATGCCTCTTCCCCATGTCTAAGTGTTCATTTCTTCCGGGGGTCAGGTTGGGTTGGGACAGCTGAGCCTCCCCGAGCATGGAAGCAGCTCCACCCCGGGCGGAGGTCCAGCAGCAGTGATGGGATGGGACTAAGCAGTCCAGTTCCTCATGTGGCATGACTCTCTGCTGCCCACCCCCATGTCAGGGCCCTCACCCACCTCCCACGGAATCGGGGTCAGCCCATAGGCCCTCCTCTGCTGTCCCCCTTCCTCCCATGCGGTGGGCAGCACCCATGTCTGCCAGCCTTCCTGGGCACTCTGTGAAGGAGACTTCCCATCTTGGCCATGCTTTCTCCAGCTGCTGCCCCCTCCTTGTTCAGTGGGGCCTTAGCACAGAGAACTGGGCTCAGAGGTGATGCCAGACTCTGTGTGTTTTGTGGGTCTGGTCCAGAAACTGCCACCCCTCATGAGTGAGCATCCTCCGCACAAGCCCACTCGATGTGTCTGTGCCTAGCATGACAGGGTGACAGGCATGGCCTGGACCCTCTGTTCACTGGTGCAAATTAGTGACTTCTCTGTTTTCAGAGTCTTCTTGTGAAACAGGGTAACACATCTCCCTCTCAGGGTGGTTAGTAACACTGAGTGAGTCGTGTTGGAAGGGTAGGAATCAGGAAAGAGTGACTAGTGACTGAAGTAGAACCCGTGAAAACAACATCATCCCATCGAACTTCCATGGAAATCATGATGCTCATACAGAGAAGGTGTTCCCTGTGCTCGGCATCCTCTGGTGCTCCACTTCCTTTTGGCTCATTGGGTCTCCAAAGAGAGCCTGGACACCAGTCATGTTTCACCCATTTTTCTGCGAGGAAAGTGGGCTCAGGGAAGTCAGGGGTCTGAGTGCAGTTCACGCATCAGAAACTGGAGCAACCCAATTGGCCCACGTGGCTTTGATTCCAGAGCCCTCCTGTTCCACTAGAAATAAATCCCCTTGAAGAAGCCATGGCATCCCAGAAAAATCCCAGTGACATAGGAGCAAGCATTGCCACCACCCTCATGATTCTGAAGTGGCATCTTGTTGTGGATTGAGATCATATTTCCCTGAGGTTGAGCATCTTTTCATATGTTTATTGATCGTGTGTATGTCTTCTTTGGAGCAATGTGTATTCATCCTTTGCCAATTTTTACTTGGTATGTCTCTTTTTCATATATTTTAGGTAACAGAATCTTTCCAGAGATATGATTTGCACAAAATTCTCTCACTTTGTGGATTGCCCATTACTTCCTTGATGGTGTCTTTAGAAGGAAAAGAGTATTAACTTTTTTTTAATTCTCACCTGAGGCCATTTTTCCATTTTTTGTTCAGATAGAGTGGGAGGGAGAGAGAGAGAGAGAAACATCGACATGAAAGGGACACATCGAGTGGTTGCCACCTGCACGACCCAACCAGGGCTGGGGACAAACTGCAACCGAGGTACTTGCCCTTAGCAGGAACCGAACCCGGGTCTCTCTGGATCACAGGCCGACACTCTAACCACTGAGCAAACTGGCCAGGGCAAAAGAGTGTTAACTTTTTATGAAACTCAATTTATTTATTTATTTTTGCTTTTGTTTTGGGTGTTCTATCTAAAAATCTGTTGACAATCTTATGTCATGAAAATGTATGCCAATAATCCTTCCTTTTAAAAACCATCTTTACATTTTTAAGTGTATAGTTAAGTAGTGTTAAGTATATTTGCATTGCTGTGCAACAAAGCTCTAGAAATTTTTCATCTTTCAACATTTGAACTCTATATACATTAGACACTAATTTTCCCACCTCCTCCCCTAGACCTGGACAACCACCTTTCTACATTCTGTTTCTATGACTTAGGCTACTTTAGATACTTCCTATGAGTGGAATCATATGTATTTGTCCTTTTGTGACTTGCTTATTTCACTTAATATAATGTCCTAGAGGTTCATCCACATTGTAGTATGTGACACAGTTTCCTTCTTTTCAAAGAAGGAAATATTCCATTGTATGAACAGACAACATTTCCTTTATCTATTCATCTGCTGGTGGACATTTGGGTTCTCTTGGGTACTGTAAAAAATTCAGCAATGAATGTGGATGTGAAAATACCTCCTTGAGATCCTGCTTTGAATTCTTTTGGATACATATCCAGAAGTAGATTGTGGCATCACATGGTAATTATATTTTTAATTTTTTGAGAAAATTCCAACTTGGTGTATATATATCTTATAAAAGTGTTAATGCTTTTATTAAGGCTATAATCAAAATTATATATACTGATACTTTTGGAAGTTATATATTATTGTATTGCATATATCATGTTGCTGTAAGTCTTCTTTCAACATTCTGACATCAGGGTAATAAATTGATATATTTTTGATATTATTTAATTTTGAATTATTCATAATTTTGCATTGTGTGTATATATAAAAATAATTATAAGTATCTTATTGTTGAACTTTTATAAATTGTAATGTTAAAGGATAATCAGTTCTAGATACAAAGTTTTCCTGTTCAAGAGCTTTGAAAAATTATTCCATCTAATATGCTTTTTGTAATTGCTATTGAAAATTATGCCGTCATTTTAATAACGCTTTTTTTGTAGGTGATCATCTTCCTTGCTAATTGATTTTAAGACTGTCTTTGTCTTTCAAGTTCTACAGTTTCAAGAGATGTGGCTAGTCTCAAGTTTTATAAAAATTCTCTATTCTCGCCCTGGCCAGTTTGGCTCAGCGGTTAGAGCGTTGGCCTGCGGTCCGGAGAGACCCGGGTTCGGTTCCCGCTAAGGGCACGTACTTCGGTTGCAGTTTGTCCCCGGCCCTGGTTGGTTGTGCGGGTGGCAGCCACTCGATGTGTCCCTTCACGTCGATGTTTCTCACTCTCTCTCCCTTCCTCTCTCTCCCTCCCATTCTATCTGTACAAAAAATGGAAAAATATCCTCGGGTGAGGATAAAAAAAAAAAAAAAAAAATTCTCTATTCTCCATGTGATCTCTTTTGCTTTACTAACTGATGATACACATTCTTCATCAACTCTGTAACAAAACCATTTCAAAAAATTCAAGAGGAGTGAAGAAGACTCCCAAGATCATTTTATGATGCCTGCATTATTCTAATTCCAAAATCAAATAAAGGCACTACAAGGAATGAAAATTATAGGCCAATTTCCCTGATAAATATAGATACAAAAATTCTCAACAAAATATTAGCAAATTGAATCTGACAAAACATTAAAAAGATTATACACCATGATCAAGTGGGGTTTATTCCTGGGATGCAAGGTTGGTACAATATTTGAAAATCAATTAATGTGATACACCACATAAATAAAATGAGGGTTTAAAATCATATGATCGTATCAATAAATGCAGAAAAAGCATTTTACAAAATCAATCACCAATTTACTATAAAAACTCTCAACAAAGTGTGAATAGAGAGATCATACATCAACATAATAAAGGCCACATGTGACAAACTCATAGCCAAGATCATACTCAATATGCAAAAACTAAAAGTGTTTCCCTTAAGATCAAGAATAAGACAGCTTTTACCACTCTTATTCAACATAGGACTGGAAATCCTAGCTACAACAATCAGACAAGAATAAGAAATAAAGGCATCCAAATTGGAAAGAAAGAGTAAAATGGTCATTATTTGTAGATGACATGACACTGTATATGGAAAACACTAAAGCTATCACCAAAGAAACTACTAGAACTAATAAGTGTGGTAAAGTAACAGGATACAAAATTAATATTCAGAAATCTGTTGCATTTTTATACACCAATAATGAACTATCAGAAAGAGAAACTAAGAAAATCCAATTTACAATTGCATCAGAAAAATAAGGTACCTAGGAATAAACTTAACCAAGGAGGTAAAAGATCTGTACTGAGAAAATTATAAGATAGTGAAGAAAGGAACTGAAGAAGATACAAGTACATGGTAGCATATACCATGTTCAGGAATAGAGAGAAAACACATCATTAAAATGTCCATACCGGGATTTCAAAATGGGGGCGGAGTAAAGAAAGCTACACAGACCATCTCCCAGGACCAAACTGGAATTACAACTAAAATAAAGACAAATCATCATGAAAAAGCAACAGAAAAGCAGCTTGTTAGGACCATATAACCAGGGACACTGAATCAATCCTGGTAGAATTGCAGAGGTGTGAGAGGGGGCTGGGACCCCATGGACAGCAGCGGTCTTAGCTGTGAGCAGCACCCTTGGGGTTAAACTCCCAAGCAGTTCCACAGCAAAGAGCCAGGACAGAGAGCTAAAAAGCCAGAGCCACTCACCTGGGGCTGTGGCAGAGGGAGGATAGACTGGACTGGAAATGTGCAGGGACACTTGGGATTTGAAGGACGATCAGAGCTTTTGCTGAGTTGCTGCCATGCAGGATGATGGTCATCCTACTCCTTCCCAGGGCTTTGGGGAGAGGAAGCAGCCCCTTAGAGGTGGCCACTAAAATGCAAATTGAGGCCCATTAACAACAAGCACCTGCCCCTCCCGTGGGAAATTTGTTCACTCTGACACCTGAGGGAGTTTTTCATTTAACTGAGAACCCGAGGCTCTTCAAGAAACCATGACTAATAGCCTCCAGGCAAAAAGCTAGAGGATAACTGAACCATTCCTGGGCTTGCAACTCTACCCAGGAAAGTAAGACTTGACAGTGGTGTTTAACATGGGTCCTTTCTCACTCATCCAAACCCAGTAAAGAGAGCCACAAACAGCATAACACCAACACCCACAGGGAAAATATGGCAGGCCCAAAATACCACTGAGATACCCAAAATGATGAATCAAAGAAACAAATCTCAAATGAAAGAACAAGAGACCCCTACCAAAGACGAGATAAATGAAGTGCAGTTGAACAAGTTAACAAAGCTAGAATTCAGAGCCATGATCTTGAGAAAGCTCAACAGCATGTGTAAGGACATCAGCACCATGAGTAAAGACATAGTAACATTGAAAATAAACCAACTGGAAATAAAAAACCACCAAGAAGAAATGAAGAATGACATAGAAGAATAAAAAAAACACATTGGAAGGACTAAACAGCAGAGTAGAGGAAGCTGAGGACCGGATCAGCGAATTAGAAGACAGGGTAGAAAAAAATCAACCAATCAGAAAACCAAAAGGAAAAAACAATTAAAAAAGAGGTAGACAGCTTAAGAGAACTGTGCGGCAACTAAAAACGTAATAATATTTGCATCATAGGAGTCCCTGAAGAAGAAGAAAATGAGCAAGGTTTAGAGAATATATTCAAATAAATAGTGTCAGAAAACTTCCCTAATTTGGTGAAAGAAAAAGGCATTCAAGTTCAAGAAGCACAAAGTCCCAAGTAAGAAGAACCCAAACAGGCACACACCAAGACACATAGTATTTAAAATGCCAAAAATTAAAGGCAAAGAGAGAATTCTAAAAGCAGCAAGAGATAAGCAACAGGTTACCTACAAAGAAACCCACATAAGGCTCTCAGCTGACTTCTCAACAGAAACACTATAGGCCAGAAGGGAATGACATGAGGTAATCAAGGTCATGAAAAACAAGGATCTGAATCCAAGACTACTCTACCCAGCAAGGCTATCATTCAAAATAGAAGGTAAAATAAAGAGCTTCTCAGACAAAAGAAAAAAAGGCTAAGGAAATAAATTAGCACCAAACCAGCACTGCAAGAAATGTTAAAAGGACTGTTGTAATTAGAAGAAATAGCAAGAAAAATATGACCACACTAAACAGAAATGGCAATAAATAAGTACATATCAATAATCACTTTAAAGGTAAATGGATTGAATGCTTCGATAAAAAGACACAGAGAAGCTGATTGGATAAGAAAGCATGACTCATCTATATGTTGTTTACAAGAGACCCACCTCACAATAAAAGACTCACATAGGTTGAATGTGAAGGGATGGAAAAAAATCTTCCAAGCAAACGGAAAGGGCAACAAAAACCTGGGGTAGTAATACTCGTATCTGATTAAATAGATCTCAAAATGAAGGCTATAACTAGAGACAAAGAAGACCACTACATAATATTAAAAGGATCAATCCAACAGGAAGATATAACCCTGTTAAACATATATGCACCCAATATAGGAACATCAACATATATTAAAAATCTTCTGGAGGACTTCACAGGAGAAATTAACAGCAATACAATCGTAGCAGGGGACTTCAACACCCAGCTGACATCACTGGATAGATCCTCTAGACAAAAAATTAGCAAGGAAATAGAGACTCTAAATGAAGCACTAGACCAAATGGATGTAAAAGATATCTACAGAGAATTACACCCCAAAGCTACAGAATTCATATTCTTCTCAAGTGCACATGGGACATTCTCACAGATACACCACATGTTAGGACACAAACTAAATCTCTACAAGTACAAGAAGATTGAAATCATATCAAGCACCTTCTTAGATCACAATGGCATAAAACGAGAAATCAATTGCAACATGAACATGCAAAGACATTGGAACACATAGAGGCTAAATAGTATGTTATTAAACGATGAATGGGTTACCAAGGAGATCAAGAAAGAAATTAAAAACTACCTGGAAACCAATGAAAATGAACATACAACAACACAAAATTTATGGGATGCAGTGACAGCAGTTCTGAGAGCAAAGTTCATAGCACTACAGCTCTACCTACAAGAAAAATTTCTAATAGATTGTCTAACCTCACAACTTAAAGAACTAGAAAGGAAACAAAAAGAAAACCCCTGAGCAAGTAGAAGGAAGAAAATAGTAAAGATCAGAACAGAAATAGATGACATAAAGACCAAAAAAAAAAAAAAAAAATTTCAAAGGCTCAAAGAAACAAAGAGCTTGTTTTTCAAAAAGATAAACAAGATTGATGGACCCTTAGCTAGACTCACCAAGAAATAAAGAGAGAGAACCCAAATACACAAAATCAGAAATAAAAGAGGAGAAGTAACAACTGACACTACAGAAATACAAAGGAATACACAGAAATACAAATACTATGAACAATTATATGGCAACAAATTCGAAAATCTAAGCAAAATGGACAAATTTCTAGAAACACATAGTCTCCCAAAACTGAACCAGAAAGAGATAGAAAACCTGAACAGAGCAATAACAACTAAGGAAATTAAAGAGGTAATCAAGACTCTCCCAGCAAACAAAAGCCCATACCCGAATGGTTTCATGGGGGAGTTTTACCAAACAATCAAAGAAGAACTAATACCCATTCTTCTCAAACTATTTTAAAACATTCAAGAAGAAGGAAGACTTCCAAAGTCATTCTATGAGGCCAGCATAATTCTAACTCCAAAACAGAAAAAGACACTACAAAGAAAGAAAACTACAGGCCAATATTCCTGATGAACATAGATGCCAAAATCCTGAACAAAATACTAGCAAATTGGATCCAGCAACACATCAAAAAAATTATTTACCATGACCAAGTGGGATTCATCCCAGGGATGCAAAACTGATACAATATTCACAAATCAATAAATGTGATACACCATATAAACAAAATAAAGAATAAAAATCACATGATCATGTCAATAGATGCTGAAAAAGCATTTGACAAAATCCAGCACCCATTTCTGATGAAAATGCTCAGCAATTTGGGAATAGAGGGATCATATCTCGACATAATAAAGACCATATATGAAAGACCTACAGCCAACATCATACTCAATGGGCAAAAACTAACAGCATTTTCCTTAAGAACAGGAATAAAACAGGGATTCCCACTATTGCCACTATTATTCAACATAGTTCTGGAAATTTTAGCCACAGCAATCAGACATGAAGAAAAATAAGAGGGATCCACATTGGAAAGGAGGAAGTGAAACTGAAACTGTCATTCTTTGCAGATGACCTGATATTATACATAGAAAACCCTAACAACTCCATCAAAAATCTACTAGACTTAATAAATGAATTTGGCAAAGTAGCAGGATACAAAATTAATGTCAAGAAATTGACGGCATTCTTAAACACCAATGATGAACTCACAGAAAAAGAAACTGAAAAAACAATCCCATTTACCATCGTGGCAAAAAAATTAAGATACCTAAGAATTAACCAAAGAAGTAAAGGACCTATTTGCAGAAAACTACAGGACATTGAAAAAAGAAATACAGGAAGATATAAAAAAGTGGAAGCACATACCTTGTTCATAGATTGGAAGAATTAACATCATTAAAATGTCCATATTACCGAAAGCAATCTATAGCTTCAATGCAATCCCCATCAAAATACCAATGACATATTTCACAGAAATAGAACAAATACTTCAAAAGTTCATATGGAACCAAAAAAGATCCTGAATTGCTACAGCAATCTTAAAAAAGAAGGACAAAGTAGGTGGGATCACAATACCGGATATCAGGTTATACTACAAAGCCACTGTAATCAAAACATCCTGGTACTGGCACAAGAACAAGCATATAGACCAGTGGAGCAGAACAGAGAACCCAGAAATGGACCCAAGACATAATGTTCAATGAATATTTGACAAAAGTGGCAAGAGCATACAGTGGAGTAAGGACAGCCTCTTTAATAAATGGTGCTGGGAAAATTGGACAGCTACATGCAAAAAAAAATGAAACTAGACCATCAACTTACACCATACACAAGAATAAACTCAAAATGGATCAAAGACTTAACTGTGGCCCATGAATCCATAAAAATTCTAGAAGAAAATGTAGGCGACAAAATTTCAGACATCATAGGTAGAATTTTCACTGAAACATCACCTAAGGCAACAAAAACAAAGAAAAAAATGTATACATGGGACTATAAACTCAAAAGCTTCTGCACAGCAAAAGATACAACCATCAAAATGGGAAGGCAACCCACTGTATGGGAGAGCATAATTGCCAATGATATATCAGATAAGGAGTTAATTTCCAAAATATATAGAGTACTCGTACAACTCAACAAAAGGAAGACAAAGAACCCAATTAAAAAATGGGCAGAGGAACTAAATAGACACCTCTCCAAACAGGACATACAAATGGCCAAGAGACAATGAAGAAATGCTCAACATGACTAATCATCAGAGAGATGCAAATTAAAACAACAATGAGGTATTACCTCACATCTGTCAGAATGGCCACCATCAACAAATCATCAAACAACAAGTGTTGGAGAGGGTGTGGAGAAAAGGGGACTCTAGTACACTGCTGGTGGGAATGCAGACTGGTGCAGCCACTATGGAAAACACTATGGTGTTACCTCAAAAAATTAAACATTTAATTGCCATTTGACCCAGTGATCCCACTTCTAGAAATATACCCTAAGAAGCCTGAAACACCAATCAGAAAGAATATGGGTACCCCCATGTTCATAGTAGCACTATTTACAATAGCTAAGATCTGGAAACAGCCCAAATGTCCATCAGCAGACGAATGCATAAAAAAGCAGTGGTACATATACACAATGGGGTACTATGCAGCTGTAAGAAAGGAAGATCTCTTGTTCTTTGAGAGAACATGGAGGGACCTGGAAAGTGTCATCCTAAGCAAACCAAGCCAAACAGAGAAAGATAAATATCATATGATCTCACTTATCTGTGGATTATAATGAACATAACAGTCTGAGGAATGGGGTAGTCCCAGAGACGTGTAAGTGGGGTACAGACTGACAATCTCCAAATGAGGGGGTGATGGGGGAGAGATAAATCACAGAACTTATATGCATGTATGCATGAACAATGGACACGGACAACAAAGCTGGAGACAGGGTGGGGAGGGAGGGGGAGGGAGGAATCAGTGGTGAGATAAGGAGAAACATCTGTAACAAATAAATTAATTAATTAAAAAAATAAGTAAAATAAAATGTCCATACCACCAAAGTAAGTTTGATGCAATTCCTATCAATATATCAATGGCATATTTCACACAACTAGAAAAAACAATCCAAAAATGTATATGAAACCATAAAAGACCCTGAATAGCCACAGCAATCTTGAGAAAGAAGAATACAGTTGGAAATACCATGCTACCTGATATCAAACTATACTACATAACAATTAAAACAATATGGTACTGGCATAAAAACAGACATATAGATCAATGGAACAGATTAGAGAGCCCAGAAACAAACCCATGCCTATATGGTCAATTAACATTTGACAAAGGAGGCAACAACATGCAATGGGGTAAAAACAGTTTATTCAATAAATTGGTGTTGGGAAAATAGGACAGATACATGCAGAAAAATAAAACTAGACCACCTTCTTACACCATTCACAAGAATAAACTCAAGATGAATTAAAGATTTAAACGTGAGATGTGAAACTATAAAAATCCTAGAAGAAAACATAGGCAGTAAAATCTTAGAAATTTCTTGTAGCAATATTTTTTTTTCTGATTTATCTCTTTGGGCAAGGGAAACAAACGAAAAAATAAACAAATGGAACTACATCAACCTAAAAAGTTTTGTATAACAAAGGAAACCATCAACAAACTGAAAAGACAACTTACTGAATAGGAGAAGATGTATGCTAATGGTACATTGGATAAGGAATTAATATCTATAAAATGTATAATGAACTCAGACAACTTAACAACAGAAAAACAAACAACCTAATTTAAAAGGGGGCAGAAGACCTAAAAAGACACTTTTCCAAGGAAGACGAACAGATGGTTAGTAGACATATAAAAAGTTGTTCAACATCGCTAATCATCACAGAAATGCAAATCAAAATCACAATTAGATACCACCTCACACTTGTCAAAATGGCTACCACCAGTAAATCAACAAATAAGTGTTGGCGAGAATGTAGAGAAAAGAGAACCCTCATTCATTGTTGGTGGGAATGCAGATTGGTGCAATCACTATGGAAACGTATGAAGGTGCCTCAAAAAATTTAAAATTAAATTGTCTTGTGACCCAGTGATTTTACTGCAGGGAACATATTCAAAGAAATCTGAGTGATTTCCAAAATGGTGGCAGAGTGAATGGAAGCTACACAGACCGTCTCCCAGGACCAAACTGGAATTACAACTAAAACACAGACAAATCGACGGGAAAAAGCAACAGAAAAGCAGCTTGCGAAGACATATAACCAAGGACACTGACTTGATCCTGGTAGGCTTGCAAAGGCACGAGACAGGCTGAGAGCCCACGGTTGGCAGCTCGGCAGTGGCCTTAGCTGTGAGCAGCAGCGTTAGCTGGGAGCAGTGCCCTAGGGTTAAACTCCCAAGTGGCTCCACAGCACAGAGCCAGAACAGAAGCTAAAATCGCCACAGCACTCACCTTGGGCTCTGGCAAAGGGAGGGCAGACTGGACTGCAACTGTGTGGGGACACTCGGGATTTGGAGGGCACTCAGAGCTTTTGCTGAGTTGCAGCCAAGCAGGACAGTGGCCATATTGCTAGGTCCCAGGGCTCTGGGGAGAGGTGGTGGCCCCTCCCTCAGAGATTCAACCCCACCCTGTGGGCCATTGAAATGCTAATTGAGGCTCATTAACAAATAGCATCTGCCCCACCCTCGGGAAATCCCCCTATGGTGAGCACCTGAGGGAGTTTTTCAATCAACTGACAACCTAAAACTCTTCAAGTAACCTGGACTGCTAGCCTCCAGGCAAAAAGCTAGAGGATAACAGTACCATTCCTGGGCAAGCAACTCTAACCAGGAAAGTAAGACTCAACAGTGGTGTTTAATGTGGGTCCTCCCTCACTCATCTAAACCCAGGAGAGGGAGCCACAAACAGCAGAACACCAATACCCACAGGGAAAACTTGGCAGGCTCCAAAGCCTACCGTGATAGCCAAAATGGTGAAACACAGAAACAAAAGCCAAATGAAAGAACAAGAGACTTCCACCAAAGATGATATCAATGTGGAGCAGTTAGGCATGTTAACAGAGCTAGAATTTAGAGCCATGATCTTGAGGAAGCTCAACAGCATGAGTAAGGTCATAGAGATGCTGAAAATAAACCAATTGAAAATTAAAAACCACCAGGAAGAGATCAAGAGTGACATATCACAAATAAAGAACACATTGGAAGGTCTAAAGAGCAAAGTAAAGAAAGCTGAGGACCAGATCAGCAAACTAGACGACAGGGTAGAAAAAATCAAACAATCAGAAAACCAAAAGGAAAAAATGATTAAAAAACAGGAAGGCAGCTTAAGAGAACTATGGGACAACTGGAAACGTAATAATATTTGCATCATAGAAGTCCCTGAAAAAGAAGAAAATGAGCAAGGGTTAGAGAATATATTCAAAGAAATAGTGACAGAAAACTTCCCTAAGTTGGTGAAGGAAGAAGTCATTCAAGTTCAAGAAGCACAGACAGCTCCAAGTAAGAAGAACCCAAACAGGCACACACCAAGACACATAGTAATTAAAATGCCAAAAATTAAAGACAGAGAGAGAATCCTAAAGGCAGCAAGAGATAAGCAACAGGTTACCTACAAAGAAAACCCCATAAGGCTCTCAGCTGACTTCTCACAAGAAACACTACAGGCCAGAAGGGAATGGCATGAAGTCATCAAGGTCATGAAAAACAAGGAACTGAATCCAAGACTACTCTACCCAGCAAGGCTATCATTCAAAATAGAAGGTCAAATAAAAAGCTTCCCAGACAAAAAAAAAGGCTAAGGAAATAAATTAGCACCAAACCAGCACTGCAAGAAATGTTAAAAGGACTGCTGTAATTAGTAGAAAAAATAGCAAGAAAAATAGAACCACACTAAACAAAAATGGCAATAAATAAGTACATATCAATAATCACCTGAAATATAAATGGACTGATCAGTAGACGAATGGATAAAAAAGCCGTGGTACATATACACAATGGAGTACTACGCAGCTGTAAGAAAGAAAGATCTCTTATACTTTGAGACGACATGGAGGGACCTGGAAAGTATCATCCTAAGTGAAACAAGCCAAGCAGAGAAAGACAAGTATCATATGATCTCACTTATTTGTGGAATATAATGAACATAACAGTCTGAGGAATAGGGTAGACCCAGAAACACGGAAGTAGGGTACAGACTGACAACCCCCAGAAGAGGGGGTGGTGGAGGGTGGGAAGATATAAACCGCAGAACTTATATGCATGTACGCATAACCAATGGACATGGACAACAAAGCTGGGGACGGGACAGGGGGCGATTGGGAGGAGGGTGTCAATGGGGTAAAAAAGAAGAAACATCTGTAAGAAAAATAAAATTAAATTTAAAAAAATAAAATAAAAAATAAATAATATATGAAAAAAAATAGAAATCCGAAACTCTTATTTGAAAGAATATATGCACCCTTATGTTTATTGCAGCAATATTACAATAGCCAAGATTTGGAAGTAATCATGTGCCCATCAGTAGATGAGTGGATAAAAAAAGCTGTTGTACTTTACATAGTGGAATACTACTCAGCGATTTAAAAAAAGGGAAACCTGCCCTAACTGGTTTTGCTCAGTGGTTAGAGCGTCAACCTGCAGTTCAGTTCCTGTAAAAGGCACCTACCTTGGTTGCAGTTTGTCCCCGGCCCTGGTTGGGTCATGCAGGTGGCAACCACTCAATGTGTCCCTTTCACGTCGCTGTTTCTCTCTCTCTCTCTCTCCCTCCCACTCTATCTGAACAAAAATGGAAAAATGTCCTCAGGTGAGGATAAAAAAATAAAAAGTAATAAAGGGAAACCTTACCTTTTGCGACAGCATGGGTGAACCTAGAGGTTATTATGCTAAGTGAAACAAGCCAGTCAGAGAAAGAGAAACACCATATGATTTCACTTATAGGTGGAATCTAATGAACCAAACAAACAAAATATAAACAACCTTATAGATATAGAGAACAGACTGACAGGTATCAGAGGGGAGAGGGTTGAGGGGCTGGGTAAAAAAGGTGAAAGAATCCTGGTGAGCTTGCCTCAACAATTAGAGCATCAGCCTGCGGACCAGGGAGTCGGAGGCAACCAGTCAATGTGTCTCTTTCACATTGATGTTTCTCTCTCTCTCTCTCTCTCTCTCTCTCTCTCTCTCTCTCCCTCCCTCCCTCCCTCCTTCCTCTCTCCCTCTCTCCCTCCTTTCCTCTCTCCCTCCCACTCTATCTGAAGATAAATGGAACAATATCCTCAGGTTAGGATTAAAAGAAAAAAAAAGGTGAAAAAATTAAGTAGTACAAAGGGTAGTTGCTGAATAGCCAGAAAGATGCAGATAGCAGCATGGGGAATATAGTCAATAATGTAAAGATGGCTGGGTATGGGACCTGGTGGGTGCTTGGGGTAGCAGGGGGACGGCTCTGTAGAGTACATGGTATTCCAGCTACTTTGCTATACACCTGAAACTGATGGGGAGTGATATTGAATGTAAACTGTGATTGAAAATTTTACTAAAAAGAGAGAGAGAGTGGCACAACTGGGCTAGAAGTTCCAGAAAGCTCCATACATACATATCTGGCACCTCAGCATCTCCTGGTGGCCACATGGCTAGCTTGGACCTCCTCATAGCAAGCTAGTCTCAGTGTAATCACCCTTCTCACCAAGCAGTGGAAGTTGAAGCTGCAGAACTCTTGGGCCCAAGCCTCAGAAATGAGAGTCCCTTCTACCACATTCCATTCACAAAACAAATCATAGGACCATCCTGGATTAAAGAGGAGGAGAAACAGTTTCCACCTATCAATGAGATGGACGGCAAAGACTCTGCAGTTTTCTTTAATCCACCACACTTTTTATTTCCTGAAAACTGGCTAAGCTTTGGGTCAACCAAACATCAAACTTCTAGGTCTACTGAGATGGTTGGGAGTATGTACTCACAATCAGATCATGTTTTGACATGAATGAATTCCTTATCACTATAATGCATAATAATACACTTTACTTGACACACAGTAAATGTTTCTGAAACATGTCTTTACTTCAGTATTTTGGAAAATGAGTCAGATGCATCAAAGGAATTGACTAAAGTAAATCTATTCTTTTGCAGAGATTTCTCTGTTTGTTTCCAAGATAGTTCCAACTCTGTTTATTCATTTCAATAAAGACTGGTCCACAAATATGATACTGAATATATTTATAAATATATTTTTAAATAAGACTTAATTTTATCAATTATAAGCATTTTTGCATAAATAAGTTAACAAAGAAAGGTAAAGCTACTGTCAGAATTCCCATAGATACACTAACATTTTTTCTGAGACCTTATCACAGTTTGAAATTTCTATATTTGCTTTTGGAAAAATCTGATAAATCAGTGACTTGTGAGTGCTTAAAACATTTTCTGAATTAAAGCCCTAAGCATTTATTCAGCAGAATCTTAGGTGGAGATTTTGATAAAGGTTATTTTAGGGATGGTATATAAGAACTACCATTTAATCTTTGCTCTCTGGCCGCATAACAGCTAAATGTCTAATCTAAAACTGCTAGGACTTGAGAGCTTTGTAATACATAGCTAATTAACCTAGATAGTAAAAGAAAAGGCTAAAGTCTTCAGGTCAAATTTAATTTTCTCAAAAGGATCAACACAATTTTTCCTAGCAGCAGTGAGATCTATTTGTCTCAATATATTTTTATTAAATGAATTAGTGAGGTAATACATGAGTAAATATATTTCTTGCCCTTTTCCTCAGTAGGCTCTCAAAAAATCCACAGACACACAGGAAAACCCATTTAAATACACAGGACAGAGGCAGTATGACTGAGAAAGGGGGAACAGATTCTGAAATCTATATTTAGGGGCCAAATCAAGACATGGTGATTCGATTAGATGCCATGAGTAAGGAAGAAGAAAGAAACTCATACATTTTTGAGCTTGGGTGACTGGGTAAATGGTGTAGATGTCAAGTGCGTTAAGAATAACAGCGTCAGGGGGAAGAAAGAAGAGCCCAGCGGGAGTGAATAGACTGTGAACTTCCTGGGGAGATGTCCAGAGGGCAACTGGTATATTTAAGTCTGATGCTTGGGGGAAAGATTAGAGTTAGGAAGTGTAGATTTGATCACTACCATCTTATGTGGTAGTGATAGCATGAAAATGCATGTAGTTGCACAGAGAGTGTGGAGAGAGGGACAGACCCCATGGAACACCAACACTTACCCTGCAGGTAGAAGGAGGGCTGGGCTCCTTGGAAACAGGAACAGAATAATTAGAAATATACACGCAATATACAGAGTAGGGTACTTCAGGATCCAAAGGACCAGAATCTCCAAAAAGAGGAACTATTAAACCCACCTGTGAAATGAGACTAAGATGTTTCTTGGATTGTAATATAAACTAAGAAAACTCATGGCCCAAACAGAAAGACCTAAATATACATCTTTTGATCTGCAAATTAATTATCTTTATGACCTAGGGAGACTCCCTTAACTTTTCTGTGCTCAGATCTCTCAAATGGAGATAATATGAATTAAGCCCATTCTATTCTCCTCATAGGGTTATTAGTGTTTAATGAGAAATGACATGTGAAAGTCAGCCCACTGAGAACTTAGAAGCATGTAGTGATAAAAAGTTATTTCCTAATTTTGGTAGGCAGATTAATGATTGTTAATAAATGCTTGAAACTACGATTATATGATAAAAGCATAAATAACTCTGCTCTGATGAAGCTCTTTAAACTGGAAAGAGCTTCTCAGATCACTGAAGTGTTATTTTCCTGAATATCTGTAAGTTCTCCCCCACATGGTGATGAGGGTCCCCACACTCTAGCAGCAACAGTGCTGGGCTGGGAGTCAGGTCCTCAACCTAGTCTGTGTCCACCATCTCATGCCACTCCTCATTGTGAACGTGCCACACTCAATTGTGATTTTTGATTCAGGCCTGCCCTCTTTCTAGACTGAGCTCCTTGAAGACAGACCATGCTTTAACTATTGCACGTCTGTTTATGGATAACCCAAGCACAATCCTTGGAACATGGAAGGGGCTCCTTAAACATTCACTGAAAGAGGGAATAAATGAATGACAAGATCAGATGGTTTTTTAACCTTAACCTCATTACAAGAGAACAAAATTAAGTTATAAGCTTGCTTTGAACACTTACAGCATTAATATTTTCTTCAAACACTTTAAGCGATACCAAGAAATGCTTGACATATTATCTGCAATAGATAAATAATTATGAAAATACATAAAGATGAAAGGTTACAAGTATTTGTAATTATTCATTTTCAATGGGATCAAAATTTTGAAATGATGACATTTGAATAATGTGATTTCAAGTATCTATCATTGGGGGAGTAGTGGCCTCCAGGGACAACCAACAGTGATAGCAGCTTGGGCAGCAGGTAAAGTTCTAGAAAAGACGCTTGCCCTATCTCTCCTACTATTTTGCTAGTTGTTCCTGAACTCACCTGCCTGTGTTAACCCCCACCCCACTCCACTATCAAGTGAAAGATGCTTGTTGGTTCTTGCCCCAGGGGAGAAAAAAAGCCAAGAATGTTAAAAATCAGGAAGACTAGAGTAGAGGTGATTTTGGCACCTCAGGATGACACATCTTTGAACTGAAGAATCTGCAGCCTGCACCTGATAACAGGGCTGCTGAAGGTGTCTCTGAAAGTCACAGCAGAGCAAGTACTATCCATCATTTTGTTCAATTGGTTGAGCAGCAAAAACTAAAATTATTAGTCATAGAAGTTTGTTTCAATTGTTGGAAAATATAATTGTGTTCATTGATTTCCATGACCTTATACTCAGTGCTTATCTGTATAAAATTTTCTTTTGAGGTATTTTACCCCAATACTATCTACACCCTTGGAAACTTGACAATAGGTAGCCCAGATTCAAGTTACATGTCCTATAAGCAATGAGTAACATCAGAGAGTAGTAGACATACATTTCAAATAAGCAGCTGTATCTGTTTTAGTGGCCAAAGTCTGATGTTCCTCATTTTCTTCTGTTTTTAAATTACTTTCTCATGAGTAAGATACCAGACATGTCCCCAGACAGCCAACCAGGAAGCATTCCTCCCCTAGGAAAGGCATCTCAGAAGGCAGAAGTATAGAAAAGTTACATTTCACCCCGTGATCTCAACAAAGGTCGTGATGGGCTCAAACACCAGCATCTGTGCATCATGGCCGCCCTCCATCAGTGTCCTCTGGCACCAGGCTAACTGAGATCTTGCTGGTATCTCAGAGGCATGTTCCTTCAGTCCAGAGTGATGCTCTGTGTTTCATGACTTGGCCTGATCTGCTCAGCGATCAGCACATGATGGTTTTCATCCCTGTTTCAGTGATATTATTTAAGTGCCAATACTGTCTCTTTCAACTCTCCACTCCTCAGAGTGGAAATGGAAAGTCTCTCCATTCTTAAGAGAAAAACAATCCTACAGACAACTTTAGTGATTCACTTAAAGTATCTTGTTTTTTTTTTAATGATACAGAGACATGGGAGAAAACAAACCACAAAACGGGACAGCTAGACAATGCATGAACTTTATCAGTATCCGGAAAATAATCATACAGAGAAACAATTTCACAGAACTGCCTTGAACTGAAGAGAAAATTGCAGAAAGGGTAGATCAGCCTGGTTTCCACTGATGCACGTAACTAACTGGACAGACTTACCTTGAAAACCCTCCAACTTAACACCTAAAAATGCTTTACATTTGAGAGATTCTCAATGTAAGATTCATAATCTACCCCAAGACACACAGGGAAAAGGACACTAACTCTTGAATAATACAGCCACTAGATCATAAACAGAGCTTTGAAAAGCCATCTCCTTAGGAGCTTATTCAATGAAACTACCCAGCACATCATAGAAGTTAAAACTCATCTCTTAGTGTGGCAATTAGATCCTTGGGTTTTCTGTCTTTTAATTTGTTTTATCATCTGATAGATGTCAGGTTGCATTTTATCAGAACACAGCCTTTTCTCATATTTATGTTGCCTTTTAGGCATATTTCCATGTCACTCTTAAATCACCAGGTAGCATACCCCTTGATTTCTTTTCCAGTAGTTACTGGATACTAACTATGAGCCAGAAGCTGTGCTGGATTCTCCCTCGTAATCTATCACTTTGACCTTGATGACCACAACTGTGCAAGGGCACCATAATCTTCATTTTCAGGACAGATGAAACTAAGATTTAACAATGTTCAAGTTCAAGGTCACGCAATAAGTTGCAGACCTGTGTTTAAATGCAGGTCTGTCTGTCTCTAAAATCCATTATTTCTTCCGGTATCCCTCCCTAGAGTTAAATGTTACCTTCTTAGTGTAAAATGTCTCTCTTCAGCCTCCTCTTCTGAGGAGTCAAGAGGGAAGTGAACAATTCTTTAGGCTCTGCTTCAAGGTACTGGTTTCAAGAGCTCCCTAACATGACTTAACTCCTCCAGCATTGTCTCCCGTGTACTGATCACTCTCACAGAACAGTCTATAAGACAGCTGGAGTCCAAGTTTCGGGTGAGGTGGGATCCATGAAGAAGCCAAACTTGCCCTGCAACCTCTTCCCCAGAAGCAGAAGGTGAAGGGTAGCATGACAGGAGAAAAGAAAGGAGAGCATTCCCAGTGCCCTCAGGAAGCAGGTGACCACTGCTGGGGGTGTGGAGAAGTCCAGGGGAAGGTCCCTCTGGGTTGTGGATCCAAGGTCTCTGCCCCATTTCCCTGCATCCATGTCCTCCTCCCCCCTCACACAACTTGAATGCTTTCTGCAGGGTAGTTATTGCCCACTATATCCTCCAGCAGAACAGATTCCCCAAGCCAAAAACCAGTTTGCATTGTTCTCACAATAGGCTAGAGTATTTGAAATTGAAGTAGACTTGGAAATTAAGGTCCCCACATAATGACAGTCATTTTCTGTGAACTGTTTGTCACTGATGACCAATATGCCTAAATACAATATGTATTCAATTAAGCTATCCTAAAGTTTATGTTATTTTAACAGTAAACTCTATTCATATACATCTGGACTTCATAATTTGTTCTCCCTTATTAAGGCGGTCAATGTTAAAGTAAATAAAGAAGGACATTACCTCATTAGTATATTATAAATTACACACCTACATTATAAAGTATAGCCTAAATCTCCCCAGAAAACCCTACTTAATTATTTATGATCACCAGCCAGAAAATTAACATTCAACTCCACCTTTAGGGCAAATGGCATACACTAATAGCTTGGCTCAAGATGACATTTGGATGAATATTCTTTTAAAAAATGTTGTAACTTGCCCTGGCCGGTTTGGCTCAGCGGTTGGAGCGTTGGCCTGCGGTCCAGAGAGACCCGGGTTCGGTTCCCACTAAGGGCACGTACCTCGGTTGCAGTTTGTCCCCGGCCCCGGTTGGTCGTGCGGGTGGCAGCCACTCGATGTGTCCCTTCACGTCGATGTTTCTCTCTCTCTCTCTTCCTCTCCCTTCCTCTCTCTCCCTCCCGCTCTATCTGAACAAAAAATGGAAAAATGTCCTCGGGTGAGGATAAAAAAAAAAAAAAAAAAAAAAAAAATGTTGTAACTTAAAATACATCAATTGGAAATAATTTACAGATTTCTTGTCAATTATAATTATTGGTCTGCTTAATCAGAGGTTTCCATATATTTCACTCTCTCTTTGTAAAGTAAGAATTCCAATGTCTGAATTTCACAAGCGTGTGAATTGCAAATAAAGAGTATTTCACTCACAGTGCCCAAGATTTGGTCAATATTTTAGCCCGAGTTTTCATAAACATTTTTTGTTATCACTAATTTCTTTCATGACAGAAAGATCCAAGGATGTAGAGCATGGAATGTGAGAATTAAAGGCTATGTTGTTCAACTTTCTCATTTTATTTCACTGCTTTGTCAGTAGTATGTTCTAATTATGTTAATTATTCAAAGACAACACTCTTATTGCCTAGTATTTCAAACAGTGGTTGTATCAGTGGAAATACTTTCAGTTGCAAGTAACAGAAAACCCAGTGAAAAGTGGTTTAAACCTTGAGAAAAATGTGTTGTTATTTATGTAGCAGAAAGTCTGGAGGGGGTCAGTTCCCAGGAGCTAGGGCTTTGCGCCTTCCCACTCTGCTATGATCAGTGGGTTGACAAAGCCCTCCTTTGTATTTGCAAGTTGGCAATAAAATCCCATATGGTACATGCAGACACACCATCCAGTAAAGAAAGCATTCCTCTTATGCTTCTCTTTATGTATTTCAAGGGAGACATTTCCCAGAGGCTTCCTGTACACTACCCACAATTGTCTTACAGTAATCAGTATTTGCCTCTAGGGCTACAGAAAGGTCTTTGAAGCTCCTGTAAACCCAATTTCTAAATAAATACAGTGTTTTTCTAGGAAAGAAGAAGGGGTGGTTGACTTGGAATAAATAATCAATAGTTTCTATCACAAAGGTCTCTCAAAACAGTTCATCTGGCACTACTCAGCTTAATATTTGTATGAGTTAGTCCATTTATACCTGTTCAATGCCCTTAACATTTTCACTTCTACATCTTGCTCATGTTTCCACATTTGTAGGAAGTCTACCAAAATTTTCAACATAATTCTATTTTCTATCCTGAGCCTTTTTTCCCCTGGGGATTTTGAAGTGTAACTAAATACAGAATCGTGTTATTTGTAGGCCTGCCTAGGGATTGTACCTCCACAATCCTACAATTCTGGGAGAAAATCTAGTTGATTTTGACCCTTCGGCAAGGAAACACATATACACACTGTTAGAAAATAGAATTTATCTTACTGGCTTTATGCAATGATTCATAAATTAGGCAGAAAGGAGCTCCAAGGAGCTGTACAAAATGAAAGACGTTTATAAGGAGAAGGGAGTGAAAACAAGGAAGCTTTTGGGGTAGGGGAGGCAGGTTCGTTATTACAAGGTCACTTTCCTGGGATGGCAGGGGTCTATCAAGCAGGTTACCTAACTACTGATGACCAGGCAATTCCTGATTGGTTTAAGGTTCCATTTTTCAGAAGGCAAAACTATAATTAAATCTCACTTGGTGTGGTGATGTGGGGCTTAGCATAAGCAGCTCCATTTGGAATCTGTTGTCTTTTCTTGTTTGTTTGTTGTTGTTTTTTAAGATTTTTTTATTGATTTTTAGAAAGAGAGGAAGGGAGAAGGAGAGAGAGAGAAACATCAGAGTGGAACATCCATCAATTACCGGGGATCAAGCCCATACTCTGGCATGTGTCCTAACCAGGAATTGAACCAGCAACCTTTTGGTGCACAGGACAACGCCCAACCAACTGAGCCACACTAGCCAGGGCTGTTGTCTTATTTTAAAAGCACCTACAAACCACTCATTGGGAATGATGGAGCAGCCACCACCCAAATTTCCCAGACACAACGTTTTTCAGAATGGGCATTCTCACAAAATTAGGAAGATGACCTTTCTTGATCTTTGAATCATTTCTGTGTTCCCAGATCCCCACAAGAGAGAATTGGAAAAGAAAACCCCATCTACTTGGAGTTGTATTTAATCAGACTGGTGTTGCTGATTCGGGGGTGCCTCATTCTAACCTTCTCCCTCTTCCCCTACACCTGATTTGTGTCACTGGGACATGTGGGCTGACAATTCTTCTGGTTAAGATGTGAGGCTGCTCCCAGATTTTCAACTATTTGTTTTTCTTTAGTCTGTACCACGAGTAGAAACGTAGGAGTTGGCTAGGGAAACCATTATTGATAGCCAGGTGGTCGTCAAAGGAAAAAACCTGATAGCAGGGAGTGTTGTCATAATCCATCATTTCTAAACCCTGTCACTGTGTTAATTGCCCTTAGAAATCCATTACCGTCACCACCAGCAGCATTCACCGATGAGACAGAGGTCAGAGCTCTCTCCAGCTGCTGAGAGAGTAGGACGTGCTGAGGCCGCAGGGTCAAGCAAGAGGTGCTCCCGAGTGCAAGGGCTTGAACTTCATTAGCCCTTTCCCCATGGCTGTTTACACATACGTGTGTGCCAGGACTGCATAAGCCTCAGGAAATTTCCACCTGAACCTAAATTGAAAGCCCCACACAAAGAATGATGGTGAGCAGCATAATAATATTACATGGAGAGCCTCATTCTGGAGGTGTCATTCCAAATCATCTACCTGCACCCAGTTTCTTTCACAGGAATCCCACACAGGAGCCCCCACAGAATGCATGAATGCACTGATGACTGCTCCCAGGCATCTGCCATTTCAAAGCTTCTTTTCTATTTTCATGTTAATCTCAGCCACAGCTACACTAGAGGGCACTTGAGCACCACACACATTGCGGATCAAGTCACTGGCACAGGTACTGGCAGTACTTTTGGGTGGGGGGTGAGGGGTGAGGGGTGGAGAATTAAGGGGGTGATGGGAGGGGTATATTTATTTTAACATGTCTTCCATAAACTCATCAGTATTTGGGGAAGCTTCCGAATCAGACTTTGGGGACCAAAGCCTTGATTACACAATATAATTGTTGTCAATGGAACATGTACGTTTCAACCCAGCAAGACTGGCAGTGTTTAATGCCAGCATGACATATTTCCCAAATCGTTCTCTTTATTTGTATTAAGTAGGAGAGAAGCAAAAACTGCATCGGCTCTCTGCATAATGAAGAGGGAGGGAACGTGCAGGCTTTACTATGGTGGCCAGATGCTCTTTTATCTCCTTTCAAATCAACATGCAGAGCTGGTGGTCCTCAAATAGAAAGCATCTTTCCTGAGGGATGGCAGCGCTATATGTTCAGAATGATAACATTCTATAAATACATTTAAAAGATTATTAAGAACGCTGTGTAAATCTCCCAGTCAAACACTCCTTCAAGCAACCATCGTTGGTAATTCAGTTTGGTCCCTTAATCCCACTGTATACAAATATACCGCATAAATACAGTATTTAACAAGCACCACAGAAAAAGCAGCTCTCTTGCAATAAAGACTCATTTAAGAAGGAACATTTCTTGTTCCCAGTCTTGTTGGCTACCCCCAGATTTCAGTTCTTCACTTGATTCTCCTGCCTGAATGAGACATCCACCTCACATGGATGAATCTCAGGCATAAATATCTATTTAAATAAAACCTCAAAAAACTAACTTGGTTCCTATATTATTTTTGTCCTACTTCAGCGAATTAACAGAGCATTAGAAATTGCACTGCAAGTAAACTTCCACAGGCTGGTTTAAGCCATGACACGTCACTGGGGTTTGAATGAGATGAAAGGCAGAGAAGAGAGCAGATCTGATGCAGGATCCATGAAACTCTCAGATCTTAGGTCTAGCACTGTGACTTGCTTTCCCTGTGACTCTGCTTGTTCTCTCTGCATGTCACATATGGTTCTTCTTTGTCTCCCTCTTTGTCTTCTTGTCTCTGTGTTTTCTCTGTGTCTCTTGTTGTTTCTCTCTGACTCTTCATCTCTCTCTCTCTCTCTCTCTCTCTCTCTCTCTCTCCATTCCCCAACCCCTCAATTTTATTATTCTTTGTTATTCACTCTTTTGATCTAGGGCTTTGGTCAACAGGAGTACTAGGGTAACAGTGAGGGTGACATACTCCGCGATAATGAGTACAACCCAGACTTGATGCCCTGACATCCTTTTCTGGCTTTGGATGCATTGTGACAACAAGTAACCACGAGGTTTAGGGCTGCAAACAGGCCAATGTCATTTGTTTCCTCAACCCAGTTGGTTGCCCAAACACAAGCACTTCTAGTATCTAGTGGAATGAATGCTGTGCATTTTTTCCATTCTCCCCCGGGCCGAATTACAGAAATCAGATTACTCAGGTGCCACTAGGAGGCTCTACCAACCAAAGGCCTTGGTGGGAAGCCATTTACCAAGCTGTCCATTGCAGCATTCCAATGCCCCAGGCTTGCTTCTCTTTGCGCCAGTGGTATGTGAGAGCAGACTGGTCCCTGAATCCACTTCCATCAGGGACACCCACCACCAGGTACTCCCTCAATCTATTTCTCCCTTCTCCTTTCAGACCTTCCATTCCAGGCAAGCCCACCATGCTGGGGCCTTGCAGGCATTCACACCCCTCTGCCCTGACTGACTGAGGACCTGAGAGGACCTGAGAGTCCGAGGCTCCCCTCTGGAAGCCAGTTAGGCCAGCTCCACACCTTCGCACTGCACCTCGCAGGTGATGGGGCCAAAGCAGTCCCATGTGTGATCCATTCAGCAGTCGTGATCTAATACTTGATTTTTAGCTATTGGTTAGCAGAAGTCGGTTTTTGGAAGTGAGTGATTCTTACTATTGCTATGCTCTTTTTTATAGTTAAAATCGAATATGGCAGAAGACAGGTGCAGGAGCTGCTTTCCTTTGCTAGTGCTTCCATAACAAAATGCCAGATTGGGTGGCTTAAACATCACATTTTCATTTCCTCACAGTTCTGGAAGCCGGAAGTCCAAGATCAAGGTGTCGACAGGTTCGGTTACTCCTGAGGCATCTTTCCGTGGCTTGCAGAGGGCTGCCTTCTCGTGTCCTCACGTGGTCCTTCTGCTGTGTACACGAACCCCTGGTGTCTTTGTGTGTCCAAAGTTCCTCTTCTTATAAGGCCGCCAGTCAGATTGGATTAGGGTCCACCCACAGGACCTCATTTAACCTTGTTTACTTCTTTCTAGACCCTATCTCCAAGTCCAGTAACATTCTGTGGTACTGGAAGTTAGGACTTTAACCTACAATTTGGAGGGAGACACAACTCAGTCTATAACAGGAACTTCATATTTCAGGCAGCATCCAAATGCTTACAAAGCTTTGCTTGAAGAGAAATAGAAGTGTATCTAAGCCCTGTTTCTAATTCACTACTGATGCCACTGTATTTATCATAACATAACAATGACATTTAATGAATATTGAAGAGATTGAAAATTAATCATAAATTAATTCCTAATAAATCTCTTAAGGATCTTTGAAATCCAGCCACTCAAAACACGATTTTCACCTCTGGTTTTAAAAAAAAGAGTGAGTTTTAGCTGTGAGTTTTTTTATGGGGCAGGTGAATTTTTATTATGGTTGTTTTGTTCTTACAGTATTTTTCTGTATGGCACTACCTTAATGGCTAAATCTTGATTTTGCTGCTGTTGTTATTTGTGTTTATCACTTTCTTGTAACACACATTGCTCTGTCCAGGTCTCTCCAGGACACCTTGTGAGAACTTGAAAAATATTCACTTCTCACACCCTGCTCGCATGTTGAATAAGGAAGATCGGAGGAAAAAGCCTTTCCTGTTTGATAAGCTTTCCATGAAATGTAACTGTGGCTTTGTTTGTTTTATTTATTCCTCCCTTTAATAAATGTGATGGAACAGTTTGGAGTATGCGCATTATGGATAAACAGGAAAATTACTGCTCCAGACCTCAATTAATTACACAAAAGCCATCCCCGAAGCCTGTCTGCCTTGCTCCTGTGCCTGATGTTCCAGCAGCTGCTCACGGGAGACAGTTCCCTGAGGTCCTCTGGCCCTGGCCCCATTCGACCCAGGCACAGGGAACGATCCCAGAGGCCAGGAGACCCAGCGGCCTAGCAGGGCCGCTCTGGGCAGCAGGTGGGCGAGCTCTGAGACATAAAGAAAATTTTGTTTCCTATAAACTAGGCAGTGACTACAACGTATGGTCCTCTCTGTGCCGGAAATCTCCGATGTGTGATTTCTGAAATTCAGGTAAAAAAGAAGGAAATTTTGGTCAGATATGATAAGTAGAGAACACACATTTATCTCTTCTTCCATCCAAACCCTGAAGGAAATGAGAGCGAAAGAATTAAAAATAGATGATAGATAGATAGATAGATAGATAGATAGATAGATAGATAATAAATAGATTAATAGATAGATAGATGATATATATATAAAAATAATAGCTAGATGATAAAAATAGATAAATGATAAATATATAGGCAGATGATAGGTAAATGATAAATAGATACTAGATAGATAATAGGTGATAGATGATAGATAAATAAATAGATAAATGATGAGATAGATAGATAGATAGATAGATAGATAGATAGATGTAAACCCACAAGTCAAAGAGAACCAGGTACATAACTGCAGTGCATGAGAATTGTCAGTACATTTTGGAGAAAATAAAAAGCAAAAGAGGAATGGCAATTATCTCAGTGGAGTGGAAGAGCTATAACCTAAGAATGTGGGGTGCACCTACAGAACACTGGAAAAGCTGTGCACCTGGACACTGCCGGTTCGTCTGCAGCTAGAGTGCAGCTTGGGTTCTGGCAGAGATACTGACTGAAAGTCTGAGTATGCAGTACGTATATGTCTCTTCCCCTCGCTCCCCCAAAACAACAGTCCTGCTCACTGGCCCCACCAACCCATCCCTGCTTCACCCCTTCCAGGAGGGCAAGAATAGAGTCTGTAGAGAACTCAAGAATCTCCAGACTCAGGAAACAACAGGCATAGCAGATGGGGAGCCAGGTGCTAGCTGAAAGCACAGCACTTAGGCAAAAGTCTGTTTTCCAAGCACCCTTCCTGTCTCTGCTCCCAGAACAGGGGTGACTGGAGAGATACTACCCAGGCAGGAGCATAAGGGATAATTCTCCAAAGACACTGATTGGACCTAGAGAGAAGATAAACAGACTCCACATGAAAAATTCTTTATCAAGTGAGCCAGTTATCTCCTGACAACAGTTACTGAGGATCAAGCCACCTCCTGCAAGTTTTCTATTGGCTTCGAATTGCATCAGTTCTTAACCACAAATGGATGTTCAAAGAGCAGCAGACATTTGAAAAAGGCCTCAAAGATTGAAAAAAAAAAAAAAGAACTAAACAAATAAATACATTTTTAAGGAGCTAAGAGATAGAAGAAATGGAGTAAAGAAAAACTAAAAGTAAATTTAAAACCTACAAACATGCCTGGCCAGTGTGGCTCATTAGTTGAGCATCCACCCATGCACCAAGAGGTCGCCAGTTCGATTCCTGGTCAGGGCACATGCCCAGGTTGTGGGCCTGATCCCAGTTGGGGCCTGATCCCCAGTGGGGGCCAATTGATGCTCTCTCTCATCGTTATTTCTATCTCTCCCTATCCCTTCCTCTCTCTCTAAAATCAATAAAAAATAAATATTTTTTTTAAAAACTTACAAACATTATCATCAGAGTGTTTTGAGAAAATATTGCATTCATGAAACAAGGTAGGACACAATTAAAAAGAATAATCAGAGAGAAAAAAAGAGTTTTGGAGATTATATATATGATACCAAAAATAGAATATATTCAATAAAACACTTAGAAGAAAAAGTTAAGCAACTTTGCTCAAAACGTCCAAGAAATGGGCAGGGGTTGAGGGGAGAAAATTGGAAAACCAACCCAATATGTCCAACATCTGCAATTCCAGAAAAAAATTCTTGAGAAAATAAAGGGGTAGAAATAATCAAAGAGTTGTTTTAATTCCCTAGAACTGTAAGATAGGTTTCCAGAGAGTGTCCAGCACAGTGTATTTACAAACAAATACCGAGAAATTTCAGAATACCAGGTGTCCGAATGATCTAGAGATCATTCGCGAAAACATAAAAATGGCTTCATGCCTCTTACTTGCAACATGGAGGCCAGATGACAATACAGCAGGGCCTTCGATATTCTGCATAAAAAATAATCTACAGTATACCAAGCCAAACTCTAAATAAAGTGTAAAAGTAGAACAAATAAATTTTCAGATTAAAAAAAAGACTAAAAAAATTAGACCTCCCATACACCCTTTCTCAAGGTGTTAGTGCTTACCTGGTGTGAACTGTATTAGTGTGTCACCAAAATTCTTCCACAGTCATCATGGAAAAAGAAAACTGGAATCCAGGAAGGAGAAGCAGAAAATAAATCCCAGAAAGCCAGAAAAGAGGAACCCTAAGACAAGTGTGCAAGGAGCCCGAAGAACAACCAATATAGGCTACAGGGGATTGGAGAACTTCAGGAGAAAAGTCATCATGCTGGGGTGGGGACAGGTGGGAGAATTTTTAGATGATCTGAAATATCCAATTGGTGGAAAACTGCACAATAAACATTTTACACAGCTGCCAGAGGATTTGAGGGAAATTAGTGATAGAATCATAGAATATTAAGCAAATGGGGGGAAGGCAATTATTAACTTTCGGATGAAAGTTGTACAATAAAATAAAGGTAAATATAGTGTCTGTTTGGCTCAGCAGCAAACAATATTGACATAGCCACAGTAAGGTAAACCCTCAATAAGGTCTCAACTAGTAAGCTATAAAAATGTTTAGAGGAAAGGGAGAGAGGAAGGAAGTGATTCTAGAAAAGCTTCACTATCATGACCATATACAAAGTAAATAATTTCTAAAATCAATAAATCAAAATTTAACAATATTAGCAAATTGTTTATAAATATGTAGGTACATAAGAAACGAGCTAAAATAGCTAGAAGTTGTTGCCAGTGGATCCAGAGTGAATAGGAGGTGGGAGATTAGAGGCAAGGTGCTGCTGGCTTTGATTTCAAGACTTTAGGGGTACACTTTTTAGAAGTGTGTTGATATAGATTACTTTAACAAATATAAAACTAGATAGATTAATATATAGAAATAGATAAGAGAGAGAGAGAATAAGAGTTAAGAAAGTTTAAATCAAGAACCTGGAAGGCTTCCGTAGAACCCAGAAGCCATGAGGGGAAACCCAGGCTGAGCCAGCAGAGGTACTGTTTTGTCAGAAATGGAAGATGGGCATTGGGGAATTAGGCAGAAAGAAATTGCTTTGAGATGATACAGAAAAGATTCTGGCTAGGACTGAGAGAAAAACAACATTGAAACTAAGGAAAATGGACTGACCTCTGGGAAAGACTGACAAGAAAAGAACCTGAGATGGTTGTGAGTCAAATCTGAATTGCCCAACTGCAGGGGACACTATCCACATCAGACCCCGGAAAGTGGGGGTCCCAGGAGTTTTACAGGCCCTGTGGGTAGACACAGAGATATGGGATCTAAGTTTTACTTCAAATGAAACCCAACTCTTTTTTTTTTTAACCCTCACTCAACATTGATGTGAGAGGGAAACATGGGTTGGGTGCCTGCCCATGCACCCCGACTGGGAATTGAACCCACAACCTCTTGGTGTATGAGACAATGCTTCAACCAACTGAGCCACATTGGCCAGGGCTATACCCCAACTCTTTTCAATAATATTTGGTCCTTGTAATTAATTACCTACCTGTGTATAACTATACCTGATTACTCTTCAGACCATCTGCAGAGAAGGTATGTTGCCCTAAACAATGGCATCGGTGCTTTAGTCCTGAGAGGATTTGTCTCTAGGACACATCACAGACAGCAGGCCCCTAAGAAGAAGTTCTTAAGTCATTCCATGGCCGGTTTTCTCAGTGGTTAGAGCGTCGGCCCACAAACCAAAGAGTTGAAGGTTTGATTCCGGTCAAGGGCATATACCTCCGTTGCAGATCGATCCCCAGCCCTGGTCAGGGTCATGCAGGAGGCAACCAATCGATGTGTCTCTCTCACATTGATGATATTCTCTCTCTCTCTCTCTCTCTCTCTCTCTCTCTCTCTCTCTCTCTCACCTTCTCCCTCTCTCCCTCCCACTCTATCTGAAAAATTTTTTTTAAAAAAGAAGTTCTTAAGTCCTCAGGTAGTAGCAGAAGTGTCAGCCAGGCTTGGTGTTGGGTCTCACTGCCAATCCCAACAAGAGTGAGAAACCTCAGGCAGATCACATATCCTAACCAGGTATTATGACAGTTCTTGAGATGAGGTGTTGGGCTAAATAAACTGGATGCCCACTTCAGCTCTGAACTCTTAACTGTATGTAAATTAGACTCTGCGGTAGGAGCTGCCTCATGGACAGAAGTCTTCTTAGGTGGCCACTCAGGTGAGTTACCCCATAGGGGTACCATTTTACAACATTTTACGTTCTGCTCAACAGACTGCCTGTTCATGCCACAGAAGTTACTCTACTGAATTTCCAATATGGACCTTAAATCAGGCCAAATCATATTTCTTCTTTTTCATGTCTTTCCTTCTGATTTTAATAAATCCATGGTGAAGAGAAAATCATAAACCTCTACTGGCCACTTCTGGAACAGGTATTTCTGTGGTTGAGATTTCATGCGGCATCCTTTGGAGCATCCCTCTTTGTTGAGTTAGAAGGTGGCTAAAAAAATACTCTTATCAACCCACGTTAGTATATAAGACAATATTCCACATGGTTGATAAAAGTTCTAGGTTATTAAAAAATTTTAAGTTGCCCTTGAACTCGGACTTCAGTCCTGGTTCACATACTCCTGGCTGAGTTTGGGAGCCCACTCTTTAGAGCCCCAGCTGCCAAGCATGTCATCACCCCCACTTTCCTGGAGTAGGGTAACCAAGACTTTCTGCAACCTGATTCCAGTTCGTTTTTTCAGCCTTATCTGCCTCATGCTCGACACGAAATGGCTGCTCCCCAAACATGACATAATTTCTCATCTTCACTCTTTTTCTCAAAATTCCAAATCCCAGGAATGTTTCTCTTTTGCTCTATTTTTGGAGTCCACTGCACCTTTCTAAATATGATTCAGATCCTCCCCTCTCCCAAACATATTTTCCTGAACCTCAGCAGCTGAAGTGTTGACTCTGCCCACTGAGTCCCAAGGGCATCTCCCTTTAGCATTCCACATTGTATATAAACCTTTACCGCTCTTCTTACCTCGTCTCAAACGTCCTTTAACGTTTCCTCTCCCTCACAAGATTCTAAGTGCCTTAAAGGTCGGATATACACCTTGTATGTCTCAGTCCTTCCTCCTACAACAACTAGTAAATAAATACACCTCAGTAAATACTCCTTGATCTTACTACTAAATGAGAAGTGTTTTAGGTCATGGTGGATGTGAACAACACTATAACTATTCTTCGATACTAGGATCATTTTTGTTCAATTTAAAAGTCACCCACGTTTGGTGACCTTCACTACCAGGAGTCCAGAGTCCTGGGGTGAGCCTCGTTCTGCCAAGCCCGGGAACACTGGCTGGCCAGAGAAGCAGGGTGACAAGATGCACGGGGAGCGTGGGGGTTGGCTGCATGGAATCTGGAGACAGACTCCGCTCTGAAACCTCAAGCAAGTTCTTTCACTTCCTTGAGCTTCTGTGCACTCCTGTGTAAAAATGGATAATAACAGCATAGCACCTGTTTCATAAGATTTTTATGAGAATTAAACTGATTTCATAGCTGTAAACTTTGTAAACTATGAACACTGTTCAGATCATAGTAGGTACTCAATAAATATTATTTCTTCTTTTTTAAAACCTGGATTCAACTCTGCTTTTATTTGACTATTCTCTCCCTTAATTCTCTCTCCCCAAAACCACTTTGGTGGCTGTTACCCATGTTTAAAGCTCTGCTGTGTTTCAGAGATCCCCTTCCATGGAGAGTCCCGCCCAGGAGTGTGAACAACAATAGGTGGACCCAAACCTCAGGAGGGCCGACCAGACAGCCTCCTGGCCTCCACCACTCACAAGCCCCATAGGAAAGTCTTGCCTCTTTGGCATAATAAAAATATTCTAATAATAAATGTAAGGGATCTACAAGAAGGTAACTGTAGCCCTGGCCTGTGTGTTCAGTGGTTAGAGCATCATCCACCAAAGGATCGCATATGATTCCTGGTCAAGGGCACAACCCCCGGCCCCCGTTGGGGCGAGTTCAGAAGACAATCGATGTGTCTCTCTCACACTGATGTTCCCTTCTCTCTCTCCCTCCATCCTTCCCTCCCTTCCATTCTCTCTAAAAATCAATGGAAAAATATCCTCGGGTGAGGATTAATAAAAAGAAAAAGAAGGTAACTGTAACCAACTTACAATGGCTAAGCGAGATGAAGCACTTATGGATCTGAGTGGCTTCACAGAATGAGATACTTTCCACTGTTTTTTAGAAATGTTATTATGTGTTTCTCAGAGCACTTGTTAACTATGAATCTAACACGAGTTTCCATGTTTCACAAATGTTTCTTGTCAGCTTCCCCTCACTGAATGGAGTGGGTGGGCAGTCTTCTCCTGAGAGAAATCTGTCCCTTGACCAACATAAGGGCTGAGATTTAGACATTGAATGACCTTTTTCTCCTGGGACTGAGATTTATATATTGAATGATTTTTCCCTCTGGGGCTTGTGAGCTGCTCTGCACGCTTTTACTTAATTGGGGGGTGGGGGGGCTGCTGAGGGCTATGATCAGTCTGTCTGCAGGCTGGAGCCCTGTCACCAGGAGCCACTGTACCTCGACTCTCCTAGCAACTGTCAGTACAAGGCGAGGAAAATGACACAAGAAAATAGCTATGTACTGAAAAATCACAGTATTTGTCCAAGAGTCTTAAGAACCCTTTGCTACTGTAATGATCATGCAGTGTTTGTTCAACTGCCAGGGAAAGAAACTTGCATTTGAGGGACTGGTGAACTGATGGAGGGAGGGAAGAGCAGAAGAGCGAGGCAGAGAGGTACTCAGTTCTGTGAGAGAGAGAGAGAATTTGAAGAACTGGAGGAGAAATAAAAGAGAATACGCTCTCAGAAGCCTCGTGCATCGGTTACAAGTCACGCAGCAGCCATTGTGTGGAATTGCTTTGATGGCTTCATTCCCAGCCACACGGCAGACCTCGAGCTGCAGGTCTGGGTGCGCACAGCTGTGCTCTGCCTCTACCTGCTGTAGCCGAGAAGACCCGTCCTTAAGGTGCCCGTGAGACCACGTTTCCACCAACTGCCTGGGCGATCGATAAGTCCTGGGTCGGGAAGCAGAGTCGGTCACAGGTTCAGACCTGAAGTCTGGTCCTTAAAATGAATTGGAAGCATCTGGCTGTTTTGCTGTCGGTAGGTAATGATGCAACCGCGTCACACACCCAGATGTGATTCTACATTCCTGCAGCTGTTCTAGTGGGAGTTTCAACACCCAAAACATCTGCTGCTGGGACTCTGTGGTACAATTCTCACTCCATCTCTCTGGGTTCTTGTTCTTTTACCAGAAAATGTGCTTTCTATCTACTTGGTATTTTCCTATTTTCCAAAGGTGTTGTTTCCAGCCAGGGGATACCCACTAAATTCTATATAATATGAAAGAGAAATCTGTATCATTTTCTAAATTCACAGCCAAACGAAGGGGTGTGACACTAATTCATTTTATTAGGTTTGATGAGATAGAACACTGCAGCCAAAGAATTCATATTCCATGGCACACGTACAAGAAATGGCTATAATCAAGGCACTCCTGTACATTAAACACAATGGGCAGGGGAATACCTTTGAAGTCTAAAATGTTTATCTCCAGGATACCTGTCAGCATCATCAAACTGCACACATAAAACGTTCTCGGTACTGCCTATTTACTAGATAAAAGACTCTTTTCAAGCACAATTCCTCAAACATTTTAGGTGATATCATAAACGTGTATACTTTAAAGAGCAACCAGAAATATCAAATCATAAAACACTCATGTACTATGACCCAGGACTATCTGGGAATTTATCCCAAAAAATGTATCATATATAAAGTATTATGTATAAAGATGCTTATAATGGGATGTATTAGAGTGAAAAGTGAATTTGATCTATAGTTCCCAAATACAGCAGTAGTTCAGTAAATATGGTGTCTCTACTTCCATAGGATAACTTGGAAAATCAATGTGAGGGACTGAAATGTTTCAGTTGCTCCGGAAGCAATTAAAAATATATTTACTGAAGCTGCCCAGCTGGTGTGGCTCAGTGGTTGAGAGTCGACCCATGCATCAAGCGGTCGCCAGTTCAATTCCCAGTCAGGGCACATGCCCAGGTTGTGGGCCTGATCCCCTGTGGGAGGCATGCAGGAGACAGCCAGTCGATGTTCTCTCTTGTCGATGTTTCTCTCTCGCTCTCCCTTCCTCTCTCTCAGTCTAATATCAATAAAAAGAAAAATGTATATATTTACTAAAGCTAATAACATGGGGAAATGCTTCTGACATGTATTAAGTGGAAAAGCAAAATACAAAGATGTACATTATGTTAGAATCATATCAAAACTGGACATCTGAAAATGACCCCAAATCATTGCTCCAAAACAATAGCTATGGTGTTCGAGTGGGAAAATTATGAGCAACTTTTCTCCTTTCTGTATTTTCCTAATTATTTACACAGGGGTTATATTACCTGAGTCAGTAAAAAGACAAAGAAAAATGCATCCCTGCGGTGTGACTAAGAATGGAACCTGCCAAGGCAGTGAGTTTGAAAACACTACCACGGATGGAGCCTGAGGCATGTCATTAAAACAAAGCTGAAGCGCCAACTTCAGGTGGAGACCTGTTTCCCTGTCTCAACCCCAGCTTTCGAGCTATTTTCTCCAGAGCTTTAAGGAATCCAAAGTGAAATTAACCCAAGAATCTGACTTTCACCTGAAGTTACAAACACAGTGCCAGACTGAGAAAGCCAACCCAGCACTGGATGGAAGTTCATGAATAAGCACAGGTGGGAAGAATTATTTCCTTAATCTCAGTGATTGAAAAAGAACTTGGAACAAGGCTCCTCTCTCTGGTTCCATCAGGTAACTTTTTCAAGTGCATGAAATTTGGGGAGGGTGAATACAGCACTTCTATCTCTCTGCACCCAAATGGCTTTGCCAACCTCATATTGAACCTGAAGGAGAAAACAGGGTCAACTAACATTACTTTAAACCTACTCTTTTTTTTTTTTCTTAATACTCCTCTCAAATTTTAAAATAGTACATCGATTTTATAATATCCCCAAATAAATGGATATTTCTAGCATTTTGGAAGACAGCTTTAATTTAGGAGTGAAAGGGATGATCGCGTGATAATAAACTGATTAGTCTCAGGATTTCTCAAGGAAGCGCTGACCCAGCATCCTGGCCCCCATGCACACCATTATAATTCTTTGATTTCCTGTCAAGGCAGACAGTTCAAAAACTAAAAGTAAATAGGAGACATGGAAAATCAATGTGAGATGCTGAAGTGTTCCAGCTGCCAAGGTCTGTTAATTACATCACGTCTTTATGGACACATTCCGCTCAGACATGCCAAGTGCCCACATCTGGAGGCTGTCGCCTGCCATCCTGTTGGGGGCAGCTCTTCTCCCCAGGCATGTGGGTTAACTGCAAAAGGACCAGCTACCCCAGGAAAACCTGATTGTACAGCCCAAGTCTCTAAGGCAAAATCTGGATGATCGTCATGTCTTTCGTTACCATAGAGATAAGAGGTGCTGGGAGCTGGAGAGGGGCCACTTGAGGGGCAGGGAGTGGGTTAGTCAGTATGCACAGTGTGAACCTGAGGAAAATGAAAGTCTGTTCTACTTGGGTAGCCAGGCCTTGGTGGGCTAAGTGGGAGAGAGCCGAGAAGAGATGAGAGACCACAGGGAGTAGGCAGAGAGAAACAAGGGGAGCGAGCAAAAAGACGGGCTCAGCGCTGTGTACCTCGGGGTCAGGCCAGGAGTCACCGCGGATCTCCAAGGCCAAGTCCTCTGAGCACCTGCTCTCTTGCCAGAGCAATAAAAGGAGGTTCACGGCGCCAGCACAGACTTCACGGATTGTGTCCGTAAAGGCCTTTCCACATTTTCTTGTCATTTAGACCCTCTCAAAGTCTTTGCTGGTTTCCCTTCCTCCCTTCCATCCCATATCCTGTTCTTTTTCTTCTCTCACATTCTCCCAGATGTTTCCAAGTCCCTCTTCTTCCCCTTTATCTTTACGCATGCCAGGACTCGCCTCTCCGTCCAGGCTGCTCTCGCTCTGTGCCTCCCTTTGTTTTTCTCTCTACACCACCTCTTTCCCTCATTTCCTTCTTGCTGTTTTTCTCCAACTGGATCTTCTTACACAAATAGCTTGGAGAAAGAAAAATTCAGTGCCGATCAAAGGTGCTTTGAGACATTTGCTAACGTCCAGTCCCTGCTGCTCCCCTCCTCCACAGTGACAAGGTTTGTCTTGAGCAAAGTCTTGGCTCGGGTCTGTGATTTCAAATCCTAGCTCCTCAAGGAGGCTCTAAAAATCCTGCACCTATTTTATGTTAATCCAATTGCATATTTCACATATGTGACACCTATCTCGTACCCTCTCCCTCCACCTCCTAAAAGACGTACACATTTCAATATAAATTTAATGTATATTTCACTTTAAGTGTACATATATGTAACGTGTGTGTGCATAAATGTAATACATACAAATGCATATTACATTACATTTTATGTAAATTCAGTACATATTGTAAGTTTGGAAACTTTGCAAATTTTAACACATGTGAACTTGTGCTAACAAAGTAAATCGTTTTGTGCAAATTTAAAAATGAAGATTCTCCTGCAGTTTCTAGAAACTATGTCATTGATGAGGAACATTGTAGGGCTACACTGGTATTTTTATAAATTCAGCCTGTGTGACTATTCATATAAATTGTATAAGAAGTACACATCAAAGCACATGAGTGAAGGACCCAGGTAAATGCCAAGCGAGGGTCCCTGGACCTGCTTGGGATCCTCTTGCAGGGCAATAGTAAGCCAGGTTGTCCCATGTCCTGTAGGTGGTTTTAGCTCTTGTTTTAACGTCCTGATTGCTTTTCAGGTGACTTTTCTATAAGAGAAATTTGAGCACTTTCAAAGATCATCAGTGACCCAACTTTAAAATAAAAATGCCCTGCTATTTCTCGTGCAAGAATCCAGATCAATTTGATCAAGGAGGTCTCCCAAAATTGCAAAGCCAGCTGTCAACAAACATAGTTTGCAACGGAGCAAATCTGCTGATTCCAGAAGCTAATCTAAGGCTGGAACGGTTATCTGTAACCTCCAGTTTCTAATGTTTGTAATCATTCATACCTTCACTTTTATAAGGTATTGATTTTATGAAGATCATTGTAAATTTGAAATAAAACAAGTGTGGATTAATAATCACTCCATCAGCTTTCTACATTGGGGTTTCCGTTTAGATTTCATTTGAATAAAATGCTGTGCTATAAAAAAAAAAAAAAAGTAATTGAGCCCTGGCAGGTGTTGCTCAGTGGTTAGCATGCTGGCCCATGTACTGAAGGGTCTCAGGTTCAATTTCCGGTCAAGGGCACGTGCCTGGGTTGCTGGTCCAGGCACATGTGGGAGGCGACCAATCAGGTGTCTCTTTCATATTGATTTTTCTCTCATTCTCTCTCTCCACCCCCCACCTCCCCCTCCCTTTTACTCTTTCTAAAAATCAATGGAAAAATATCCTCAGGTGAGGATTAACAATAATAGTAATTGATAGCTTCACCCACTGCCTCCTCCCCTCCTCCTCCTCTCTGCCCCACTAACAGCCCTGTTTTTCCAGGCTATTCTCTGCTTCCTTGTCTCCTCCTATTAAACTTGATCCTACAACTCTGATGGTCCTGTTCTAACCTGATAAATATACTCACACTACGATGATCACTTCTAAAAATGATTTGAGGGGTACCCTGCCTGGGGAGAGGGAGCTTACATTTTGCCCTAAACTCCTCAAGTCGCAATGGAACCAGCGTAAAGGGGTGCATCATCCACAGTGAGATTTTAGGCATTTTGATTCAGAAGAGCCATTGGAGGCAACCCTCATTCAGCCTCATGTTCTTTTCAAGTGTTTCCCAAACTATCATCAGAAGACCGCTGGCATCGAGCCATTTATGAAGTGCTCGTTAAAAAGGCGTTTTCCTGGGTCCTAGCCTGAACTTTCTGGAAGCCAGGACACGAAGCTGCCTTTTATCGAGCTCCTCAAATAATTCAGCACTTTGAGGTTCAAGGGTCATGGCCACACACAGGTGTAGAAGGCAGGTGTTGAGTGAGGCCTGCCCCACCCTCTGCCCAGTGAGAGCTGCAGACTGAGAGGCATGCCGACGGCATCCACACAGAGAAGTAGCAGCAAGACGACAAGTGCTCTGAAAGAAAATATAAAATCTAGTGCACGGTCTCACAAAGGAAAAGAAAAATAATCCCAGTGTCTTTTTCTCCGGCTCCAAACTCATCAGGCAGCAGCTGCAGCAAAGCAGAAGTCGTTGGAGGGCACCTGAAGGGTGGAGGAAGCCCAGCTCCTGACACGTCCTGGAGGAAAAGGTAGCACTGCGAGAACACTGGGCAGGCAGTGAATGCAGACCCCTCACAGAGGCACCACGCCCCGCTCCACCTGCCTGTGTGCAGAGACTGTGCTGTGCGTCCTGGCCAGCCCTTCTCCAGGCGGGCCCAGCACTCCTGAGCCCCAGCTCTGGAGCACAGCAAGCTCATCCCCCGCAGGGCACCTCCTCGGGCTGTCGTGGGGACCTCTGTTCTTCCTTACTGGAAATCCACCATGCACTCCAAAAGAGGAACTAGGACACTTCGTTTTTATTCCACATGCGTCTCATTTGTCTTCAGTAGGCTCTTCCATAATCTCATCATTATTGCTATGGCCCTCGGAGGACAGCTGACTTGCATTAATCAGCCAAGCCCCTCATTGCTCACCAGATTCTTTACACTTTTACCATGCCCTGGGGCATCTTAACTTACTTGGAAAATTAATAAACCTCCCCCCTCTGTCTTACCTTATTAATGTCTTTGTAACCCATTATCCCCGCATATCATCAGACATCACTGGAGGGTGCAGTGGTCACCAGCTCGCTCCCCTCACTCTGTCCTCAAGCTTGGAACAGCTCCCTGAATGGCCAGCGAGGAAATGGCCTTCATGGGCCGGCAGAGTGTTTGTTTACCAGCGCCACAGCACAGTGGACCGAAGACAGGAGAATGTTTAGGCTTCAGCTCAAGGCCATTAAGACCCATTAAGTTGTTCTCTCCTCCCCCACCCCCTCTCCCCCTCTTTTGTGCACCCTAGTAAATCTGACTCATTAGCTTTAGATGTTTTGAAATGCTGGTACATTAATCACTTGTGTTTGCACACTGTTTATGTGGGTTGTTGGTCATGGTCTGTAGTTATACTGGCTGTCTCCCTTGCTTACTTAAAGGTACAATCCAATTGAAAATAAAGATTTTTGCAGGTTTGCTCATTACACACAGTGTCGGCAGCTGGTGAGTGTCTTTTGCAATTCATCAGAGGCCTCCCAGACCACCTGCTCTCGGCATCCTGCAAACAGCTGGCACCGGGTAAGTACCATAAGCTATTACCTTATACAACAAATAAATAAATGGGTGGATGGGTAGACAAATAAATAAATACATTGACTTGTCAGCCTGGAAGCATTGCTTCTTGAAGGGAAAAGTCCTTAAAAATGCCACTAGCCCACGCGTATGTGAAGTCATTTAAATGAACAGAGAGGGAGGGAGGTAAAAACTCCCAGAACTTTGAGTGGAAATATTTTGTCATTTGAGTATCATGGCAGGCAAGGGAAGGACTCAGCAGGCTAGCTGTGTGGTCTGGGACAAGAGTGGGAAAAGGGGGAGTGACTTGCAAAGCCTTTGGCTGTATTTTTTTTTCTTTTCTCTCTCTCTCTCTTTTTTTCCTGAAAAAGGCAGAAGTAGGCTTTGTGGACATACGTTAAGGCCACCAGATGACCCAGGATTAAGGCGCCGATGTCTGTTTCCAAGATCGTCACTACTTTAGACTTTTGTGGGCTTTACCCCAGTTTCTAACCCTGATAGTGCCCCTCTGGGTGGCCAGGCCCTGCTCCAGCCCCCACTGCTGCCCTGGCCCATGCAGCCTGAGGAAAGGCTATGACCAGTGGGAGCAAAACTGGGCAATGCAGAAACTAGACAACGGCTGGGGGTCCCGAGGACAGGCATTTGGCAGGATGTCATTGTGAGGAATTCTAAAGTGTATCACAGACAGCCTGAGACTTCCCTGAGGTCTACTTGGAAACTTTTAATAATCTGGGGCTGAGTCTTGTAAACATCACCCAGTACAGCCATGATTCTCCAAAATCATTTACGCTGGTCTCCACGGATTAGTCAAAATTTAGCTGTGTCTTTTTATTTATCCTTGCAAAACTGCGTATTTTCAGTGCGAGACAGTCACCTCCCTGTTTATGAGCTGCACCAATCACATGCTTGAATCAACCTGTAATAATTTATTATTTTAATTTTATGGCTGGTTTCATTCTAATAATTTTTGCAGTTTCATTATTTTTTTTTTATCCTCACCCGAGGACATTTTTCCATTTTTTGTTCAGACAGAGTGGGAGGGAGAGAGAGGAAGAGAGAGAGAAATATCGACGTGAAAGGGACACATCGAGTGGCTGCCTTCCGCATGACCCAACCAGGGCGGGGGACAAACTGCAACCGAGGTACATGCCCTTAGCGGGAACCGAACCGGAGTCTCTCTGAACTGCAGGCCGACGCTCTAACTGCTGAGCAAAACCGGCCAGGGCTGCAGCTTTACTTTTTGTTACCTTTTTTTTTTAAACAAGAGTATTTATGGAGTGAATTCATATGGAGAACTAGTTTCCATTTTACCAAATGGAAATGTTGAAAATGAAGACACATCATTATTCTTAAATTTTCTTCTTTAATTCCTCAAGAACTACTAAGAACCTAGCTATTTCTGTGGGTCGAAGACCAGGAAAATCGGCAGCAACCTGGAGGCTTGTCAGAAACGCAGACTCCCTGACTCAGAATGTACATTTTAACAATTAAGGCCTTTAAGTGACTAGTTTGCACATTAAAAGTTGACAGTCATCACTCATATGCCCTTGACTCTTTTAGGTAAAAAGTATCTGATAGAGCCCAGCTGGTGTGGCTCAATGGTTGATCATTGACCCATGCACCAAGAAGTCACCGGTTCGATTCCCGGTCAGGACAGATGCCCGGGTTGTGGGCCAAATCCCCAGTGGGGGCATGCAGGAGATGGCCAATTGATGTTCTCTCTCATCGACGTTTCTCTCTCTCTCTCCCTCTCCCTTCTTCTCTCTAAAATTAATAAAGAAAAACATTTTTTAAGTATTTGATAGAGATTGCCACAAACCACATAATACTAAGATAATGATAAGAGTTGGAAGAAGAAAAATGCAAACCAAGCAAATTCCTCACCTACTACAGGAGCCAAGATGTCCCGTCCTCTGGAGAGGCAGCACAGAGTGGTAGAAAATAAAGAGAGGACTTACTTGGAGTGAGAACAAACTGGGTTTACTTTCTGACTCTGCCACTTGGGTAGAATCCTGACTTCAGGCTAGTCACACCTCAGGGGCTTCCTTTCCTCATTCTAGAATGGAGATAACAGCAACTCCTCTGCCCACCTGCATGACAGTTATAAAGGAGATCCTCCGTGTACAATCACTCATTGAGCTCCAAAAAGTGTCACACGTGTACAATTACACTCTCGTCAGCACCGAGGAAGTCCCAGGCGTGCTGGAGCTGGAACAAGTGGACCGGCCATGGGATGAGAAGAGGAGCCCACCACGGTGGTGGGCAGAGAAGAGACAGGCCCTCGTGCACTGCAGGGGAGGAGCCGGTACCGGGTTCCCTGGCGGTGGAGGAGGTACAGCCTGGTGCAGGATCTCTGGACCTTGAGAAGTGTGAGAGATGTGTTCAATTGAGTACTGTTTCTGAGGGCCTCTTATTTATTCAAGAAACATTACGACAAGCTCAGGATGATTATTCAACAATTTAAGCAAACTTGTAGGGATCTGAGAAACCACACACAGCAGAGTGTCAAAGAAAGCTGAATTCTCCTGCTGGACAGTTTGCTCTGCCGAGATCAGGGCCCTCCCTAATAAGGAGAGTGTCAGATCCTGGGACTTGCAATGGGGAAATCTGAGTAACCCAGTTGAGAGTGTTTAGCTCCCAGACTCCCATGAGCCCTCTGGGCCTATGGAAGAGGCCCACTCCCCTTGCTTGAAGTGCCCCTAACTAGCTTGAAGATCATTCAGAGACCTCAAATAAAGCAAGTGTCTCTATGGATGTGTCAGGGGTTCCAGCGGCCACCCCCAAGTTTGATGACTTGCAAGGTCTTAGGATTCACATATTGTCATAGGCATGGTTATGGGTTATTATGGCAGGGGATACAAAGCAAAATCATCAAAGGAAAAGGGTGCATGAGGGGGAGTCCAGAGGAAACCAGGTGCAAGCTTCCGAGGGTCCTCCCCCAGAGGAGTCACTCACGATGCACCTAATTCTCCCAGCAACAAGTTGTGACAATGCATGTGAAATGGTAGTAACTGGGAAAGCTTGTTAGAGATTCAGTGCCCAGAGTTTTTACTGGGTGCTGGCCATGCAGACAGCCTCTGCCTGGCACATACCCAAATGCCAGACTCCCAGAAGGAAAGCGGGCGTTTGTCATAAACCATGTCATTTGTACAAACAGTGACGGCACAGTGAGCCACTCTTAGCAGTTCTGAGAATGGTGGGAGCTGTCCCAAATCCAGGTCTCCAGGTGCCAGCTAAGGGCTAACCTTATAAGCAGGCTTTTCTAAGGACAGCAGTCACACTTTGTGATCCTGGAGCTCGACCTTCTCACCATTTTCTCCCTTTCAGATGGTGCAATATCTTTGTCAGTAGAGGGCACTGGAGTGACTTCAAGGCCACAGCCAGCATAGGGGCTTCTTCTGGTTCCATCACGCCAGCAGAGCAGCAGGCTGGAGGCCTGGTGGTACTCACCTCCCAGCCCTCGTGGGCCAGCTCCCCTCCGCCCTGCAGCCTCTGGCAATATTGTCTCCCACTCGGCAGGCTGGTCCTGCAGACCAGCTCAAGCTGTGCCTTTTAGTACGTTTCTTCACCACCAGCTGTGTTCCCCTGGCTGCCATGCCCTCTCCAGGGATCCAAGGAGGTCTGGATGGAGGAGACGTCTCTAAGTTCTTAGTCTCCCTCCTGTGTGCTCCCTCAGCCCTGCAGAAGTAGCTGCTTTCCGCGTGTGCTATATCTATATTCCTCAGAGCCCTCTTTCATTCCTTTTTGTAGTTAAATATCTTGTACTAATTAATAATTCTTTAGATTACATTTTCTCTGCTTAAATTACTTGTGTGGTTTCTGTCTCCTGATGTGCCTTAAAAGATCACGCTTGCGCCCCCCCCCCCCCCACTGCCCTTCCTGAGAACAAGATAGATAACAAGGTGAAATCTCAGCACCCCCTACCTGGAGTGTACAGGGGTGTGCTGGGTCAGCTGAGGGAGGGTAGGGTCTCTACACCAAAGGAGCTGCAAGATCCGGCCAGTACGTGACAGCAAGGAGTGGGGAAGGTCTACATGGGAATGGATGCGGAGATGTCAAGTTGAATAGAGGCGTTTATCAGCACCGAGCACTGTCCCATGATACACAAGTCTAGCAAGTACCCCACTACTCAGATGGCTCTTAGAAGCTTGGATAATATGATGACCCATGTGAGTGGTCCAATGAATTAGAAATAGCAAAATGTTTATAGCAAATGGTCTCAAAAGGGATCTGGAGGCTCAAAGAAGTGGGTATGCTAGAGGGGCGTACCAGGTGAGTCCAGAAACCACCCACCAGCCAGCAATGTGCCACAGGAGGGCCCAAAGGACATCCTTTTACCACAGAGGAAAGAAATGTGCTGGTGAAAGGGACGCTGGCATTACTGAGAAGCTTAGCAGTGGCGTCTTCTCTAGCCAAGGCCAAGAGCAGGAGCCAGCATTACAGAACCGAGCTCACTGACAGCAATGGGAACGGTGAAATAATGGAGGCCTAGAGGCAGTGCGTTACCATCCGAAGCAAGGTGAACACAGTTCTCACAATGCAATCAAGGTCAGACTAGCAGCAGGGACTCTCGGAGAACTGCGGAGGTGGTATATAGAACATGATGTTCCTAGGGGCAAGATTGATAGGCAGCCAGCAAGGGTATTACACAAATTATCCAACTAAAGAAATCAAGAATGGCTGATCGGGAGTCTGCAGGCAGCCGCCCAAATGAAAAGTCATGACTGTTTGCTTGCCAGGCTTCTGGACATGAGCCAGTTCTCATTTCCAGAATGACTAGAGGAGAAGACAGGTCCCCATGAAAAAAGACTTTGCCATACCACAGCAAGTGAATTCAGTAGTAATTCTCCCACTTCTTCCTCCAGAGTGATCTAAGACATTTACTCAGGTAAACAGTCAGTAGGAAACAGGAACTTGCAAGGACTGTTGAACCTAGGGTCTGAGTTGGTTTAGATTTCCAATGACCCAAAGCCCCACTGCACCCTCCATTACAATCAAGGGTGTGGAGTCCAGTCATGACTCAGATGCAAGTCACTATGGGTCCACTGGGTCCATAGACCCATCCAGTGATCATTTTTCCATACCCAAGTATATAACTGGCATGGGCATACATGATAAATGACGGAATTCTCATATCAGGATCTTGATTTGTGGGATAAGAGCTACTGTAATGGGAAAAGCAAAGTGGACACCTCTGAAATGTCCCCACTATCCCCACCCAAGATAGTAAACATAAAACAATACAATATCCCAAGGAGAATGGCAAAAATTAGTGCCATCATCAAAATTTTAAAGAATGCAAGAATGGTGATCACCATGATATTCCCATTTAATTTACCACTCTAGCCCCTACAAACACTGTTCTGATTACCTGGATGACAGTGGACTGCCACCAGAGCTGTGCTGGTACATGGTTAACAGCTGGCTCTCCAACCACTGGGTAGAGTTGCTTTGTAGCATTTGCCAATTTCTCTGGCCTAGTACTCTCACCATAGCTCATCCACCAGCTCACAAAGCTCCTGAAAATGTGCCAATCGACTCTCAGAGGCCAGCGTGGGCCTCCTACAGCACACAGGTTACCACAGACTTAGCAAAGTAGAAGTCACAATACAGCAGCAGTGTAACATGTGGTATCTTCAACACAGCCTTTTTGGATTCTCCAAGAGCCCTACAGCGTTTCAGTGTTGTAGAATATATACGTGCATACACACAAGAACTGGCATGGGAGGAAAACATCCGTGCAGTCCTGACCTGTTGCTCTCAGATCCATTTCTCACCTTCCCTGCTCTGGTCTTGACCATGCAGCAGCTGACTACTCTAGGCTGCATTCTCTGGGCCCCTGGGTCAGCTTGTTCTGGCAGGTTTGGGCCAATGGGAGGCACTGCTGGGAGACTAAAGAGTAGGAGAAGACATTGGAGTGCTTTTCCCCTTCCTTCTGTGCCTCAGGAGACAGCTCGCTAGTGACGTCTCTATGGCTCCAGCTCCCTCTGGACAATGCCTTCCAGCATCTAGCTTCTGCCAGGGGACCCCAGGGGACTCCACCTGTGGGCTCCAGCCTATTGTGTGGGGACTTCCTGTTGTTGCCGATCCCTGGGTCACCTCACTGTTCCCTGTTTGCCTTCTCAGCCCTTTCACCACCCATGTAACCGGCATTCAATTCCCTCTGCTTAAAGTGCTCAAATGGTTTTTGTGTCCTGCTTAGACACCAGCTATTATGAAAACTAAAATATTTACTGAAGGATAAAAAGATTTAATTTTGGAAAAAACAGTTTCCTGGCTACAGCTTCTCACACCCCTACTTCATTTGCACACTCCTCAGGCAGCTCAATGGTTAAACAGACACTGTGAACACTGACCACCCAGGCTCCAGATCAACAGGGACAGGAAAGACCCCAGCAGTTGCTAGATAAGAAGAGAGTGACACTCTACAGAAATTACTTAGAACAAATAGTCATCCAGGATAGAAATTTCAAAATGACCAACATGGTACCTAAACAACAATTTAGCAAAAAATAAAGAGGGAATGAGAACTAGTGTGTAATGGATAAAGAACAGTTTAGATGATTACTATACTAGGAAAACAAAGAGGTTTTTAGACAACTACTTTGCATTCCCAAGGTAATCAGAGAAAAGCATTGAGAGGTGATAGAACAAGTTATACTGGAACGAAAAGGCAATAAGAGGAGTGAAGTAAATATGTTTGAGAAAAAAATAGCATAGAATTTTCAGATGGTATTAATAATTAAAATTATAGAATTCTTCCCCGGTCAGTTTTGCTCAGTGGTTAGAGTGTCAGCCCGCGGACCGGAGAGTCCCAGGTTCAGTTCCTGCTAAGGGCATGTACCTCCATGGTGGTTTGTCCCTGGCCCTGGTTGGGGTCATGTGGGTGGCAACCACTCGATGTGTCTCTCTCATATCATGTCTCTCTCTCTCTCTTCCTCCCTCTCTCCCTCCCGCTCTATCTGAAGATAAATGTAAAAATGTCCTTGGGTGAGGATAAAAAAAACAAACAACAAAAAATAAACCATAGAATTCTGATGACAGACAGAGCATAGGTTTATGAAAATTACCCAAAATGAATAGGAGAAGAATTAAAAAGATGAAAGCAATTGAATGAATTATGGTTATTGTGGCAGACCGACAATAGAGATCTAATACACAAATAACTGCTATGCCTGAGTGAAATACCCACCAGAAAAAAAAAGCAACCAACAATATTTAAATTCACAGTGGATGAAAATGTTTATGAAACAAAGGATGATTTGTATACAGAGCTCAGAAGGCTCACTCTATTCCAGATAAAAAAAATAATAATAATAAACTCACAGCAAACCAAATCTGGCAAGTTGTTGAATTTCAAATATAAGGAAAGTATCCAATAAGCATTCAGGCAGAAGTAATAAGTTATTGGCATAAGAAAGGAAGGAGATAACTCTCAGACTTCCCTTGAGAAATATGAAATGGCAAAAAGTAGTGAAACAATGTCTACAAAATGCAAGGAAAAAAGGTGGCCCAAACACATACAAAGTTTTATATATATATATTTGTAAAAAAAAAAAAAAGACATTATAAAATATGCAAAGATCAGCAAGTGTTGGCACTTAAGCACCCTCCCTAAACACTGAACGGTAAGTCCATCAATTGAGAGAAATGGAATTAACACTGAAACTGAACATGTTGCTAAATCTAAGAACTGGAGTTAGTGTGGCTCTACAACAATATGTAAGGGTTATTCTTGAAAAACCTACACAACCCAGGCCAAAAGTCTCAGAGCATCTTCAAATGGAGTAGAAGAGGAAGAAAGCAGAAGAAAGGGTAAGTATACCACTTTCCTCATTTTATCTACCAAAGTCCATCAATACTGCTTCCATTCTGAAGTAATAAATGGATAAATATACATTTAAATATGGTATTTGGAAATAAATTGAGAAATATAAGTTGAAATATATGTATTTTTTGTTAAAGGAACTAAGCCTCCTAGGAGTGTTTGGAAACTAAGAACTGGATCCTAAGTGTGCTCATAGCTACTAGGTAGGGTATTATTGTCCCTAATCCCTTTGAGAGACAGAGCTAGAGAATATATGTATGTATACCTCACATACACACACACACACACACACACACACGTAATACACATGTACCCCACATTTACATCTACATTTATTTCTGTATATTAAAAACTATGGGTTCACGCTGGCTCCCCTAATTCCAGTCTAACACTACAGGATTTATTCTAGCTAGGATTGTCAAATAAAACACAAGGCTAGTTACATTTGAATTTCAGATTAAAAACAACAAAGAATTATTAGCTTATGTCCCAAATGGTAGCCTGTATTTTTATTTGCTAAATCTGGCAACCCTAGTTTTACCTTTCTCTATTCCCATGTGTATTTTCTCTTTCCCCAGCAGTACGATACCGGACTCCCACTGTCCTCAGCGTATGTCTAATCTGCCAGTGCACGGCAATCTCTCAGCCCTGGGCAGCCCTTGCACACAGGCCCTGGTCCCTGTTAGGATGCCTACTTCATTCCAGCTTGCCAATGGCTTTTTGGTAGTGAACAGGTAGAAGGGGAGAAAGGAAGAAAATAGTATTAAAGAGTGGATAAGAAATGGGAACAAAAGTAGTAATAAATAACCCAAAATCTCAATGACTTACCACTACAGGTATATATTTCTTGCTCACAGGTCTCTATACCCCCAAGTAAAGAGGCAGCCACTGTCTGTAACTTCTTATGCAGGGGGCCAGAAGGGATACGTCAAACTCAAAGTGCTTCTGAAAACCCCTGCTCACAACTGGCCACTGTCCCTTCCATCCACACTCCATTGGTCAGGGCAAGCCCACGGTAAAGCCTAAAGTCAACAGAGCAAGGAGAGTGCACTCTGCTCAATAGGAAGGATGGCCAAGTGGAGGGGTGGATGAATAACTAAGAACAAGTTATACCACCCACCACAAATGCAAATTAAATAAGAATACAACCCATAGCCCTGGCCAGCATGGCACAGTGGGTAGAGTGTCGGCCCAAGCACCAGAGGGTCACGGGTTCGATTCCAGTCAAGGGCATGTACCTGGGTTTCAGGTTCCATCCCTGGCCCTGGTTTGGGTATGTGAAGGAGACAACGAATCGATGCCTCTCTCTCACATCAGTGTTTCTCTCTCTCTCTCCCTCCTCCACTCTCTCTAAAAATCAATGGAAAAAACATCCTCTGATGAGGATTAACAAAACCAAACAACAACAACAAAATAATACAACCCATATAATAACCATACATAAAGGATAAAGCTATCAATGGGGAAACATTTTTTTCATATTGAATCAAAACACTAAACTCAACTGTATTCTATACATGAGATAGATCTGAAATAAAATAACTCAGCATGGTTCAAAGAAATAGAATATTTTTTTAAAAAGAAAAAGGACATGTTTTTATTATCTAAAAATTGTACACCAAAACCTTGTGCAGAACTCTCTCATAAAATAATCATAATGAGTATAGTTAACACTGCTGTATGGTATATTTGAAAGTTGCAAAGACAATAGATCCTAATGGTTCTTATTACAGGGGGGAATAAAGTGTTTAAAGTTTTTATATTTATATGAGATGATGGATGTTAGTTAAACTTGTAATCACTTTGCAATATATACATATGTCAAGTCATTATGTTGTACATCTTACACTTATACAGTGTTATATATCAATTATATCTCAATAAAACTGAAAAAAAGAACTCTCTAGCAAATTAAGCAGTTACTTTGCATAAAGGTCAAACCAAGTTCCAAACCTCAAAACCTCTTTTGAAAAAGCACAAACACACATTTAGCAGTGATAGAAATTATAGATAAAAAAGAGAGGAGAGAGAGAGAAGTCCATACTATATAGAGGTCATATCATCTTGTCAATATTTACAAAGTAGGAATTGAATCATATTACATCACAGAGGACACCTTAATAAATTCTAGCTAATTCAGACCATATTTACTGACCACAGCAGAATAAAACCAGCTATAAAGAGATTAATGTCATGGAAAGAAACAACAAATGAAGTCTACTCGTGAGAGATTAGAGCCTTCTAAATTGCACTGGTTAAGGTAAAAAAAAAAAAGCAAAACTGCAATTTTAGAATATTTTAGAGGATAACATTAATGGGAACACGACATATATATGCTAAAGCTGACACTTCTTATTAAAGGGAAAAAGATGTTAGAACAATCAGCTAGCCTTCTGGGGGAAAAAGTAAATTTGGATCCTCACTGCATAATTCCTTATGCCAGATGAATTCCAGATAGGTTAAACATTAAAATATTAAAAAGATCCCTAGCCAGTTTGGCTCAGTTGTTAGAGCATCAGCCCGCAGATCATTGAGTCATGGGTTTGATTCCGGTCAAGGGCACGTACCTTGGTTGCGATTCATCCCCAGCCCTGGTTAGGTTGGGGTCGTGCAGGAGGCAGCCACTGGATGTTTCCCTTTCACATCAAAGTTTCTCTCTCTCTCTCTCTCTCTCTCTCTCTCTCTCTCTCTCTCTCTCTCTCTGAATAAAAAATAATGGGAAAATGTCCTCGGGTAAGGATAAAAAAATAAAATAAAATATAAAAAGGAAACCCAACCAAGCCGGTATGGCTCAGTGGGTTGAGTGTCATTCCATGAACTGAGGGGTCCCAGTTTCATTCCCCGTCAGGGCATATGCCTGGATTTCGGGCTTGATCCCCAGTGGGGGGTACGTGGGTGGCAGCCGATCAATGTTTCTCACATCAACATTTCTACCTTTCCCTCTAAAAATAAATCAATAAAAACGTATTTGAAAAAACTGGTTTAAACAAAAAGGAAACCCATATTTAGCAATAGATTCTTTCTACCATTTAGAGGTGATTGAGGCCTTTCTTACATTAAGCCAAAGGCAGAAACTAAAAAGATAATATTGGTATATTAGACTCTATTAAAATTTAAAGTTCTGAAGATTTTTAAAAATGGTTAAAAGAAATTAAATTCTAAATGAGATATGGCTAAAATTTTTTAATAAAATGTTTAATAGCCTTAATAAGCTAAAATGACCATATGAATTCATATGAAAAATTGAACCCCAAACAGAAAAAAATGCAAACTGCATGAACAAACAATTCAGAAATGAACTATTCAAGTGGCCAGTAAGCATATGAAGAGATGCTCAACCTTGCCAGGGTTACATGTTTGCCTGTGCATGAGAATGGGAGCCTGTGGATGAGAATGGGAGCCTGTGCATGGAATACGAGCCTGTGCATGGAATACAACGAGCCTGTGCATGGAATAATAACCTGTGCATGAGAATGGGAGCCTGTGCATGGAATACGACGAGCCTGTGCATGGAATGCGAGCCTGTGCATGGAATACGAGCCTGTGCATGGAATACGAGCCTGTGGATGAGAATGGGAGCCTGTGCATGGAATACGAGCCTGTGCATGAGAATGGGAGCCTGTGCATGGAATACGAGCCTGTGCATGGAATGCGAGCCTGTGGATGGAATGGGAGCCTGTGCATGGAATACGAGCCTGTGCATGGAATGCGAGCCTGTGCATGGAATACGAGCCTGTGCACAGGAAAAACTAAAAAAAAAAGACACAATATTATTATGTTAACAATAAATATCTCTACACAGAGAGATTTATTTTCTCTCCCATGACTTCATTTTTTTTTACATCAGCATATATTAATTTTACATGTCTTATGATTCAATTTCTCAACATACTAAAAATGCATAAATAAAACTTTGAATCCTCTGGATTTTTTTTTACAAAAATTCTTTTTTTTATACCTCACCCAAGGACATTTTTTTATTCACCTTCAGATAGAGCAGGAGGGAGAGAGGAAGAAAGAGAGAGAGAGGAACATCTATGTGAGAGAGACACATCAACCCACACGACCCCAACCGGGGCCAGGGACAAACTGTAACCCAGGTGCGTGCCCTTAGCGTGAACCGAACCCAGGTCTCTCTGGTCCGTAGGCTGATGCTCTATCCGCTGAGCCAAACTGGCCAGGGCTTTATAAAAATTCTTAAATATATGTTTTCAATTATGGGGCAGAGGAATGCTACTGACAAGGTGTCACAGACTGAACATCCATGTCCCTCGAAGTTCATGTCGAAACCCACTCCCCAAAGTGATGATGGAGAGGTCATGAGGGTGGAGCCCCCATGATGGAATTATTGCCCTATTAAAGAGACCCCGGAGAGTTCCTGTCCCATTTGCCATATAAGAACACGAGATGACGGCCCTCTGTTACCCGGGAAGCAGGTTCTCACCAGGTGCCAAGCCTGCCGGTGCCTCTAGCGCAAACATTTCAGCCTCCAGAACTGTGAGAAGTAAATGTGTGCTGTGAAGCCATCCAGCCTACGGTGTTTTTGTTACAGCAGCGTGAATGGACTGAGACACAAAGGGAAATGTTCACTTGATATTAGTCTACAACATTACTATTTAATTTTTGCAAAGGAGATATACAAAATAACAATGATTTTCTTTTTTTTTTAATAATTTTTTTCTTTATTGATTTTAGAGAGAGAGGAAGGGAAAGGGAGAGAGAGATAGAAACATCGATGAGAGAGAATATCAATTGGCTGCCTCCTGCATGCCCCCACTGGGGATTGGGCCCACAACCTGGGCATGTGCCCTGACCAGGAATCAAACCAGCGACCTCTTGGTGCACGGGTCGAAGCTCAACCACTGAGCCACACTGGCCGGGCAACAATAATTTTCTACAATGATGGTATTGTGGGTTATTATATGTTGTTCTTTGTGGGTTTTTGTTTTTTTGTGTTTTCTTTTTAGTTTTTCTACAATAAATGTTTAGAAAAAAGTCGATAGTTATTAAATACTAAAAATGTATCTGTTACAGGGAGCGATTCCAGACTATGAGGGCGCCATCATCATTGCAAAGTTTGAGTTTCCCAGTTTCCCTTGTCAGGAATGCAGCAGGGAGCCTGTCTGTGGGGAGTGCTGAGGCATCCATGCACAAATTCTTCGGTGGAAGATTCTACCCAGCCAGCTCCTGAGACATCAATGGGGATCAGAGCTGTTCACCCAGCACCTACGCCGTGAGCAGCAATTCATGCTCAACAAATTTTTATAGGGCATCTACTAGTACCAGGCACAAGGGGAGATAAAAATGGGCCAGAGAGCACCCCCTTTCTCCCTGGAGCCCACAGTCTAACAGAGAAAACACTGGGAATACATAGTGTGATGTATGCAATAACAGGCTCAGAGGGAAGGGGACGTGAGGGAGGGTGACCAACCATCCAGGCTTGCTGGGACTGTGGGGGCTCCTGAGAGACAGGGTGTTCAGTGTTAAAAAGGGAAAATTCCGGCCAATCCAGAGCAAGTGGGTTACCCTAGAATGAGGTCAGGGACAGCTGCAGAGCCGAGCTTCGGCCTAAGAAGTGTTCTGAAAAATAATCAGGCATATTTATGGAAGGGGGAGGCCCACCCCGAGTTTCCTCCCTGCCCAGGTCTTTGGCGAGAAGGCAAAGGATTGGGCCAGAGTGCAGAAATGGTCATGCAGCAGGTCATTTTCTGCTGTTTGGATTACCAAATCCTTTCCAGAGCTGGGAGGAAAAGGGATGACAGGCTAATGGAAGCCTCTATCTAATCCTGCAGTCTCCTTCCTGAGGCATGACGAACCAGGCCGTGTCCGTGATGGATGGGGACTGCTGGCCCTCGTGGGGAGCACTAGCTGCCAGGCTGCCAGGCTGCACGACTCCAGGGACATCACTCACAGAGAAGGCAGCTGTCCCTGGTAGGAGGCGGCAGGATGCCTGGCAGGTCCTACAGGAGAGTGAGGGCTGCTTGCCTGGCCAGCCTGGGGGAGTTTTCTGGAAGAGACCACAAGATACTACGATTCAACTCTCAGTAATCCATTCATCTTTGCCCAAAGAGGTGTCTTTTATTTGCAGGAGGATTCAAGATAAAGCATTTCCTCTACTGTATGACTCGGGGGGAGACGAGAACAGAGTAGCTCAGCTCCAGGAGGCTGTGAGGCCGGCGAAAAACCAGGGAGAGTGGGGAGCAGCGAAGGGGCCACGCTCCAGGATGTCTTCGAAGTGAACAGCCTTCACGGGAGCTCGTGGAGAGTAACAGGAGAGCTATCTCCACCAAGAGCAGGGAGAGAGACAGCCAGCCCGGGTCATGGGGGCTCTGCATTCCCAAGACTCCACAGCATTTTCTTGTTCACCCAGAACTGCCATTGGCCTCCCTTTTATACACGATGGCTTCATTCCTGACATTCTGAAGAGACAACCTGGCCTGTGACCATTGCAGTCTGTCCTTGGAGCTACTAAAAGTAAAATGAACTTCCCCCTTTTCTGCTTCTGAAGACAAGCAAATTTGGTGATGATAACTCCTCTTTACCAAGTCATTTCCTGCCCACATATGCCTACCCCCCTCAACACTTACCAAAATCATGTGAGCTCACTGTTCTGTGAAAGGGGAACTGACATTCCTGTCCCTAGTGTTATTCCTGGGACTCAGGACAGCAGCAGGTTGGAGGTGTGGGTCCGACTGCTGGTTCCTCTCACTGGGCCATGTCCATCTCCTGGGAGGAGGCAAGAACCCCCCTACCAGGCCCTTTGCACTCTCTCACTGGTCTTCTTCCTTTATGGGATAGGTTTCAAAAGCTACAGTCTATCGACCAGCCAAGTGGCTCAGTTTATTGTTGTGGGTTTGGTTATGGTCAGGGCACATACCTAGGCTATGGGTTCAATTCCTGGTTGGGGAGCCTACGGGAAGCAACCAATGTTTCTCTCACATCAATCTTTCTCTCTCTCTCTCTGAAATCAATAAAAACATATCCTCAGGTGAGGATTAAAAAAAAATACATGTCCCCTGGCCAGTTTGGCTCAGGGGTCAGCCTGTGGTCCAGAGAGACCCGGGTTCAGTTCCCACTAAGGGTACGTGCCTCGGTTGCAGTTTGTCCCCGGCCCTGGTTGGGTTGTGCGTGTGGTAACCACTCAATATGCCCCTTTCACGTCGATGTTTCTCTTTCTCTCTCTCTCCTTCCCACTCTATCTGAACAAAAATTGAAAAAATGTCCGCGGGTGAGGATTAAAAAAAAAAAAAAATGTGTCATCCCTCAGATCAAGTGAAGATTCACTTAGACATTGCTGAAGAAGTAGAGGTCAAGAGCAGATTGTGTGACGCATACTCAGGGGCGTCTCTAAAATATACAGATGGCTTCTGCATGACCTCCATCAGCATCCTGACCACCAGCTGCCAGCAAACTGCTAAACCTGCCCCATGCTCTCCCACCCACACCCCCATGAAATACACTCTGGTCACCCTGGCCGGTTTGGCTCAGCAGCTAGAGCATCGGTGCAGACCAAAGACTCGTGGGTTCGATTCTGGTTAAGGGCATGTACCTCAGTTGCGGTTTGTACCTGCCCTGGTTGGGGTCGTGAGGGAGGCAACCAGTCGATGTGTCTCTCATACATCAATGTTTCTCTCTCTTTCTCTGTATCTCCCACTCTGTCTGAAAATAAATGGAAAATTATCCTCGGGTGAGGATAAAAAAAAAGAAATACACTCTGGTTTGGGGCCTTGCAAAATGGGTTCTGTGGAACACTAATCCCCACCAGATTGGGGTTCTGGGGTCACATAAGGTTGGGTGAGTACAGCATGCAGAGCCCACGGTTCCAGAGACCCGGAACCCTCCTGTGGGTGTGAGATCCAGCATCATTCCCTCTGTCCTGGGAAGCAGGCAGCCATAATAAATTGTCATTGCTCTCTGATGGTCTCTACCTGAGGAAGAGCCAGGACCTCTGTACCTCTCCTGAAAATATAGTGTACCAGCTGGGGTCCAGCAAGACATCAGATCCAACTCAGACGGTTCAAGAGGATTTGACAGCTGTGGGTGGAGGGAAGAGAAAGCCCAGGAGAGGGGAAGGAGTGTCCCTGGAGGCCAGTGAGTGCTGGAGCCTTGAGGAGGGGCTGCCGGGGAGGTGGGGTCGCAGTGGGACCAGCCTCTTTCAGAAAAGGACACCAGAGAGTGAGGAGCACCACACCAAGTACCCCAGACTCTCTCCTCCAAACAGGGAGGAAAGTAAGAAGCGAGGGGGCAAGTGGAAGGATCTGTAGGTAGGCTCCTGGGCACCGAGCAAGAAGGACAATGCTGAGGGGCAGGGAGAGCCAGAACACTCAACTTACAGACCAACAGTGAGGGAACAAATCTTAAGCTGTGATTTCCCTTGAAAAAAAGTCAAGTTTAAAAGTCCTTGTTTAAAAGTCAAGTTTGCTGGAAAACAATTATGGTGTTTCCTCAAAAAATTAAAAATTGATCTGCCATTTGACCCAGTGATCCCACTTCTAGGAATATACCCTAAGAAGGCTGAAACACCAATCAGAAAAAATATAGGTACCCCTATGTTCATAGCAGCAGTATTTACAATAGCTAAGATCTGGAAATAGCCCAAGTGTCCATCAATGGCTGAGAGGATAAAAAGGCTATGGTACATATACACAATGGAATACTATGCAGCTGTAAGAAAGAAAGCTCTCTTATCCTTTGATACAACATGGAGGGACCTGGAGAGCATTATGCTAAGTGAAATAAGCCAATCAGAGAATGGCAAATACCACATAATCTCACTTATTTGTGGAATATAATGAATAAAATAAGCTAATGAACAAAATAGACCTAGAGGCATAGAAAGGAGTACGGTTCAGAGTGACAGACCTCAGAGGAGGGGGCTTGGGGGGATGGATGTGATGAACCAAAGAACTTATATGCATGTATGCAAAACCAATGGACACAGACAGCAATGCTGGGGGTGGGAGGGGGGATGAGGAGGAGGGTATCTAGGGGGGAAAAAGGAGAAATATCTGTAACAAAAGTAAATTAATAAAAATTGAGACCTGGCCGGTTTGGCTCAGCAGTTAGAGCATCGGCCTGCGGTCCAGAGAGACCCGGGTTCGGTTCCTGCCAAGGGCACGTACCTCAGTTGCAATTTGTCTCCAGCCCTGGTTGGGTCGTGCGGGAGGCAGCCACTCGATGCGTCCCTTTCAAATCGATGTTTCTCTCTCTCTTCCTCCCTCTCTCCCTCCCGCTCCATCTGAAGATAAATGCAAAACTGTCCTCAGGTGAGGAGAAAAAAAAAAAATTGGGAAAAAAAAGTCAGGTTTGCTTTTTAATTTTTTTCTAAATTACATTTTATTATTAAAACAAATAAACACTAATTTTTCAGTCTTCACATAGAACTGCAAATGAAGCGGAAGAACAGAGCCTATTTTCAAAGCAAAATGTGTCAAATGTAAGGGCTTTGGGTCTACTGTCTAATTAACCAGGATTGTCATATTTCTCCCCGTATACACAATGCAAAGCCTAGAAGTCCAGGCTTTGACATTCATAACAATCACCTGCAATAACCCTGCTTATTTAAAACGTATCCATTTGCAGACATTTACCCTGACAGTCTGCCTTATTTCTTGCCTTCGCTACCTTTCAGCACTTCCTGTAGCCAAATTCTAAGCACTGATACACCATTTCATAATTCTATCTTTTTAAATGCATACTGCTATTTGTGGTTTCTTTCATGTGATTATACACATTCCTGGTCATCTGAATATTTTTTTACCTTATAAATGTGTATCATCAAAATAAAGAGATGCTTGAGGTTGCTCCAGTGTTCAAGTTTGCTTGATCGTCTCTTTTCCAGGTTTTCTTTTTCAGAGGTTCTAAGAATAAGGGGGAAGGGCCTACCCTACATGCTCTAAATGAGGCAAGAGTACTGACTTTCGCTGTCATCATTGGCCTGCAGTTTTTGTCCTGATGAAAACAGCCAGTTCCCTTTCCAGGGTGGTGGCCCTTTGGTGCTGGGATGGGAGGGACTCGGCTTCAGGAAGGAGGCACATCCTCAGTCATCCTCCCCCAAGGACACAGCGACCTCAGGGCTCCAGGGCCCTGAACACTCTGGGGCCTGCGGCTTCCCCCTGCAGGCGGGGGTGAGAAACAGCGGGTCTTCCTGGAGAACTGCACCGCACTGCATGGTCAGTGCTTGTATCAGTCTCTATCTCTTGCTGAAATGTATGTCTCATTGCAATAAAAAAGAAACAAAGGAGAGAACTGTGACTAATTCTGATGGATCCTACAGCATCCATCTTTTCTTGGTTATTATATAGTCCTCCAGAAAGAAACTCATTTTACTCTGTTTAATCCAGGGTTTTCCATATTTATGTGAACATGCAACCTTTTCCCCCTATGTATCCTTTGGAAAGTACCACGGTCTTCTATAGACCATATTTCTAGGTTCTACATTTAGTAGGAGACCATGCTTAATTGTGTACTAATTCTTTCATATAGCAAAAAAAAATAGAGTTAAAAATGCAGGAGGAAAAAGCCATAAATCAAACTTAATAAAAGGGATAAGATTGGTTCAGACCTGCTAAGGATGAAGTATATGGTAACTTTCATTCATTGCACTTGCATCTAAGGTGACAAAGATATATGTCATTCTCAGAAATAGCTCACTTGGGCCTGGCCAGTTTGGCTCAGCGGTTAGAGCATCAGCCTGTGGTCCCAAGAGACCCGGGTTTGGTTCCCGCTAAGGGCATGTACCTCAGTTGCAGTTTGTCCCCAGCCCTGGTTGGGTCGTGCGGGTGGCAGCCACTCCATGTGTCCCTTTCACATCAATGTTTCTCTCTCTCTCTTCCTCTCTCTCTCCCTCCCACTCTATCTGAACAAAAAAAAAAGAATGAAAAATGTCCTCGGGTGATAAAAAAAAAGAAAAGAAAAGAAATAGCTCACTTGGTCCTAACAAGAAAGACCTCTGGCCCAGCCGGTGTGGTTCAGTGGGAACTGAGCATCATCCCAGGGACTAAGAGGTCCTGGTTCGATTCCCAGTAGGGGAACAGGCCCGGGTTGCAGGCTCCATCCCCAGTGGGGGGCGTGCAGGAGGCAGCCGATTGATGTTTCTCTCTCACATTGATGTTTCTATCTCTCTCTTCCTTCCTCTCTCTCTACAATAATCAATAACAACATTTCAAAAATTTGAAGGAAAAAAAAAAGACCTCTGAAAGAAAAGAATTTGAAGCATATGTGGGAGAGAAGAAGAGAAACAACATTTTAGGAAGGAGGAGTGGTGCCTGCAACTTCTCTGATGTGGCCACGGGTAAGTGTTGTGTGGGGTGCGGTAAGACCAAAGGGGACCGGGGCCACAGCCAGTGACAAGGACCCGGCGAGGGCAATGCCAAAGGAGAGCCTTAAAGGCCAGGACTGGGATTTTAAATCTGATTCAGGAGCACCTGGGAGCCATATAGACACTGGAGAATCTTCAAAATGAAAGTAACATGCTGTATGGTGCACAGATGGCTTGGAAGAGAAGACAGAAGTCAGAAAGCCAGTGAGAAGGTTGTACTTGTCCTTACTAAAGAAGGCAGGGACCCAAACTAGGAATTACACTCAGAGCTACGGGGGTAGGGACAGATCTGAAAAGTAACAAAATCAGAAACTTGATGTTTTGCTGGTAAAACTGTTACAAGGGGCTGAGGAGGCAGAGAGTTGAAAACAAACTAAGTTCACGAGCCCAGTGTGGAATTTGAGCCTTGAGACTGTACTCTCCCCCAGCTCAAATTTCTTGGCAATTCTTCATCTCCGTTTTAGTGGCTCTGCTTCATCATACTCTGGGCAAGTCAGCCGGCTTCCACGTTTCAACACTTCCGTGCCCATCAGCTCTGATGCCAGAAGCAGAGGCAGCTGGATGGGGAAAATATAGCCAGGAATAATAGCAACCCAATAAAAAAGGAAGTCTGGAATGCATTCTTATTGCTAACAGAAATTTAAAGAGGGCTGAAGATGACTTTATAAAATCCAAACTACAGACCAGTTGTATCCCAGTATCTTAGGGCCAGAATCCTTCCAGGGCCTCAGCACTGAACTTAACACAACCCTGTCTTCACCTCAGAGACTGGAGAGCTCAGCTGTCATTCTTAATGATCCTGAACTACATAGATGCCCAAATGGATAATGTCTAAATCGTCTTCTGCACATGCCGGGAAAGCATCTTACTCCATGCCAATGTGGCTTATCTCACAGGCACATTCTGATAGCTCCTAATCCCAGTAATAGTACAGGATATATGAAGCATCGAGTCAAGTTCAGCCTCCTACTGAAGTTCAGCTGGATGATGAAGTACCTCTCCAGGTGCATCATCTTTGTACTAACATGTCATCGTAATTTTCCCAGTGTTCTTTCATCCACCACAGTATTGACATTCATCCAGCCCTCTTTCTAGTAACCCCGACTCAAAGTCTGTGGTCAGCTCTGACCTCTCCCTCTTCCTCATTCAGATTTTATTAGTTCTGCCTCTACAGTGTTACTGACAACTCTTCACTTTCACAAAACGTGTCCCATAAGTTGAGGTCCCCATCATCCCAACATGCTCTATCGTTGCAATGACCCAAATGATTTTTATGATCTGCTTCTTCTCCCCCAAGTCCGCCATGTAGCAGAGTTAGAGTCAAGCAGGTCTAGCTCAGTCATAACTGCCTGATGCCAAAACTTCCCAAATTCCCCGTTGCACAAACTTATTTGCATGGCATTGCATGCTTCCCTTTCAAGTACCAACCTCCCTCTGTGTGTCTCTCTCTCAACATATCATCGATTTGTTGATATGTAAGTGATTTCTTTACTTTGACTATACTCTTCACCCAAAATATGCCTCCATAGTTTCCTACTTGCTATGGTGGCATTACATACCATATAGCTTTTTCAAACACCTAAGAACTTTAAAAGTAGAAAATCATTATTATGTTTCCCAAAATCAAAATCAAAGCCCTTCTCAAATGCTACATATTCTTCGGTGCCTTTGTTAAATTTCTTTTACCATAAGTAATTTCTCTTTCTTTTGACCTCTCGTGGAAGGTTTCAAAACAATCTGCATTGTGTTTAAGTTCATTGCATTCCTATTTTAACTCCCCTATTTGAACATAAGGCCCCTGGGGGCAAAAGCGATGCCTCCCGCTCATCTTCACATCCTTCAGAACTCAGAGCATTGGGCCCTCGTCTATAAACGTTTGCTGAGTGATGGAGTAAATCAACAGTCTTAGTTAGAACTCACATCCCCTTAGCAAACTGGAAATAAATGGAGACTATGGAATATCAATGGGAGGCATTGCTCCAGCTGCTGCTACAACACTGTTAATTACACAATACTTTTATTGAGCAATTCGATGGTAATTCTTACAGCTATTCCTCCTTAATAAGATCCATTGTGCACCATAAAATAGTAACTAGGACGCAGTTTGTATTCCACATACATCACATTTCTCTTTAGCAGGTTCTTCCACATCCATAATCTCATCATTATTACTATTACCCTCAGAAGACAGTTGACTTGCATTAATCAGGCTTGCTGCCATTCCCTTGCCAGATTTTCTGCAGTTTTATTGTACTTTTGGACATTTTAATTAACTTGAAAATTTAATTTTAAAATCTTACCTTATTAATGCTCTGCCCCCTTGGAAATCCCTTCTCCTTGTTTATTATCACTGACCATTTGAAGATGAGGTCATTAGCGATTAAAGCTCCAGAGAACTTCCACAGCATCCTACCACAGACCCTAATGCTATTTCTAAATGGGATGAGAATAATAATCCCACCATTGAAGGTGGGGGAGGAGATTTCTGTTGCTTTGGGAGTTAAAAGACTTATAATTTCAATTATGCCATAACATTTCCTCCTCAGCTACCTGCTCTCCACAGAAGCTCAACAATGTTCGTTAATTAATGCCTCATACAGGGGTGAGCTCTGTTGTACTCACTTGCCAAGCTGAAATGAATAAGGCACCAGACTTGGTAACTCCAGAACAAGGATACATAGCCACATAAGCATCACCTACCTGGTCAAATTAGCTTCTTGATCTTTGATGTTCTTTCTGGACCCTAGGAAATATAAAGGGATAGTCATTAAACATGAGTGTTTCATTTTCTAAGCAAAAAATGGCAACATCTCGTAAGCTAACTCCAAAAGGTTGTTGGTGGCTTCCTGGTCACTATAATGAGGATGTGAGGCTATATTGGGATCTTGCACAAAGAGTGTCCTTGTCAGTAAGAGCCACCTGCCACCTGGATAAAATGAGCGAGTCACAAGCAACCACATGTCTGCCTTCCCCAGTATGTTCAAAGCACAGTTACCTTTTTGGTATAATTTACAGTCGTGATTCGTAAATTATGAGAATCCACTTTTAATTCCATAATAGGAAGACTCATATCATTCCATAGCATCTGTTGATATAGAAATTAGATGACAAAAAGCTAGTATTAATTCAGCAACTACTTTACATGAGTCTTTATTTCATTGATATTGACTACCTTTGCATACATTTGGAACACATGGCTCATATGTGTGGGGGATGTATTATTTAGTGAATTTACACACCATGCTTGGTGTGCATACAGATTTGTGTACTTCATAGTAACTCGGTCCCAGCCCCACCTCCCTCCGACTCCTCGGGCCGGAGCTCAGATGCTCACAAAGTGGGAATGCCTCATCGTAGTCACAGAACTCAAAATAGGAATATTTAAGCCAAAACACTTACATGGATGTTTCACTTTGGGCAGTTTCAAGAGAGGGCTTATTTTGCTACGATTCTATCTAAAATACCTGTGGTTTTATATATAACAATAGAAAGATAGAGAACTTGTTCCTGCTGCCTCCAGTCTGAGCTACATTAACCAGTTACCTAAGGTATCTGTTGACTGTAAGGAACAGGCACCCAACAAAGCTAGTTTATTACAAGGATATTTTAAGGATGCAGATGAATATGATGGGCCCCTTTTGCAAAGAGTTCAGCCTACTTCAAGTTCCTCGTATGTCATTTACTAGCTGGTGTTCTGAAGTAACTCATCTACCATCCCAGAGTCTCAGCTTCTTCACATATAAAATGGAGATAATAAAAGCTCCTGGATCGTAAGGCTATTGAAACGATCAAATGCATGCCAAGAGATTAGCCTAGTGCTTTGAACATACTAAGCACTTAACAAAGGTTAACTAGTAATAGCAGCAACAATAAAAATAGGGGTGGTGATAGAAGTATAACCCGGCCCCAAGGAAACTCTATGAGCTGAAATCTCCAAGTCTCCCTCCCGAGGGGCTGCAGTTTCTTGTCCATCTGCTCAGTTCTCATTAGTGTAGACTGCCTTCCTCTTAGTCTCCTGGTCTCTGCCCTTCTGTAACTCTGCCTGAACATGGCTAAAAGGAAGTCTCACCACTGGAACAGAGGATCCATGAGGTTGATTGTGCTCCCTGTTGCCTCATACAACGATACAGGGCACATGTTATGCCTTCAATCAATCAATGTTTGTGGGATGGGTAGGCCACCATGCACCCACTCTGAACACAACTCCACATGATCTTTTTAGTACCAGTGACACAACACCATCAGAATGACGAGGTCTCTGATTCCTACGACATATTCCAGGGAAAAGAATATAACTGGACTGAACATGGGTCAGGTGCCCACTGTAGTCAGCGCAGCCAGGGCCAAGGAGACAAAGTCACATACTGCGTCCCACTCTAGAATACATTCTCTGAAAGGGGGTGAAAATGGGTAGAGCATTATGAATATCTTTTTATCGCATAGTATAAAGGTTCAGAGGAGAGACAATTTAGGGCAGGCAAGAGGGATTGAGTGTGACCTCATGGGCTAAGCGGTATTTCAAGTTGGTTTTGAATAATAGATAAGGATTTGACAGGGAGATTGTTTTCATGTTTGTAATGTTTATTAAATTTTGCTTAATATTTTTCAGAGAGCAAAGACACAGCCTACCATTCTAGCACAGCTTTTGTTTAATTTCTGCTATGTACCAAGCTTGGTAGCAAATACTGTTAGATATGCAAAGACATATACGCAGGTCCTGCCTCCAGGGTCTTTCAGTTGGTTGAGGAGCTGTGACAATGAACCCAAGGCTCCTGCGAGTTGAGAAAGTAAAGGGAGCCTTTGAAGTCTGAACAGAAGCAGAGCTGGCGTCCTGGGGGAGGCGAGACTTGTGCTAAGCACTGAACTAAGCATGAGGAGGCAGAGACAATGAGAGAGGAGGGGTGGCAGGTGGTCTTCGTGGCATACAGAACACCCAGTCCCAACCCCCTTCTCTTCCCACCTTTGTAATAGCCTGGAAAAGCTACCTGCTCGCTTTCCTGGCCTTCCTTGGAGCTCAGGGGGGTCCTCTGACACAGAACTTCTGGTGAGTGAGACATCAGTGAAAAATAATGTGGCATTTTGCTCTATTAACAAAGACATATTCATCACTGGAGTCCTTCTTCCTGACTTGAACAAGGACAGGATGCCTAAGACTTTAACAATGTTCCCATAGCAGCGAGGGTCTTTGTACGAGAAGTGAGCTCCCTGAAGCAGGCCCAGGCACAGACATTTGAGGAACCCCCCTTTACGGATTTATTTTGAAAATTTGTCAAAATTTTTCTCTTGTTCCTATGTTATTGGCTGGATGTTGGTGCCTACCCCCTCACCACCCTGAAAAAAACTGTATGTTAAATCCTACTACCCACTATGATGGTATTTGGAGGAGGGGCCTTTGGAAGGTAACTGGGTCATAAGGGTGTAGCTCATGAATGAGATTATGAAAGAGACCCCAGAGACCTTCCTCACCCCTTTTGCCATGTGAGGACACAGCAAGAAGATGAGTTCTCAACAGATACCAAACTGCCAGCACCTTGATCTTGGCCTTCCCAGCCTCCAGAACTGTGAGAAGTACATTTCTGTTGTTTATAAAGCTACCCTATCTATGGTGTTTTGTTACAGCAGCCTGAACAGACTAAGTCATTCTAAATGTTTAATTGTTTTAAGTACAAATTTAGATCCAGGCTTTTCTCTGCTTTTCTAAATAAATTTACACAATCCATCAATTGTCACTTGGTACTTCACCCATGATTTATTAGAAATAGATGCAGTCTCCTCAAAGATTTTTCCTCACCAAATAGAGGCACTTTCTCTAACTACACCCACTGTTAATCATTCTTTGGGGATTTGCACTCTGCACATGACTCATTACCTTTTTTCCTAAGTATGAAAGATTTTTAAGGAAGAAATGAAAGTGCAGAAATGCCTTATTAACTTTGAGGACCAAGAAAAGAATGGCCAAATCTAGCTCAAAATATGGAAAATAGGCCATGGGTTCAATATTCAGTAACTACTCATCACCTTGATACACTGACCTCATCTTTATCTGCAGACTCAATGAACTGAGGAAAGTGAGGTTTTAATAGAAACTGGAGGAAATGATCTCCACAGTGAGCAGCCCTATGCTTATTCAGGGTCCTGATAGGCTCCGTCTTCAGATGCTAAGTGTGCAAGAACTGGCATAATTTCATGGGATAAGGAAAAAGAGGAATTAGAAAATAAATAAACCTCATTTGGAAATGTTCACAAAGACAAAGTCAAATTAGCAAATACAATTGAGTACAGAATTTGGACAGGAACCTAGGGTCTAATGGCCTCCATGACCCAGAGCAGCAGGCAGGAAGAGAGAAGAAACCAACACCTGAATGTATACCCTTGCCCTAGACCTTCACAGATGCTGGAGCATGTACCCTGATGCTGAAGCTGATGGCCAAGACCCGGCTGGGTCACAACTGAAGGGTCTAGGGCTTGTTTCAGGCCATGAGCTAGTCATATTCATATGTACATGCTGGAGTCAGACACCATGTCCTGAGTGTGTAACCTGGAGTCACGTAACTTATCTCTGTGAGGTAATGGCACTTTCCCATCTGTAACATGAAGTTGTCTGGATAAGTTGCTATAATTCACTAATTATAAAATAGTGTGGCATGTGGCACATTATAAGAACTTAACAAATGTTGTCTCATTATTTTGCTCTTGCTGTAGTTATTGTGTATGACCAGTGGATCCAGAATTATCTCTAGTGCCCAGATGGCCCTGGTAGATATTGAGTGAATGAATGAATGAATGAATGAATGAATGAACAAATGAAGAAATAAACAAAAGAATTGTCACAAGACACTACATAATTAACTATGGATTCAGTGAGTTTTGGAGTAAATCTCTTTTTTTCAGCTTCATCTCCAAAAATAACGTGTTCACTTTCAATCAATCTCAGTATTATACTACATATATTTTTCTAATATACTTCTGAAACAAAATGATAGTTGGTGACCAAAATATTACAAGTATTAATGTTTAACAAATAAGTGGTTACTTAGAAATGGAAAGTATCATTTACTAATCCTGAGTGCAGGGAGGTCTGTCTAATATTCTGATATGGTTTGTTGTGGTCTGAGAACTCAGCTTGTCACATTCACCCGGAGAGTGTAGCTCTTACGGAGTAAATTAGAAATTGGATACACAGCTTCCAAGGGACTATGTGTCCTTTTTATATGTGTGTTGAGATCTACTCAAATAAAAAACGGGGGAGAAG